>NC_139673.1:2856759-2879073 GCF_951799395.1 Argentina silus | reverse complement strand
CTAAAGGAACCTGTTGATAAATCACCTCAGTCAAACGGAGGACTAAGTAAACATGGGGTTCATTCCCTGTTAGCCCAGCGAGCGTTGACCGGATGGCTGGGTGGCTTAGTGAACAGGGACCCTCCCTCCTAGGGTCTGCAGGAGTGTGTGTGTGTGTGTGTGTGTGTCTTGAGGAGTTGGAGACACAGACACACACACACACACACACACACACACACACACACAAACACGCACACACACACTGGCCTGCGCGTCCAGAAGGGCGCGGTATCGATCCATCCACCAACGCCGCTCAGAACCACACTGGCGTCTCACTCCCCGGGGGAACGAGGATGGGGATGGAGACAAATACTCTCACACACACACACACACACTCTCCCTGGCCTTTGAGAGAAACCTATCAATAGCTCTCTCATTGACGAATGACTGAGCTCAACGCCAAGAGAATTTGTGTGTGTGTGTGTGTGTGTGTGTGTGTGTGTGTGTGTGTGCGGTGCATCCATGTTTCCGGTCCCCCCCCCCCCCCCCCCCTCTACTCTGCAGTCATCCAAGACGTGACACTGAGGAGGAGTGACAGAGGTCTCGTGTAGCAACATGTACAACAACAACCATTGAGGACTAAAACCTTAATGAGGCGTCATCCTCACAGACAAAAGACCTCTGCGGTTTCCCCAGACATGAGGCACGGCTGCTCCATAATGAATGAAGCCAAAATACGGCCCGCTCTTGTTTATCTTGAGAATCCATCCGTCGTCGGGCAACTGAAGGAATAAAACTAAATCAAAATCCTTTGTGAACAAAACACCTCCGACATCCAGACTAAAGCCCAGTGAAAACGGGGGGCGGGGGGGGAACGAGCTATACTGAGAGAGAGAGAGACAGAGAGAGAGACAGAGAGAGAGAGAGAGCGAGACAGAGAGAGAGACACAGAGAGAGAGAGAGAGAGAGAGAGAGAGAGAGAGACAGAGAGAGACATTCGGGGCGGCCCCAACGACGCAGGCGTCTGTACCCCTGTGGTCTGTGTGTCGTCGGGATGAGCCAGTAACACCGTATGACCTTCATCCCTTTCCGACACACTGATCCCCCCCCCCCGCCCCCCCACCTCTGTTCGCCAGCCCGCTGGGGCTCACAACCACCACCAGACACCGTGCTCCTTTGTCTAATCCGACGTGTGTTCCAGGGTCTTTACAGCCCTAGGAGTACAGCGTAAATCCCCGGACGGAGGACAAACAGCGGTAGTGTCTTACGTGTGAACGTTGCGTGTCTGTGAGCAGCTTCGCCGCCGGCGCTGGAACGGGCTGTCTGGTGGTGGCACACGCAGAACAAACCCAGGAAATGAACCCGGTCAATTAAACCGGCCGTGTATTCTCTCAGCCGAAAAACACGGTGGAGAGTGAGCTCCTGCTGTTTCTGATGAGCGGGGGAGAGAGAGGGGGAGAGAGAGAGGGGGGGGGGGAGAGAGAGAGAGAGAGAGAGAGAGAGAGAGAGAGAGAGAGAAAGACAGAGAGAGAAAGAGGGAAAACACACTCTAGAATATACAGATGAATAATGTAATGAGAGAATAGAAAGAAAGAAAAAAAGAAAGACAGAAAGAAAAACGGCAAGCATGAATGAGAGAGCTGAGCCACACAGCTAATCAATGAGATCACATTCAAAACCGAGGAAGTGGATCAGCTAGAAACGCTACAGTCAAAGCTAATATGACCCCCCCCCCCCCCCCCCTCCCCCTGACTGTGACCTGACGTCACACAGATCTGCCAGCTGAACTCTGACCTTTAGTAGGGAGTGTGAGCCCTGTGGTGAGAGCTGCGTGTGTGTCTGGGGAACGGGGGGAGCAAGCGATGGGGGGGTAAGTGATGGGGGCTGGGGGGCTGGGAGGAGGGAGGGGGGGAGAGTTATGGGGGGGCTGGGAGGAGGAGGGGGGGAGAGTGATGGTGGGGGCTGGGAGAAGGAGGGGGGGAGAGTGATGGGGGGGTTGGGAGGAGAGGGGGAGAGTGACGGGGGGGCTGGGAGGAGGAGGGGAGAGTGACGGGGGGGAGGGGGGGAGAGTGATGGGGGGATTAGGAGGAGGAGAGTGATGGGGGGGGCTGGGAGGAGGAGGGGGGGAGAGTGAGGGGGGGGGGTGGGGGCGTGTCATAGGCGTCGGGCGTCGCTGACGAGGCTGCAGGGCATTTCACCGGTGGATAAACCCAATGGAGTGTCTCTCCGAAACGTGGGTGGCTCCGTCGGGCGAGCCGGAGTCTGTACACAGACAGCACAGGGACAGATAAGACCGTGGAAGACGAGACTCTGCCTATCTAAATAATACAGTTGGAAGCAGAGGAGGTGGAGGAGGAGGAGGTGGAGGAGAAGAATGCACATAGAGTAGCAGGCCCTCTCAACGAACCACATGCATGGTCAAGTCTAATGAATACTCATATTAGGATCGCTGCCTAGAATTACAGGGAGGAAATCCAAGGAGACGGAGAGATAATAATTACTGAGAGCCTGCCAATACAGTCTGCAGGAGGGGGGGGGGCAGTCTGCTGGAGGGAGGGGGGCAGTCTGCAGGAGGGGGGGGGGCAGTCTGCAGGAGGGAGGGGGGCAGTCTGCAGGAGGGAGGGGGGCAGTCTGCTGGAGGGAGGGGGGCAGTCTGCAGGAGGGAGGGGGGCAGTCTGCAGGAGGGAGGGGGGCAGTCTGCAGGAGGGAGGGGGGCACTGTTGTCTTGAGGAAGACCAGGGTTTCCCTAGGCTAACACACACACACACACACACACACACACACACACACACACACACACACACACACACACACACACATACGCACGCACACACGCACACGCACACACACACACACACACACACACACATATACACACATGCACACACCTACAGAAGCACACACGCACGCACCTACACAAGCACGCACACACACACACACACACACACACACACACGCACACATACACGCACACACAGGCACACACACAAGCACGCACGCACTTACACAAGCACAAGCACACACACACACACACAAGCACACACACACACACACACACACACACACATAGAAGAATAATAGCAGGTCGCTGGTGGAGAGGAGAAAGCAGCACAGGTGCAGATGTGCGTAGGAGGAGGGAGTTGTTCTCCAGGCCTTCCAAATCCTTCCTCACCACTTCTACTGCGCTGGCGAAGGAGACGCAGAGAACGAGGGAAAAAAACAACAAGCATCCGTAACAAAGCCAATCAGGGAGGCAGCTGCTCCCGCTCTTTGACTTTCATGAAGTAAACTCATGAATCTAAATTGACAGGGGGCGGAGTAGAGCCCTGAGTAGAGCCCTGAGTGGCCTCTGGAACGCCATCAGCTCCTAACAGGCAGGCTGAGATGTCTATCTGAGGTACGCACCGCGGAGGCCTGGAGGCCTGGAGGCAGTCTAGTCTAGCCTGAACACAGACAGTAGCCTCAGAGCTGCCCTCTCCCAGTCCATTCCTGCCCTCTCCCAGTCCATTCCTGCCCTCTCCCAGTCTATTCCAGCTCTCTCCCAGTCCATTCCATCCCTCTCCCAGTCCATTCCTGACCTCTCCTGGTCTATTCCTGAACACAGACGGCCCGGCAAACTCGGCGCGTAAACGCAACATCAAAGTTCAGGCCGTGGTGAGGCTGTTTGTGAAGGAGCATGTTGCAACGCTCCTCTACAACAACGCGCCTGTGTTTGCCGGGAGCAGCATCAGAGTCTGCCGTCTTCACAGAAGCACAACTCTCCCCGTCTCATTATCTTTAATAAAGGAGGGCGCACACGAGATCTGAGTGCACTCACAAACAGCCACGCACAAACAGCCACACACAAACAGCCACGCACAAACAGCCACGCACAAACAGCCACGCACAAACAGCCTGTTATTAGACACCACGTACGCTCTGCACCAAGTATCTATAGAACCATCTGGGTAGACAAACTGCAGCAGGCTGCATATGAGTTATTCATGGACAGGCTACAAAAAGTGTTTTTTGAGTATTGAGGTCTCAGAAGAACCAGTCATTTAAACGCACTGAGTGTTTTAACCCACAGAACTCCATTTCCCATTAACCCCCCACCATCCCCCTCCCCAGAAGAAGGCTGGGTTAAGCGTGTGGGGGGTCCTCAGGGAAGAACACTTTTTCACACTCTTAATCTCACCTCTATACAGTAAACAGTCAGGGACTCTTCTTGACGCTTCCATTTTCACACCCCAACTATCACCTTGCCCTGTTCTTCCTCAGCATGACACAAAATATGGAAATGTATGCATCAACCAATTCAGCTAGGGAGATTAAATCTCTACACTTGATGAGAGAGAGAGAGAGACAGAGAGAGAGAGAGACAGAGAGAGAGAGAGAGAGACAGAGACAGAGACAGAGAGAGAGAGAGAGAGAGAGAGAGAGAGAGAGACAGACAGAGATGCTCCTTCTCCATTATCTAAGTGTCACACCGAGAGGCAATTGATTTAGGATCTTGGATTTGGATCCAATTTGGGTTGAGTGTTTCCTTCATCCTCCGAAAGAAAGAGAGACGAACAAAGAGAAGAAGCAGCAAATCATGACAAGATAACGATTTTCCCGGGGACGCCAGCGTCCCGTGATTCAGAGGGTCCATTGCCCCCCTGCAGATGGGCCTCGTTCAATTCACCCGCATGACACAGAGACACTCAAAACTTAACAAGCCTACAGAGCGTCCTATGGATTTGCGGTGCAGGCGTTCAGGACTGTCTGTGTTTCAGTCCGTGTAACGCATCATATTCCATGGTAGATTATAGTGAGCATCAGGGCATGACGGAGATGGGTTATACTGAGGTAGGCAGACAGTGATGATATGATCCTCAGCTCCTCAGACAGGTTGTTAGTGGTATATGAGCTGGAGAGTACAGGGTAGGTAATAGAGCAGGGTAGGTAATCACACCGCTGAGGCGTCTTACGATGGGGTGTTGGAATTATCCTACAGTACGTCAAAGACACACACAAGCTGCAAATGCACCTCACCTCACCTCCGTACACACACGCACACATGCACGCACACACACACATAACACACAAACACAACACACACAAACACGCACGCACGCACATAACACACAAACATGCACGCACACACGCACGCACATAACACACAAACACAACACACCAACACATACACACACACACACACACACACACACACACACACACACAACACACACACACACACACACACAACACACACACACACACACAACACAACACACAGCTGCACCACAGCACCACAGAGCACTGAAGGCAGCAGCAGCAGCAGCAGCATGGACGCTGCTGGTCTGATCAGAACTGACTGTCCTATTGAGTCTGAAGGTGATCATTACCGCACCTCCACAAGCAGCACAGAGGGGATGCCAACTGCCAGACAGTTATAATTGACTAAACAGGAAATCCTTTGGTTCCAGTCAAGGTTGTTAGCTGGCTACTTGTTGCTTC
Organism: Argentina silus; assembly: GCF_951799395.1. Lineage (NCBI taxonomy): Eukaryota > Metazoa > Chordata > Actinopteri > Argentiniformes > Argentinidae > Argentina > Argentina silus. The sequence continues at coordinate 2,873,613 of NC_139673.1, read as the reverse complement.
GGAAGAGCAGGGGGCGGGGAAGAGCAGGGGGCGGGGAAGAGCAGGGGGCGGGGAAGGGCGGGGAAGAGCAGGGGGCGGGGAAGAGCAGGGGGCGGGGAAGAGCAGGGGGCGGGGAAGACGGGAGACGAGGGAGGGAGGGAGGACAGGCGGGTTTCACTTCCCGCTGTTACCACCTCGAGAGTCCGTCCACTGAGTGCCGTCCCCGGGTTGACTTTGAAAAGAACCCTTTGTCACCATGTACAGTACAAACCACAGGCTGCGGGAGGAAGTGGAGCAGAGCCCTGGAATGATAATGCAGACGCCTGAGGGGGGAAGAATTCCTCTTTCAACAACAGAGGCAGTACTACACCACAGAGGGAGACGCGAGAAAGGAGAGACTGAATCCCGAGAGAGCTGGATCATGACGTGCGGATGTGACATGAATGTGTGGCGTTCCTGAGAGCTAGATTACTCTCCAGGGCCAAGCTGCAGGAAGACCTGCTGTACTGGTCCTGTACACACGCTGTACCCACGCTGGTCCGCTAGAGCACGAAGCATGACAACATCTTGTTTGTTGGGCAGGTCGAGTCCAGGTGACCTCAATCCCGCACCCCCTGTCCCAGCACCTCCTCCTCACCATCCCCTTCCTAATTCCTAATTTTCCATCCTGGCGTTTAAAGATACCATCCCCCCACTTCACATCTCCACTGGCTCCTCTTCTCCAAAGATACAATGAAATGACTCGGGGGGGGGGGGGGGGGTGTGGGGGTGGGGTCTGTGTGTTGGAACACAAACACAATCATTAGCGGCTTCAGGTCGATGGTATAATGGAGAGCAGCGTCGCACTGCCCAAGCGGCGGAGCCGCGTTCTGACACCGCGGGTCAAAGCCATTACCGGCACCCTCTACAAAGGGAGGATGAAGGATAGGAAGGAGCGAGGGAGCGAGGGAGCGAGGGATGAGGGGAGGAGCAGCTGAGGACAGCAGAGAGTAAGTAAAAAAGAAAAAGCTCCTGGGTGTTTTGAAAAAAACAGCAGGTTAGCCTCTCCTCTCTAGACATCCAGGGGGAGAAAACAAAGAGTCCTCTGATGAGGCAAGAGCCCTCACTGATGGCCCAAACACAACACAGGCACAACAAAGACTCTTAAGAAGAGTCAAGGAGCCTCTCTTCCTCTCTTCCCTCTCTTGGCTCACATTCTGCACAGTACGGAGCGGAGCAGGGAGGGGAGGGCTGGGCCGTACCAAAGTGTACTTTGGAGATATCTTCAGTCCAAGCGGTTTACCGCTTGAGAAGTTGCTGTAGTTGTTTATTGTTGACACCGCCTTGGAGGCAGCGGGACGGAACACAAAAGCTCTCCGAGCCTCTCACATCCCTGTTTTTCCTCGCTGCCAGGAAAACAAAGAGGTTTGAAGCTTATTATCCCCAACGGGCCCTCTGTGTACTTCTGAGAGGAGGCGCAGAGTGGGCACATACTGTACTGCCGTAGACTTCAGTGGCAGCCGGGCGTGATGTGTCTTTCATGTTGGTGATGAAGACGCGTCGTGCCATTAAGGTACAAAGCGACAGGACAGATATGCTGTTAATGAGTGGCAGGTCGCTCTGCCATCCAGAATCCATTAGGAGAGGATTTCTTTGATCCTTAGCGTAACTGCACACAGTGGGAATGTCGCAACGATATCGACGCATTCTGTACTGCACTGTAGATTCGGCTGTGTTTCCCGGCTGTGTTTCCCGACTGTTATTTCACTTTTTTTGGAGGGGGAGGGGGGGGCGGGTTTAAAATGCACCTTTACAAAATGGTGGTCAGGCAGGGAGGGATAACGATGAAATGTCTCCTCTGGTTAGGTTCTACCAGCTCCTTGGCAGAGGTGGCCTAGACCAGGAGAGACGTGTAGAGATCCCCTGTACAACAGTGTGTCCCTTCTCCCCGCGCACGCACGCACGCACGCACGCACGCACGCACGCACGCACGCACGCACGCACGCACGCACGCACGCACGCACAGCGGGGCACAGCAGAGCTGCATGGCTGCTGTGCAAATCAACAATTAACCTTTCAGCCAGGGGCTGCTGAGCAGGAACACATGTTTACCTGGGGGACAGGAAGGTGTGTCTGGCAGCTAGCGAAGGTGTCAGCGAGGGTGCCTCGCTTCACGATGCTGTCTCAGCTGCTGTGACAGGAGAGAGGAGAGAGGGAGGAGGAGGGGGGGCGGGGGGGGGGAGGATGGAGACGTGGAGAGAGGGAGGAGGAGGGGGGCGGGGGGGAAGGATGGAGACGTGGAGAGAGGGAGCAGAGGAGGGGGGCGGGGGGAAGGATGGAGACGTGGAGAGAGGGAGCAGAGGAGGGGGGCGGGGGGAAGGATGGAGACGTGGAGAGAGGGAGCAGAGGAGCGAGGTAGGAGAGGAGGGGAGAAGAGAGAAGAGGGATGGAGGATGGAGGAGAGGAGAGGAGAGAAACAGAGGGGAGTTGAGAGAATAGAAAGAGAGAGGGAGGGAGGGAGGAGAGGAGAGGAGGGGAGAGGAGGGGAGATGAGAGAGATGAAGGAGGAAGGGAGGGATATCGAGGTGCTTTCCTAGAGATAGCCTGTTAGCTACAGTATGAGGAGGTCTTGTCAACATTCAGGTGCAATTAGAGCCACAGCCTGTCATTGTCCCGGACACAATGTCGAGCGCCGGCTCCAGAAGAGTGTCTGAGCGTTGTCTCTGAGTGGAGTGAAGCAGAGAGAAAAGGCTCTTTTCCCTCCGTGAGGAAATTGCCTCTGGAGACCAAATTTTCTTGAGGCATTTCCCACAGAGGTACAGTCAAATAAACCAGGGGGAATGAACTCCCCAGATAACCTAATTCCATCTCTTTATGAGTCTGCTCCGGTTACTTGAGTAAGGGATTTGTCATCTCTCTCATATTACAGGAAGGAGGCAGATATCTGACACAAGTCAAAGGCGTTTGGCAGAGTGAAATACATGGTGTATGGAGTGGAGCTAACTGAGACCTGCGCATAATCCGGCAGACAGGAGTGAGATGGGGCTTAAAAGATGAGGGCGAGGAGCGAGCGATATCCTGCACACAGAAACCAAGCAGTCAGAACCTCGTCTAATTGTCTAATTCGGTCAGTATGCACCCTACACGAAAGCAGCCTGATGTGTACACACACACACACACACACACACACACACACACACACACACACACACGTGCGCACCCCAACGCACGCACACACACACACACGACACACACACGACACACAAATCAGAATCATCATAATGAGACAACAGCTCTGGCTCACGAGGACTCACACTCAGACTGTGTGAATCCAATTATTTCAGCGAGCGAGAGAGATTCAAATAGACAAGCATACAGCACTTATTATACACAAAGCATGGACAACTAATGAAATGAGGGACAATTGTGTGTTGCAGCAGGGGAGGCTGGTGGAGGTAGACGTCAGCAGGGGAGGCTGGTGGAGGTAGACAGCAGGGGAGGCTGGTGGAGGTAGACGTCAGCAGGAGAGGCTGGTGGAGGTAGACGTCAGCAGGAGAGGCTGGTGGAGGTAGACGTCAGCAGGAGAGGCTGGTGGAGGTAGACGTCAGCAGGAGAGGCTGGTGGAGGTAGACGTCAGCAGGAGAGGCTGGTGGAGGTAGACGTCAGCAGGAGAGGCTGGTGGAGGTAGACGTCAGCAGGAGAGGCTGGTGGAGGTAGACGTCAGCAGGGGAGGCTGGTGGAGGTAGACGTCAGCAGGAGAGGCTGGTGGAGGTAGACGTCAGGGGACGGGGCTCATTGTAAGACGGGCTCATTGTAACGCACGGAATGGAATGAGGGATGGTGTCAAACACGTGTCGGTTGACAGAAGAGCAAACAATACATCCAAAGGTGTTTTGAAAAGTCGGGCTGCACAAGGTTAAGCTGCCTGTCAAGCACATCAAAAGAGATAGATAGAGAGAGAGAGAGAGAGAGGAAGGGAGAGAGAGAGAGAGAGAGAGAGAGAGAGAGAGAGGAAGGGAGAGAGAGAGAGGGAAGAAGGGAGAGAGACAGAGAGAGAGAGAGAGAGAGAGAGGGGAGGAAGGGAGAAATAGAGCAAGAGAGAGAAAGAAAGATAGATAAAGAGAGAGAGAGAGTGAGTAAGAGAGAGAGAAAGGAAGATAGACAGAGAGAGAGAGAGAGAGAGAGAGAGAGAGAGAGAGTCAGTGAGGAGAAGAGACAGCAGAGGACAGGGGCCATTAAAGCCTGCTGTCTCTGTCTGAATGGGGCTTCACTGAGGAGAGAACTCCTCCATTATAGAAAGCCTCGATCACAGGGGCAACCTTGGTGCTCTGACGTCTGAATAGAGCCACAGAGAAAGTCCTTTCCTTTTGTTGCACAGCTTTACACAGCCACGGAGAAAAGTCACATTCCTGGGACCGAAATTTCAGGGTTTTAAGAGTTGAAAGAAAATTATCTGTGTGGGTTGTAAAACAGAAATGCAGTACATTAGAAACCATTACATAACACTGAATCAAGGGACATGACCTGTGCAACAATCACTCCTGCCTGGAATGAAAGCCTCTGCACTCTGTAGCCCTCCAGGACTAAGGTTGGTGACCATTGGCATCCAAATTATTATTATTATTATTATTATTATTATTATTATACGGATTATATTAAAAAGAGTGGTGGTTTATGGGAAGGAACTTCCCAGACCTCTTACAATTCCTCTCGAGAGGCTGAGAGTTTGTTGAGAACTATGAAACCTAACCTCTCCCTAAGTGAATCATAAGGCTCAGAATGTCACCATCTAAAAATGATACGACTTGATCTGGCTGGCATCAGTCTGGCTGTGCAGAGGAGTCATGGTGTTATAACACTTTGACCTGGCTGGCATCAGTCTGGCTGTGCAGAGGAGTCATGGTGTTATAACACTTTGACCTGGCTGGCATCAGTCTGGCTGTGCAGAGGAGTCATGGTGTTATAACACTTTGACCTGGCTGGCATCAGTCTGGCTGTGCAGAGGAGTCATGGTGTTATAACACTTTGACCTGGCTGGCATCAGTCTGGCTGTGCAGAGGAGTCATGGTGTTATAACACTTTGACCTGGCTGGCATCAGTCTGGCTGTGCAGAGGAGTCATGGTGTTATAACACTTTGACCTGGCTGGCATCAGTCTGGCTGTGCAGAGGAGTCATGGTGTTATAACACTTTGACCTGGCTGGCATCAGTCTGGCTGTGCAGAGGAGTCATGGTGTTATAACACTTTGACCTGGCTGGCATCAGTCTGGCTGTGCAGAGGAGTCATGGTGTTATAACACTTTGACCTGGCTGGCATCAGTCTGGCTGTGCAGAGGAGTCATGGTGTTATAACACTTTGACCTGGCTGGCATCAGTCTGGCTGTGCAGAGGAGTCATGGTGTTATAACACTTTGACCTGGCTGGCATCAGTCTGGCTGTGCAGAGGAGTCATGGTGTTATAACACTTTGACCTGGCTGGCATCAGTCTGGCTGTGCAGAGGAGTCATGGTGTTATAACACTTTGACCTGGCTGGCATCAGTCTGGCTGTGCAGAGGAGTCATGGTGTTATAACACTTTGACCTGGCTGGCATCAGTCTGGCTGTGCAGAGGAGTCATGGTGTTATAACACTTTGACCTGGCTGGCATCAGTCTGGCTGTGCAGAGGAGTCATGGTGTTATAACACTTTGACCTGGCTGGCATCATTCTGGCTGTGCAGAGGAGTCATGGTGTTATAACACTTTGACCTGGCTGGCATGAGTCTGGCTGTGCAGTCGCGGTCTAAAACGTACTTAATCCAATCATGCCCAATGCACATAGCCAGCCCAAAACCATCCCGACTCACTACCCAAAATAGTTGTAGCTCTCTCTGCCAAAAAGAACACATTCAAACATACTTCCCCACACACAAGGGAACATTACGCTTGCTTAACTAAAGAAACCATTGTCCCTCGCCCCAAATTAATGACATTCAGTTTATTTTGCATTTAATTCATTCAATTTTTTTTTTTTTTAAAATGCAGCTATTTTTCTGTTTGGTCTCATCTAACCTGGCCTTGATTTCAGCACGTTCCAGAGGGGCTTTTTAATATAAGAGACTGAATGTTGAAATATTCATCAGGTTGTGTGTCGGGCGGCCATAACCGCAGAGAGAGGGAGGCAGGGGATGTTGGCTGCAAGCCACTGGAAGGGCCACCGTTCACTCATCTATTGTTAATGGTCATGAATGAATAAATGAATGAATGAATGAAAGAAAGATGTGTTTTTTTCCTCTTTATATAGTATCCACTTATCATTCAAATAAATCTACCGTTTCTCACGTCGCCGCGCTGCGCTGCGCTCTGAAACGTACCGCTGGCTGGTTCTGGTAGAATAACGTCTTCACATTTGGGGAGGACTATCAAGTGGCGAGAAATTTGCGAGAAATATCAAGGCAGTGTTGGGTTCTACATGCTGTAGCTGCCAAGGGCTCCGTCGCTTATACTGCGGTACTGATAATGCCCATTTCAACAAAAAAAACCTATCTCCTATATCACGTGTGTTTGATACCGTTCCTCATTCCATTATGTGCACCGCAATGAGCCTGTCCTCCGATTTCCACCTCCACCAGCCTCCCCTGGTTAAATGAATGAAACCCAGAGGACGGAGCAGAAACAACGGCAGGGCCACTTCTAGAACCTTCCACAGCGGAACCCTCCTGCTGTGCTGCTAACGTCCTCCCCCCTCGGCCCAGCATGCCCTGGGCTGAGAGGGTGTCAGTAACCGTGGTGACTGCGCCCTGTTTCCGTGGCTACAGTAACAGTAGCCTTAGCTTCAGTCTCTCTGACTGCCGACACCGTTTTCTCCCTAACAGACACCATTGGGGTGGTATAATACAAATTACTCACTGTCACTGTAGTCTGTCTTAGTGTGTGTGTGTGTGTGTGTGTGTGTGTGTGTGTGTGTGTGTGTGTGTGTGTGTGTGTGTGTGTGGACGAGGGGAGGGGTGAGTATGGGTAGAACCAGAGGGAGGACAGTCATAGAAGCATTGTCAACTGATGAAAATATTCACATCAGGAGAAAACAGAAGCTAACACTTCATTTCTAGCTGTTCACCGAAGGCATTAACTAAGCACTTATACATGATACTAACAAGCTGTGTTCACACTAATCACACTGTAACTTACTAAGGGGCAAGTGCTGCTTATACCTACAGTACCAGTCAAAAGTTTGGACACACCTTCTCATTCAATGGTTTTTCTTTATTTGTATTATTTTCTACATTGTAGATTAATATTGAAGACATCAAAACTATGAAGGAACACATATGGAATTATGTAGTAAACAAAAAAGTGTTAAACAAACCAGAATATGGTTTATATTTTAGATTCTTCAAAGTAGCCACCTTTTGCTTTGATGACAGCTTTGCACCCTCTTGGCAAGTTTGTGTCCAAACGTTTGACGGGTACTGTATTTTCATGGTTAGCAACTTGTACGGCAATAAGCAATTAGTCCACAAACTAGCCAATCGCAGGCCATGCTGAGGAGAGGAGAGGGCCAGGGTGATAATGGTCATCTCATATTCATAGAACACTCAATAAGGGCAACGAGCCATTTGACCTTATTAACTATGAATGACAATTTCACGCTGAGATTGATCTTTTGAGTTTTCATTTCTCGGCCGCACAGAGCATCATCTGACCCAGTCCCCAGAGACTCCCTGTCAATCAAGGCCTGCTGTGTCGGCCCAGCATGCCTCTCCACTCTCCTGCAAGTCTGAACTGCATGGAGCCAACTAACAGACATCTATAGATAACTAACAGACAACTAACAGACATCTATAGATAACTAACAGACATCTATAGATAACTAACAGACATCTATAGATAACTAACAGACAACTAACAGACATCTATAGATAACTAACAGACATCTATAGACAACTAACAGACATCTATAGATAACTAACAGACATCTATAGACAACTAACAGACATCTATAGATAACTAACAGACAACTAACAGACATCTATAGATAACTAACAGACATCTATAGATAACTAACAGACAACTAACAGACATCTATAGATAACTAACAGACATCTATAGATAACTAACAGACAACTAACAGACATCTATAGATAACTAACAGACATCTATAGATAACTAACAGACATCTATAGATAACTAACAGACAACTAACAGACATCTATAGATAACTAACAGACATCTATAGACAACTAACAGACATCTATAGATAACTAACAGACATCTATAGACAACTAACAGACATCTATAGATAACTAACAGACATCTATAGACAACTAACAGACAACTAACAGACAACTAACAGACATCTATAGATAACTAACAGACATCTATAGATAACTAACAGACAACAATAGATAACTAACAGACATCTATAGATAACTAACAGACATCTATAGACAACTAACAGACATCTGTAGATAACTAACAGACATCTGTAGATAACTAACAGACATCTATAGATAACTAACAGACAACTAACAGACATCTATAGATAACTAACAGACATCTATAGATAACTAACAGACAACTATAGACAACTAACAGACATCTATAGATAACTAACAGACAACTAACAGACATCTATAGATAACTAACTGACATCTATAGACAACTAACAGACAACTAATAGACAACTTACTTTCAACCTCCCCCTCAATTCAAACCCCCTCACACACACACACACACACACAGACACAGACACAAACACACAGACACAGACACACACACACACACACACACACACACACACACACACACACACACACACACACACAGCAGGGTAGCCCAGCCCAGTACTGTCCTCAGACGTAACGACAGTCTCCCTCTGAACACTAACACTAACAGCCATGTAGAGCCCTTGAGGAGGTGTTGTCACAGCTTCCTCTCACCCTTCGCCTGACTCTCGCTCTCTCCCTTTCTCAATTTCTCCCCCTCTGCTTCCTCTCTCTCTCTCACACTCTCTCCCTTCTCCCTCTCAGCCTCTTCTCTCTCCCTCACCTTCCCTCTCTACCACCCCTCTCTCACCCCCCCTCCCCCTTCTCTCTCCCTCACCTTCCCTCTCTACCACCCCTCTCTCACCCCCCCTCCCCCTTCTCTCTCCTTCACCTTCCCTCTCTACCACCCCTCTCTCACCCCCCCTCCCCCTTCTCTCTCCCTCACCTTCCCTCTCTACCACCCCTCTCTCACCCCCCCTCCCCCTTCTCTCTCCCTCACCTTCCCTCTCTACCACCCCTCTCTCACCCCCCCTCCCCCTTCTCTCTCCTTCCCTCTATTTATCCCTTTCCCTCTATCGCCCTCCTCTCTCTCTCTCAAACACACTCCCCCCCTCCCTGCCCCCCCCCCCCCCTCCCTCCTCCCCCAGGTCAGGCGTGTGCCAGCAGGAGTTGTCTCCCCTGCCTTCACACCTCACACAGGGCTGTCATGCAGGATTCAGCCTCTGACGTCACCTGACTTGCCTGTTGGATTTAGACAAGACACTCTGGCTGGTCCAGCCAGGAGCATTGGCGGGGGGGGGCGTGGGGGGGTTTATTAACACTGATAATAGGCTGCTCTGGGCGTACTTCTGTATACGTCTACATTTCCGCTTTCTCATCCATTTGTACTTGAGCATTTCTGCCAAAACACCCCCCCCCAAAAAACATTAATTTCATCCTTGTGCTTTTGAACGGAGTGGAGACGAGAGGAAGGTGGGCTCTACTCTGCCAGTCTGCCCCGGGTCATTTCGCACATTCCACCTCCACCGGTGAGAACCTGTTACAGCTGATAAACTTGACCGTGTTCCACTAATTGTGCCCCATAGCTGACAGCTTCTCTCTCATCCTCACCTCACCTGTGTGTGTGTGTGTGTGTGTGTGTGTGTGTGTGTGTGTGTGTGCGTGCGTGCATGCGTGTGTGCGCGCGCACGTGTGTGTGCGTGTGTGTGTGCATGTGTGTGTGTGTGTGTGCGTGCATGCGTGTGTGTGTGCGTGCATGCGCGTGTGTGTGTGTGTATTTAATCATTTATGACAGAATAGCTAACAAGCGTAATGGGAATTGGGTTTTCTAAAGTAGCACACCACCCCTAGAACAGCTTAGAACAGCTTAGAATAGACACTCCTCTTCAAAGAACACTCTACCGCTAATCTCAAAGAACACTCTACCGCTGATCTCAAAGAACACTCTACCGCTGATCTCAAAGAACACTCTACCGCTGATCTGACACAAGGAAATCATCTCCAACGTTTACATTTTACCATTTTACCGACTCAACTGTTGACCGAGAACCATTTGTCTTTGTAGAGTTTAGGTCCTTCTATGTCAGACAAAGTACAGTTGGTCTGTAAAGGATTTTTATATCAGGGGAGGCTGGTGGAGGTGGAAATCGGAGGATGGGCTAGGGTTAGGGTTAGGGTTAGGGTTACAGTTGGTCTGTAAAGGATTTTTATATCAGGGGAGGCTGGTGGAGGTGGAAATCGGAGTATGGGCTCATTGTAATGCAGCAGTGGCTCCGGCAATATACAGTAGTCCAGCTCCTGAGGAGGATGAATCATGTTCTCCTCCACACAGAGCTGTTTATACTGGACATGTTTGAACCTGACCATTTTGTTATGACCTGTGTAGCACAGACGAAATTGAACACACACACTCAAGCGCGCACACACACACACACACACACACACACACACACACACAGACACACAGACAGACACACACACACGCACACACACACGCCACACACACACGCACACACACACATACATGCACACACATGCACACACACACACAATAAACACACCCATAAGAAACACATCATAAACACTGAAGGAAAGGAAGAGAAATGTGGTAAATAAACGCCGCTAACATGACAGCCTGCCCTGTAACTCACACTGCTACAGCACCATTAAACCAGTGGTGGGAACACAACTCTGAGAGACTGATTGGCACTCTGACTCTGTCAATCTGAATCTGTCATGTCTCTCTCTCTCTCTCTCTCTCCCTCTCTCTCTCTCTCTCTCTGTCTCTCTCTCCCTCTCTCTCTCTCTCTCTCTCTCTGTCTCTCTCTCTCTCTCTCCCTCTCTCTCTCCCTCTCTCTCTCTCTCTCTCTCTCTCTCTCTGTCTCTCTCTCTCTCTCTCTGTCTCTCTCTCTGTCTCTCTCTCTGTCTCTCTCTCTCTCTCTCTCTCTCTCTCTCTCTCTCTCTCTCTCTCTGGAGTACACACAGAATTCAAGTCAGCAGCGAAGGCAGGAGGCAGTTGTCATGTTACTCAGCTTCATTTCAGCCTGGTTCTGCCCTGCAACCTGTTATAGTAACACAGCCTGGTTCTGCCCTGCAACCTGTTATAGTAACACAGCCTGGTTCTGCCCTGCAACCTGTTATAGTAACACAGCCTGGTTCTGCCCTGCAACCTGTTATAGTAACACAGCCTGGTTCTGCCCTGCAACCTGTCATAGTAACACACGCTTCAGGTCCTGTTCCAGTACAGTAACACAACTCTCATTCTTACTACCGTCTCGGCTGTTTGTCTTGAAAGCCTCTTATTGTGGATGAAACAGGGAAGACATTATCTGCATTATCTGGCATTATCTGCAGTTCAATTTGATTCAATTAGCGCACTGAGATTAGGGAACCTCTGGCGCCCAGTAGACACAATTAAAGAGGAACAAAGCCAGGCTGTTGATCAAAACATGTACTCCAAACAGAACAGAACAGTGAATGGGCCTCTGCATAGTCATTAGTCCAGCGTTTGACAGAGATAAAACACCAGTTCTCTCTCTCTCTCTCTCTCTCTCTACCTCTCTCTCTACCTCTCTCTATCTCTCTCTCTCTACCTCTCTCTCTCTCTCTCTCACCTCTCTCTCTCTCTCTACCTCTACCTCTCTCTCTACCTCTCTCTCTCTACCTCTCTCTCTCTCTCTCTCTCTACCTCTCTCTCTCTTACCTCTCTCTCTCTCTCTCTCTCTCTCTCTCTACCTCTCTCTCTCTCTCTCTCTCTCTCTCTCTCTCTCTACCTCTCTCTCTACCTCTCTCTCTACCTCTCTCTCTCTCTCTCTCTCTCTCTCTCTCTCTCTCTCTCTCTCTCTCTCTACCTCCAAGACCACAAAAGAAAGGACAGGTCGATAAAAAGGACATGTAGAAAGAGGACTGATAACTAACAGGATGGATTAACATAATCCATTATTGTGGAAGATTCACGTGGGTGCTGAGTGAAATGTTGTTCTGATATGAATGCATCCATGCTATATGTATGCTATATGCTATATGCTATATGTATGCTATATATATATCCATGCTATATGTATGTATGCCCACAGGCCAATAGGAGAGCTTGTTCTCTACCCACGCCTTTCACACCAAGACACAGATGTCAAAACATTCATTCATCAAAGGCAGAAACAGGCTGCAAACACAGACCCGTGATAAGAAACTTTCTGACCTTTAGTAGCCGTGCGTATGCAGCAGATATTCATGAGAGAGAGACGGAGAAAGAGAGAGAGAGACAGAGAGAGAGGGAGAGAGAGAGAGGAGAGAAAGAGAAGACAAGAGAGAGAGAGAGAGAGAAAGAGAGAGATAGAGAGAGAGAGAGAGAGGAGAGAAAGAGAGGGAGAGAAGAGGAGAGAAAGAGAAGACAAGCGAGAGAGAGAGAGAAAAAGAGAGATAGAGAGAGAGAGGAGAGAAAGAGAGAGAGAGAAAGAGAGAGAGAGAGAGTCCTGCGCATCAACAGCATACAACAACAACAACAGCAGCAGCAGCAGCTCCCTACTGTGTTTTTAACATCGTGAACAAGTCAGTAGAACAGAATACTGCAGTCAACAAAGACCTGATGTTGCTCTGTTGTTAAGTCTCTCTGATGGATTCACCAGGATATACTCCAGTCCAGTCTGCACCACTCTGCCTAGTACGGTATAAATAGTGTCTTGTACGGATCAATCGGTCGGCCGATGCATCGAAATTCATCTGGACAGAGGAGAGGGGCATGGGAAAGCAACAGCATATGAACGGGTCTGAACTCTGAGAGCAAAGCAGGGTACAGCGCATATTTCGGTGAGCGATGAGCGATGCTGAAGGCTGGATTCGATGAAGGGATGTAGTGAATATGAATGATATTGGATGTTTTTCTCCCCATGATAAACATCCTCTCTCTCTCCTCTCCTCCCCCCCCCCCCCCTCCCTCGCCCTGACCCCACCCCTCTGCCCCCCTACAGAGCATGAGGCAAAGATGAGCTGCCCTCAGCCTGAACCGGAGAAGGAGGAGAGGCCCCCGACAGATGAGCTGGAGTGTAAGATCTGCTACCAGCGGTACAATGCCCACAACCGCAAGCCTAAGATCCTGGACTGCCTGCACCGCGTGTGTGCCCGCTGCCTCAACAAGATCCTGGACATGGGCGACGGCTCGGGCTGCATCTCCTGCCCCTTCTGCCGCCACGAGACGGAGGTCACGGAGTACGAGGTGTCGGGCCTGCCGGACGACTCCAACATCATGTCCCGCCTGGCCACCCGGGACAAGTCCTGGAGCTCCGACAACAGCAAGGAGGTGGTCCTGACGCCCAAGAGCCTGTCCTCCTCCAGCCCCTCCCACGACTCCTCCAACTGCCTGGTCATCACCATCATGGAGGTGCAGCGGGACACGTCGGGGTCGCAGCGCTCGCCGAGCCGCAACGGCAGCTCCGACTACTACGCCGAGCAGAGCCTGGACTCGGTGTCGGTGACGTCCAACGGCCCCGCCGACCAGGACGCCCTGTCCAAGTTCTGCAACCACGTGCCCCGCATCCTGGTGTGGCTGCTGGGGTTCTTCTACTTCGGCTCGCTGCCGCTGGGCATCTACCTGCTGGTCATCCAGCGGGTCACCCTGGGGATAGTGTGCGTGAGCCTGGTGCCCTCTAGCCTGACTGTGTGTCTGGTATACGGCTTCTGCCAGTGCCTCTGTCAGGGCATGTGTGACTGTTCCACCAGGGCCTGACTGACTGCTCCACCAGGGCCTGACTGACTGTTCCACCAGGGCCTGACTGACTGCTCCACCAGGGCCTGACTGACTGCTCCACCAGGGCCTGACTGACTGCTCCACCAGGGCCTGACTGACTGTTCCACCAGGGCCTGACTGACTGCTTCACCAGGGCCTGACTGACTGTTGTTGGGGTGAGTGGGGTTGGGGGTGGTGGTGGGGTTGGTGTTGTTGGTGGTGAAGGGGTTGGGGGTGGTGGTGGGGTTGGTGTTGTTGGTGGTGAAGGGGTTGGGGGGAGGGGAGGGGAGGGGAGGGGAGGGGACCTACAGTAGAAGGCATACAGGCCTTGTAGCCCTGTGGGAAAGACTGGGACTATTTTGACCTCTAGAACATTTCATCAAAGACTCTGTGGGGGGAAAATAAGCTCAGCTACATAGGAGGTCTCGAGCTGCCTTTGAAGCTCTCTCTGTCTGTCTCTTCCCCCTCCCTTGTTTCGGGGATCAAACAAGCTTAATATGAGTTGTCTCTCACCTAAGACTGTGCCGTAGACCAGGATTTAAAACCACTGAGCACTCTTAAAGAGTAACCTAGCCTGGGAACACGCACTTTGGTGTGTACCGTAGTCATTGTTTCGTGTTTCTGTGCGTGAGCAGGGAGGATCAACAGGACCTCCTCTTGCGTGCCAGTAATCCCCTGGGTCATGTGATGTGTTGTGTTCTGTTCTGTCCAGATTTAGGCCCTCTCTCCTTCTTCTCTCTCCTCTGCTCCTTGCACTCTTTCTCTCTCTCTACCTCTCCGTCCACTCCTCTTTCTCACTCTCAGTTTCCCCTCTTCCTCCTCTCTATCTTTCTCTCTCTCTCTCTCTCTCTCTCTCTCTCTCTCTACCCCTACGTCCACTCCTCTCTCTCACTCTCAGTTTCTCCTCTTCCTCCTCTCTATCTTTCTCTCTCTCTCTCTCATCTCCCCTATTTTTCTCTTCCTCTTCCCAACTCTTTTCTCTCTCTCTCTCTCTCTCCCCCTCTCCCTATCTCCTTCCCTCCCACTGCTACTGTGAGTCTCACTGATAATGTTCACAGCTCTGAGGACCCCGGCTCTTGGCTTCGTGCCACCAGACTAACTAGCTATGGAATGGGACAAGGACTGCACACAGGGGATGAACCATTTCAATAAATGGGGGAATTATTATTTTGTGTCGCTTGTTTCATTTCAATCAAAGGCCTCCACTAACAGCAGTAGGTTAAATTAATCCGCAACACGGCAACCGAGGAACCGGGTGGCGAAGAGAGAGCCTTTCCCGGTCCTCTCTCTCCCACTCGGCCTAACCGATCCAGGCCCTGCACCCTCACTCCCCCCAGCACTCCACGTGAAGAATCACTGATTGAAGATGATTGCATTTTCTTGGGGCGCTTAGCAGCATAGCACACTAATGCGCATGCCGCATAATCGCAAGGTTCCGGGTTCGATTCCGACCCTCGACACGTCTTGCATGTCATCCCTCCCCTCTCTCTCTCTCCTATCCTTCCTGTCAATCTCTACTGTCTCTATCCCAATAAAGCAGAAATGCCCTAAAAACGTATTTAAAAAAGAAAAGAAAACGACTGCATATCCAACAGAGGAATACATAATTAATGACACTTTCATTATCATAACATCCTATGCAAGCCAGAGTCCATAAAACTCCATAAAAAGAAAATTCAACATCAGAGAGGTCCCTATATTTTCATGCTGGCTTAATATTAGTGTTCAGCGGGTGTCTTTTTGGAGTCTTTGCAGGAAACTGTATGAATGACTGGCTTCCCACTGGGAAAGGGCACACGGGGCAACATGATGAGCTGACATTTTGAATAGGAATCAGTCATACATCAAAAGGCTTTTTTTCATCTGAGCGAGCTGAGTGGCAGCCTGTATTATGGGCTCGCTCAGAAACTGGCGTCCTCCATTTGAAACATGCCGAATGAGATTCAATTCATCATCTTGGGAGTTGACACGATAATGTTTTCACTGTTCATCATAGGAAAAAAAAAGGGGAGAATTCCTTGAAAGGCTTTTGTTGTGCTTGGATCCGCAGATACAGTAGACCGTGAGACCATATTAGCCACAAAGGAGCCATCTTCTCTTCAGAACCAAATGAAAGGGAATGGAGATGAGCTGCAACCACTGATAATACTCAACTGGCCTTCAATAGAAAGATGGAGGCATACTGTCATTCTGTACCTTGGTTATACTTTACCTAACAGTACCAGTCAAAAGTTTGGACACACCTTCTCATTTAATGGTTTTTCTTTATTTTTTATTATTTTCTACATTGTAGATTAATATTGAAGACATCAAAACGATGAGGGAACACATAGGGAATTATGTAGTAAACAAAAAAAGTGTTAAACAAACCAGAATATGTTTTATATTTTAGATTCTTCAAAGTAGCCACCTTTGATGACAGCTTTGCACACTCTTGGCAAGGTGTGTCCAAACTTTTGACTGGTACTGGTACCACAGTTAATACAGTCAGCAGGTAACAGCAGCTGACGCACTATCAGTACAGTCCAGTATGTGATTAGACCCCCACTACCCCCCCTGTACTAACCCTACCCCATACCCTAGAGACCTCTTCACCCCCACTACCCCCCTGTACTAACCCTACCCCATACCCTAGAGACCTCTTCACCCCCACTACCCCCCCTGTACTAACCCTACCCCATACCCTAGAGACCTCTTCACCCCCACTACCCCCCTGTACTAACCCTACCCCATACCCTAGAGACCTCTTCACCCCCACTACCCCCTGTACTAACCCAACCCCCACCCTAGAGACCTCTTCACCCCCACTACCCCCCTGTACAAGTTCTCTCCTGTTAATAAATAAATAAATAAATAAATAAATTTAAAAAAGAAGGCATTGCGACTGCCAATGGCCCCTGGTCTGAGCATTGATTACTTTGTCTTATGGTGACT
>NC_139673.1:2839259-2846759 GCF_951799395.1 Argentina silus | reverse complement strand
TCTCTCTCTCTCCCTCCCTCTCTACTTCCCTCTATAATTTACCATGAGGGTAGAATGTAAACGTTTTCTATGATGTATACTGTAATAATTTTATAATGTAATAAAATTTGCAGTATCATTAAAGCCTCATTTGATTCATTCCAACGTGACCATTATTGCTCTAATCAGCACAAACTCAACAATTATTTGTGCTTAGTTCATTAAATTCCTTGGAGTCAGATTATTAATATATAAGATATGCTTTGCTATTAACAGTACATCGCCAAATGTCCTTGCCAACCCTTCGTATTGTAACGACCAACCTATAAGACCCGAAAAAGCTTCAATCAGTCAATCAGTGTTCTTCACGCTTCACTCCATGGGAGCCTGTGTTCTCCTAGCAGCCGGGAGCGAGAGGCAAGGCCAGGCCGGCTGGACAGACATATGACTTCATACCCATGGAGAGGAGAGGCAGCTCTGTCTGTCAGTGAGCTGGCAGGCTGTGATTGAGTGGTACTGTACAGGTAGCAACCTCGGGGAGGAGGTCCGGATGGGGAATCAAACCTCCAACCTCTACAGTCCAGACGGTGTCTCCAGCTGCCATCTCACTTTTACTCCAGCAGTGCCTCACCTCACTCACCAAAGCTCACCAACCACCTCAATCATGTTCAGCACAAAGTTGGACTATGAATGCACAGTAGGTACGAGGCCTAGAGCCCACATCTTGCCTACTGTATTTAAAGCACCGCTCAAGCGGCTCTCAAAGGTTGCCTTCAACATGGATATGTGGGGCTTAGAGTCAAAACCGGTCTCCAACCTGCATGTGGGGCTTCGTTCAGAGGAAGTTATCAAACAGAACTGGTTTGCGAAACTCACACATCTGAACCTTCCCAGTCATTACCGCTGTGATGAATATTCTGATTACACTCTCCGACTCCTTCAGACACTAAATGAGAGGGGAGAGAGGAAAATCAGGGAGGGAGGGAGGGAGGGAGGTAGAGAGAGATGGAGAGAGAGAGAGAGAGAGAGAAAGTGAGAGAGAGAGAGAGAAAAAGAGAGTGAGAGTGAGAAAGAGTGAGAGATAGAGGGTGAAATGGAGAGATAGAAAGAGAGAGAAATGGAGAGATAGAAAGAGAGAGAAATGGAGAGATAGAAGCAGAGAGAGAAATGGAGAGATAGAAAGAGAGAGAAATGGAGAGATAGAAAGAGAGAGAAATGGAGAGATAGAAAGAGAGAGAAATGGAGAGATAGACACAGAGAGAGCATACTGTAGGCACTGCTGCTTCTGTTGGCCAATCATTACTCCTCTTAGGCCTCTTGTTTACAGTTTAATCATGTCTGTTGTGATGAGGAGGGCCAGGACCACGCTGCACTCCAGTAATCAGTGGTGATGGCTTCGGTAGTCACCAAGGACAGTCGTCATCACTGGCAAGACTTGTTCAGGTTACACACACACACACACACACACACACACACACACACACACACACACACACACACACACACCCACCTACATTGTATAAACACAACCTGCCATACACACAGCAGCCTATAACCACTTTCTCTCTCTCTCAGCCCCCCCCCACCGCCGGACACACTTAGCACTGACAAAAGGGAAAACTTAGGGTCAAATTAGGGTTATTTACTTAATATTAAATATAACTAATTATGTATCGGGATCTAGTCGTCTCCCGAACACAACATGGCGTAAGGGAAGGGTTGAAATGACTGCTAACGGAGCCTCGTTCAGCAGCATTTCCTAACCTCTAAGGGGTCCAAAGGGACCTGTGAGACGGCGGCTTTTCACACTGCGATGGAGGGGAAAACTGCTTCAAGGTAACACTGGAGAAACTTTCCATTTTAATGAGATTCTCTTTGTGGAAATAGTTTGCAGCAGGGGAAATAGCACAGCGAGCTGCAGTTGGAGATATGGCTTTGCATTTGATGTAACCCAATAGTGGAAGTGTGTGTGTGTGTGTGTGTGTGTGTGTGTGTGTGTGTGTGTGTGTGTGTGTGTGTGTGTGTGTGTGTGTGAGAGAGACAGAGAAATCTCATCTTAATCCTCTGCAATTGCACACTGCTACTTAAAAATCCAACAACTAACTGCATTTCTTCTGTGGCAGGGTTCACAGAAAATGCTGCATTTTCAAGCCTCCAAGGACTACAGCCTGTCTTGCTGTAAAGCACATAAATCAACCTCACCTAATCACTTTCATAACATCGCATTACTCTGTCCTAAGCTGGGATGCTTGATTAGTACATGGATCATGGCAGACGAGCCCTGACGAGGTGCTCCTCCCTCCCTTTACGACCCCTGCCTCAGAGAAGGTCACAACTAAATGAAATCCTGAGCTGCCGTCTCTCGGAGGACGAGACCCAGGATTTAATTACTCTGAGGTGGGGTGCCTTGTCTCTGTTGGCTACAGAACCGCGGTGACGCGATGAGAGTGTGTGTTCAGCTCTACTGTTAACCACAACTTCCAGGAATGACGCGGTCGCTGATTGGAGCAGACGTTTGATGACATAGTCGTCTCAGGGGATTCATGTTCAAAGTAAGCAGGTTATGCAAGCAGAGTCAACCGTCCCGCCACCTTCCTCTACCCAAACAACAACAACAACACAGCATCACAACAACAACAACAACAACAACAACAACAACAACAACAACAACAACAACAACACAGCATCACATCTTGAACTACATTTCCCAGTGCTGGGTTGAACACTGTGCTGTGTTACGCTTAACCCTCAGCAGAAACTATGACAACTCACTAGCTTTGTAATTAGGTCACACCATTGGGTCAATATAAGTAGGCTAAGCAACAGCTCTGTCAGCCAGACACAAGCCCAGTACTGTGGAGTAGAGGCAGAGAGAAGTCATCTGGTACGACAGTGTTTCATGACATTGGCCGGTGAAAGTAGGCCACTGCCACTGGTTCCTGCAAGCAGCTGGCAGTGTCAGGCCCCCAGGGCGACACTCACTCAGTTAAACCCCCCCTGGTAGGGCTGGCCTGGCCTTGGTACTGATGATCTCCACTACCACCACCACCTTGCCTCAGTCCATGCTGTCCTCTCCACTGCCGTCCTCTCCGCTGGGCTGGGGCTGGAAATGCTGTGTGTGCGTGTGTGTGCGTGTGTGTGTGTCTGTGTCTGTGTCTGTGACAGTGACAGTGACAGTGCAGCCCTACATGTCCTGTCCCAGCAGTACATTGGGGGGGGGGGGGGGGGGGGGGGGGGGAGGGGGGGGCGGGGGGGTTTACGAGACGGCGCCCAGGGGCCCGACATTTCCGGCTGCAGCCAGCGACCAGCCGCAGTGGCCTCCTTTCATCAGGCAATGTCATGGCAGACTGTAGCACCAAATGGCATGAGTCTGCTTCTTCTCCACACCACCACGGTGAGCCCTGCTGGGCTGGGAACTCAGCTTCCCTCTCACACAGTCCTGGCCGGACGCTGCGGCCTAAATCTAAAATCTAAGTTAAGTTATGCTGTTATTATATGAGTTATTAGGTTGGACAGTTGCACAGAGGAGCTTGTACACAAAGTACAGGAGAGAGAGAGAGAATGATACCACACCAGGGGCGGCTGGCGGAGGTAGAAGTCAGAGGACGGGGCTCACTGTAATGCACGGGTCGGAAAGAGGAATGGTAAACGGAATGAGAAATGGTATCAAAACACGTGTTTGATACCATTTTACTTACTATTTATACTGTAAATTGTGTCTATTGTCTTATGTGTCTCCAACAACCGTCACTGTCCAACTGTCTCACTTATCTTACACCCCACTATGTCACTTATTGTCTTGTCCTTATTTCATTGCACTCCTGCATATTGTATTATTGTATTATTGTATTATTTGTATTATTTGTATTATTTGTATTTTGTATGCTGCATTGTCATGGAACCGAACTTGAACCTTGATTCCTCGTTCCATTCCATGCATTACGATGAGGCTGTGCTCCGATTTCCACCTCTGCAACCCAGCCTCCACTGCACCCCACCCAGCCTCCACCGCACCCCACTCAGCCTCCACTGCACCCCACCCAGCCTCCACCTCACCCCACCCAGCCTCCACTGCACCCCACCCAGCCTCCACTGCACCCCAGCCTCCACCTCACCCCACCCAGCCTCCACTTTCCTTGTAAATCAGTAATCTAAACTGCAGGCAAAACCAACAGCAATTCAAATGCCATTAAGGAGACGAACGACAGCAGAGGGGGATCACATTAGTCTTGCTTTGTTTTGTGTGTCGGCGCACGCAGAGACAACACCATCAACAAAGACAAAGCCCTCAGCTCTGCGCTCATTACAGGAGCGCTCTGCAGTCGGTGACAGGGGCGGCGGTCCTGGCGGTGGCTCTGGGTGGCGGTGACGCAGAGAGGAAAGCAACTTTCCGACTGAAAACTCCTCCTGACAGCGCCGTTTCGGAGATATCCTCTTATCCGAAGCCGCAGCGGATCGTGAGAGTGGGTGACGTCAAACCTGGCCTCCCTCCCGTTGTGTAACGCGGTGTGTGGCTCGCATCTGTACTGAACCCAGACAGATGAGAAAGCTCACCCCGGTAACACCTCTCCCACTTCTTCTGTCGAGGCAGAAAGAAAAGCTGAATTCTAATGAACCGGGGCGTTCTGACTCATTTCTGCTTCGTGACGTTATTATTGCTTTTTTATTATTCCTGTTCATTACTCTTGCGGAGAGGGTCATCAGAACAATGGGAGTGGAGAAGGAGTAAAACTAGAATCACCACCACTAGTCTGTTGCGTCTCTGGTGGGTGACTCAGCCGGCCTGTAAGAGTTGTTGAACTCAAACAGGCCCTGCCTCGGTGGGTGTCGCAGAAGCTGCGTCAACTTAACAAACGAGTCCTCTGATGCGTGGCCATGTGACTCCAGGGGAGGCCGGTGGAGGCGGAGATTCGGAGGACGGGCTCATTGTAACGCACGGAACGGAATACGGAACGGTACAAAACACACGTTTGACACCGTTCCTCCCTTCCGTTCCGTGCGTTGCAACGAGCCCGTCCTCCGATGTCTGCCTCCACCGGCCTCCCCTGACTCAACAGCCAGCTGGTGCTATGAATCACACAGGGGCCTGACGGACAGATAGCTTCCTCAGGAGAGCCACAGGGATGTGAAGGGAACAGAATAATGAGCGGGTCTCTGCGTCAGCGTTGGGGAGTCTCAGCGTTGGGGAGTCTCAGCGTTGGGGAGTCTCAGCGTTGGGGAGTCAGACTAAGCAGGTCTCTGCGCCAGCGTTGGGGAGTCACACTAAGCAGGCCTACTTGTGCCATCGTCAACGACCACGGGAGACAAACACCCAAACACATGTTAACCACTCAGTTTACTGTAAGAGCTCTAAACACACACACACACACACAGGCACACGCACCGCACACGCACACGCACACGCACACGCACACAGATAGGTGTGTCAAGATAGGTAGCGGTGTAAACAGCATCAAAACAAGCTCAACATCTTAAGTAGCATGTCCTCAGGTCAGACAGACAGACAGACAGACACACACACATACACACACACACACACACACACACACACACACACACACACACACACACACACACAGCCTTGGGGGAGAGCGAGGTGTAGATTAATAGAGGCGATGCAGCCAGCCGGCGGATGACATTGATTCAATACCCAGTGGATTTATTTACAGATCACCATTAGCATCTGCTAACGCAGCCCAGGTCCCACACTGGGCTGATCCATCACCAGGCCTATCGCACACATCAATCAGCCCTTCCCCCTCGCCCTCCCCCCTCCCCCCTCACCCCGTGGCACCACCACCCCCCCTGGGGGATCCCACCACTCCTCACACTGGACCACGGCCCAGGAACTGGCCACTGGGAAGAGGCTGGGTCCCAACATATACAGTATTAATCTACCAGAGGATCGATACCACCATAGGATTAATCTACAAGAGTATAGATACCACCATAGGATTAATCTACAAGAGGAGAGATACCACCATAGTATTAATCTACCAGAGGATCGATACCACCATAGGATTAATCTACAAGAGGAGAGATACCACCATAGTATTAATCTACTAAAGGAGAGATACCACCATAGTATTAATCTACCAGAGCATAGATACCACCATAGTATTAATCTACCAGAGCATAGATACCACCATAGGATTAATCTACCAGAGCATAGATACCACCATAGGATTAATCTACAAGAGGAGAGATACCACCGTAGTATTAATCTACAAGAGGAGAGATACCACCGTAGTATTAATCTACCAGAGGAGAGATACCACCGTAGTATTAATCTACCAGAGGATCGATACCACCATAGGATTAATCTACAAGAGGAGAGATACCACCATAGTATTAATCTACAAGAGGATCGATACCACCATAGGATTAATCTACAAGAGGAGAGATACCACCATAGTATTAATCTACCAGAGCATAGATACCACCATAGTATTAATCTACCAGAGGAGAGATACCACCATAGGATTAATCTACAAGAGGAGAGATACCACCATAGTATTAATCTACCAGAGGAGAGATACCACCGTAGTATTAATCTACAACAGCATAGATACCACCATAGTATTAATCTACCAGAGGAGAGATACCACCGTAGTATTAATCTATAACAGCATAGATACCACCATAGTATTAATCTACCAGAGGAGAGATACCACCGTAGTATTAATCTACAAGAGCATAGATACCACCATAGTATTAATCTACCAGAGGATCGATACTAACCATAGTATTAATCTACAACAGCATAGATACCACCATAGTATTAATCTACCAGAGGAGAGATACTAACCATAGTATTAATCTACAACAGCATAGATACCACCATAGTATTAATCTACCAGAGGAGAGATACCACCATAGTATTAATCTACCAGAGGAGAGATCCTACCACAGTATTAATGTACAAGAGGATACTGTAGGTATGTACTATGTACCACTGTAGATGTGTTGTAATATCACAAGAGGCTAGGTCTTTTACAATTCCCACCATACTTATCCTCAATATATATCTGTACCATCCAGAAGGTTTCTGGAAAGATACTGTACCTTCCAGTCTCCTTAAGATGGGGTGGGGTTGTAAGCTTCGAAAGTTAATTGACCTCGGTTTGTGAAATGTCACGGCTTGGAGCTGCGAGTGTATTCCATTTAATTATGTTTTCAGCTTGTCGGCATCGGCCTATGATAAATGTTTCATCACTCTCTGCGCAGCGCTGGCGATCGATAGGAACCCGACTCTGTGCTAGAGGCCCGGAGCAGGAGGCCAGAGCGGGAGGCCAGGAGCGGGAGGCCCGGAGCGGGAGGGCCGGAGCGGGAGGCCAGGAGCAGGAGGCCAGGAGCGGGAGGCCCGGAGCGGGAGGCCCGGAGCGGGAGGGCCGGAGCGGGAGGCCAGGAGCGGGAGGCCCGGAGCGGGAGGCCCGGAGCGGGAGGCCAGGAGCGGGAGGCCCGGAGCGGGAGGCCAGGAGCGGGAGGCCCGGAGCGGGAGGCCCGGAGCGGGAGGCCAGG
>NC_139673.1:2824259-2834259 GCF_951799395.1 Argentina silus | reverse complement strand
CTGTTGGAGTACAGAGCTGAAAAGAAGACAAAATGGTTCCTCTTTCCAATACTTATGGAGGTCACTGGAGGTGGCACTGCAGACCCAGGACTAAAAAAGGGGGAAATACACAGGGGGCTATTTGCCGCTGGGGTAGGTTGGGATTTCCCCCCTTCTGCTTTTCTTAAAAGAACCTCTGATCAGAATGTTTTAGCCCCGGTGAGGACACCACTTCGTTTTATTTTTTAAATATGTTTTTCGGGCATTTCTGCTTTATTGGGAAAGAGACAGTAGAGATTGACAGGAAGGATGGGTGAGAGAGAGGAGGGATGACAGGCAAGACAGGTCGAGGGTCGGAATCGAACCAGGAACCTTGCGATTACGTGGCGTGCGCATTTGTGAGCGACGCTACTAAGTGGTGAGGACACCACCTCTGATACGAGTTTGTACGTTCACTCCCAGAACAGATCCTCATGCCTCAAACACAGCAAATTCATTGTTTTTGTAACGTAGGCCTAAGCCCAATTACAGCGTTGACAGGCCGGTGATTTCTCTGTCTTCTGAATTCCAACTGGCGTGGGAAAGAGCAGCTCCAGCCTCCTCGTTGAAGAGCTACACCGTCTCAACGTTGTCTGAGTTGATAGGTTGTCTCACTGTTCAGGCCGACATGGTTTCACTGTCTGTCGCATCTTCCCCCTCGCTTCCCTTTGCCTGTGTGCCGCTGCATGCAAACTGGACTGTCAAAGGTAGTCACTAGCAGGCGGTCACAGCCAGACAGCTAACATGTGGACAATAGAAGCTGCATTGTTGCCCACAAGAATGATTCGCCCACATTCAAAAACATCCATACAAAACAAAGATTCTGAAAATGTTTTCTTTCCAGTCATGTCAAATCACGTAGAATTGTGTGAAATTCGTTTCTAAAAAAAGCCACATTTGAAGTGGCATTGCAGACCCAGGACTAAAAACCAGAGAAATACGCAGGGTGCTATTTGCCGCCGGGGGAGGTCGGGATGTCCCCCCTTCTGCTTGGAAACATTTATTTGTGTTGATATTTCTGTATTTTTTTGTCGATCTAAATGAAAACACCTGAAGCCAGTTCTAATATTTGAAATGGCGAGCCAATCTCAAATACTCAATTACTTTATTTAAATGACTTTGAGATGATTTTGGCATGACATTTCAAATATGGTAATTAAGGTCTATTGATTTCCATGGTTTTTAATTAAAAATGCTAACAATTAGCTGTTAGCTACAGTCCCCAGATAAACAGAACCGAAGTGTGGATTGAAGTCCGACCTTGTCTACAGACTCATTTCAGGGTAATGAACCAAATATGTGATTTTGTAATTGAGGTGAACTATCCCTTTAATGATAATTTAACCAAACCTGTCTGTCCATTATTTATAAATCATAGATACAATATTAAAACTGGCTTAAGGTGTAAGGTGTAAAATACAGAAATATCAACAGAAATAAATGCCATCTTTACTAGCGAGGGTCATTAACCAGTGGGAGGTGTAGGCCTACCTGTTGGAGTGTCGAGACACCTCCAGCTCGGCCTCCATGCTCCTGACGTCAGCGGTGAGGCTGGTCTTCTCCAGGACCAGACCCTTCTTCTCCCCCTGCAGAGACGACACGCGGCCCAGCAGCTCCTCCACCTGGCTCTTCTTCCTCCCTTCCTCCTGCTGCAGTTGGCTGACAAACAAACAAACAAACACACACGCACGCACGCACACGCACACGCACACGCACACGCACACACACACACACACACACACCATGTTGGTGGTTAAGTTGGGTGTGCAACAAGGATTGACACAAGTTTGGCCTGTCACCCCAATAATAGCTTCACTGAGTGTAGGGGAATAATCACTATGGGTGGTGGCTATTGTGGTAATTCAATGTTAGACACACACGGAAAGTAACACTACTGTCATAGTGTGTATCTGACACTGTCCTGCACTTTAGGCTGTCTTTAAGCCAATTAGTATTCCCTTCAAGCTCATGAACAAAGGTCATGCTGGGGTCAATCTCACACCAGCAGCAGCTCGGTCCTCCCTCCTGCAGCCAGCAGCCCATGACAAAAACAACTCATTCTCCCCTAACCTGTCAGACACCAAAACCCAGCCATCAATGAAAAGAACTCTCCTGTTGCGTACCGTGTGTTGACATTTTAATGCCCTCCCTCTCTCACACCACCTGAACTTTAATGTCTGGAAGTTTTGGGAGAGGAGGTCCATTATCCAGCTGCGATATCACAAGGTCTCCGTTTCAGTCAGTTTCCCCTCAGATGAATAATACACGGGGTGTGTAATACACAGAGACCTTGCCTGCAGGCACTTACTGCCCCGAAAAACCCAGACTTCAATCCGCCCTCAGAGGAAGTCTTCAAACATGCCACCATCGCTTGGGAAACGGGCCGGGAAATAATCCCTGTCTCTCCACGTTTTAGAACATCCCCTTCATTTGAAAAGTTCTTTCTTTCATCAAACGTTGCTTTTATAAATTGTGGCTATTAGAGAATATCACTTAAGTGATAACTTCTTTTCCCATTTCGCTAAATTAATTGGTTCGACTACGGAGCTGAACAATTCATGAATGAACTGCCCCGACAGCGGCCTGGTTGCCGGCGGTTACAATAACTGTGTAATTACGAGCCATATTGTATGTATCATATTTTCTGTCAAAATTATTTCAATTAATCATTTCAGTTTTTCATGCCTTTTATGTCATCCTGCTTCTGTGGCGATCAAAGCAGTGTCTACAAGTGAGACAGATCACATGAGATATTAATGTCCTAGTTTCCGGAAGATGAAAGAATTACAGAACATTCTTAAAACGCCCTTAGTGGTTAGAATCACATCAAAAAATATGACTTGTCCCCTAGCCCCTACGTTGTGAGACATTCACAGTATTTAATAAATGTTTTCCTCATAAACTGGGGCATGGACTCAGACGCGTCCCTCAAAGTGATTATTTACTCGCCAGCCAACATTCGATGTCTGTATTTACGAACCGCTATGCTTCCCCCACGATAACCAACCTGCTTCCCCACGATAACCAGCCTGCTTCCCCACGATAACCAGCCTGCTTCCCCACGATAACCAGCCTGCTTCCCCACGATAACCAACCTGCTTCCCCACGATAACTGATGAGAGAGCCTTCGCTGATATAGTCGAGGTTATTCAATCTTCATCGCTGATATAGTCGAGGTTATTCAATCTTCAATCTTCCGCCGTAGATTGAAGACCCATCTCTTCAGGCTACATCTTAACGGTCCCTCCTAAAGACCTCTTCACACCCACTACCCCCCTGTACAAGTTTCTCTCCTGTTAATAATAATAATTTAAAAAAGCATGTTCTAGCATTGTGACTGCCTATGGCCCCTGGTCCGAGCATTGATAACTTCATCTTATGATGACTGATGGATAGATGATTCACTTACTTGTGTATATGTATTTGTTGTAAGTCACTTTGGATAAAGGCGTCTGCTAAATGCCATAAACGTAACGTAAATGTCATATGCATCATGTCTGTGACAAATAAATGCCATAAATGTGAAATGTGAAGGTTATGACAACACAGACAGTCTCCACAGCAGCTAGATCACTAACGATGGCCCTCATGAAGTTGAAGGTGATTCAGTCGACAACTGTTCCACTCCTGCACTGCAGCCACCGTCCGACACGATGAAACGTGTACCATGATGGTCCGCAGAAACATTACGTAGCATTTGACCGTGAAAGAGAGTGCCGTTGCCTGAGCAGAGGGAACAGCAGCTATTAAAACAAATTGCTTTTAACAGCAGAGGGAGAATCATAGGAGACTGTGTCCCTGGTCTATGCTGCCTGGGCGTTGTTGTCATGGCAAATGTGAGACAGACTGCCACACAGGCTGCAGGTGCGTCTCAGCCAGGGGAGGCTGCTGGAGGTAGAAGACCGGCCAATTGTAAAACATGGAATGGAATACGGAATGGTATCAAACACATTCTGATTTCTACCTCCGCCTCAGCCTCCTCTGGCCTCCACCAGCCTCTACTGACCTCTACCGGCCTCCACTGACCTACACCCGCCTCCACTGACCTCTACCGGCCTCCACTGACCTACACCAGCCTCCACTGACCTACACCAGCCTCCACTGACCTACACCAGCCTCCACTGACCTACACCAGCCTCCACTGACCTCCACCAGCCTCCACTGAGCTCCACTGACCTCTACCGGCCTCCACTGACCTACACCAGCCTCCACTGACCTACACCAGCCTCCACCAGCCTCCACTGATCGCAATAGTCTAAAATGGCTTCCCCCTCCCTCCCTTCCCCTCTCCTTCCTCTGCGCCGATCTAAAACCACAGCGAGGACGACAGCAGTGGCCTTGCTTTAACCTCTCCAGTCTCCCTCATTAGTTCTTAATCAGGCGAGGGAACAGAAGAGAGGAAGCCCTGTTAGGCCACCGAGACGGTGTCACTGAGGGTGTGCTGGGTGTGCTGTGGCTAGCTACCGTTTCAGCTTAGTGGCGATGGCACAGTGTTCGTCCCAGCTGACAGCGTTCTCCAGGCTGGAGCGAGCCTGCAGGTTTTGGGCCTGCAGCGCCTGGAGCTCCCCGCGCGTCCCCTCCAGCTCCGCCTCCAGCTCCTGCTTCTTCCCCTCCAGCAGCATCAGCTGCTTGGACACCTTGGTGACTGGCAGGTAGAGGAGGGAGGAGCAGGGGGAGAGAGACGGAAAGGGAGAGGAGGGAGGAGCAGGGGGAGAGAGACGGAAAGGGAGAGGAAAGGTTTGAAGTACATTTTCTTTGAATGCCACTGGAATCGGTTAAATGGTGCAAAGTGAGTGAGAAAAAGAGTTGTTTTTGATTAAAACACATTCAACATGCAGAGCAGCCAGTTGCCAGATAACTAAAGCCTTTATTAAGCTCATTAATAAGCCTGACAGCTGTTCACACTAGCAGTAAGTCCAGACACTTTAATGCCTTGTTTATCAGGATGTTTTCCCCTTCCTCGTACAAAGTGTCTGGGTTTTACTTTGAACGAATTAGCACTTTTTGCTATTGCTTATAAATTATTTGTGACCAATCTATAGTCCTAGTAAATGGTTTATGAAGGCTTTGCTAAGCTTCAAAAGTGGACATTTTGTTTTACAGCAGTGATCCTAAGGAGAGATAGAAGAGCAGACTTGGGTTCAAACACGGTAGTATTCATTTCAAATTCTTGGCTGTGCTTGGCTGAGTTTTTCCTGGCACAATGGAACCTATGGAACGGTACCAACAGTGCAAACCCCACCCATCTGGCACTCTAGGCAGCCTCAAGGAAACGGTCAAAGTATTTGATATTATATGAGATATCTTTCAACTCAGGTCTGGAGAAGAGAGGGAGCCACTCTCTACTCTGTAGTCCAGAGAGAGAAACAGGGACAGGGACAGGGACAGGGACATGGTGATGGTGACTCTGCTCCCTACCCAGAGAGACAGGGACAGGGACAGGGACAGGGACAGGGTGACTCTGCTCCCTACCCAGAGAGAGAGAGACAGAGACAGGGACAGGGACAGGGACAGGGACAGGGACAGGGACAGGGACAGGGACAGAGACAGGGACAGGGACAGGGTGACTCTGCTCCCTACCCTCAGTGTGGTGTCGGCCGTGGCTGTCCCTGGCCTTGGCGTGCTGCACCTCCAGCTGTTCTATCAGCACCTGGTTCTCCTGCAGCACCAGGCGGGCCTGATCCTGCAGCTGCCTCCTAGGGAGAGGAGGGGGGGGAGGGGGTGGGGGGGGAGAGCAGGAGAGCAGGAGAGAAGGACGGGGGAAGAGAGAGAAAACAGAGAATGTCAAACATACAACATTGTACATGGTGCACCCCCTCCCCGACCAAAATCTCCCCTCCCCTCCCCTACAAGAGCTTCTCCCCTCCTCTCAGCTCCTCTCCCAGAGCCTCCCCTCCCCTCCCTTTCCCTCCTCTCCCCTCCCCTACCAGAGCCTCCCCTCCTCTCCTCTCCCCTCTACCAGATTCACCCCTCCCCTCCCCTCCCCTCCTCTCCCCTCCTCTCCCCTCCCCTCCCCTACCAGAATGAAATCAAATCTGCAGAGAGCTGATAAGACCAGCTCACAGTGTGAACATCAGTAGAGGTTGAGATCACCATCAGACTGTCTCTAATCAAGAGAGAGGGGAGACAGAGTCTTTAAAGCCATACGAGACGGTCATCGGGGAGACTGGGAGAGCTGAACAGTTTGGCTGCTGCCTGCTCCCTGTGGCCAATCTATATCTCAACGTACCCAGTCTCATGCACGCGCACACACCCACACACACGCACACACACACGCACACACACACGCACACCCACACCCACACGTCTGCACGCACGCACGCAATAACAATAATACTGTCCCCGACACTACTGTAGTATGGATTAGGAGCTTCCTTTTACGGGAACCGACCGATAAACCGCGACAGTAGTTCCTGTACAGTACAGGTGTCCTTGACCAGTTGAAAATCATTAGGGTTAGGGTTAGGGTTAGGGTTAGGGTTAGGGTGACGTCTGCATGCTAACACTGTTGACTTCTCCATTCTAATGCTTACACTACTGCTAACACAGTCCCAGAGAAGCTGTTTTCATGGCCATGTATAGTTTTAAACCATAACAAGAAACAGCTACCAACATTAGGGTAGGAACGGGTGCCCCCCCCCCCCCCCCCATGTGTTTATAGTAAACCTTGTGTGGTTAGGGAGTCAGGACTTTCTTCTAGTAAGTTACTTTCTTTGGCACCGTTCACAGTCCCCTTGTTCCCTTTGTGTCGATCATTTGATTGGAAAATAAATATTCTTCCATTTTAGTCCTGGTTCATAGCATTTGCGTTGCGACGTGCCCCCATTCAGCATGCTCTCTGTACCGTGTCAGGCCCTTGTTTTACTGTCGACACAAGGGTGGTAACATGGCTGTTAGCCTGGCTACTTAGCAGTAAGTCAGGATTAATCCGCGTGGCCAGGGATCAGCTCCAGTGTGTTAATGTGAGAGGCGCTGTACTGCACCCAATAAGGAACACGAGGAGCGGAGAGAACAACAGCATTTCATTATAACAATGACAAACCATAACGACGACTCACTGCTCTGAGGGGGGGGGGAGACACACAGGGGAGAGAGAGAGAGGGAGGGAGAGAGAGAGAGAAAGAGAGGGAGAGAGAGAGAGAGAGGGGGGGGAGAAACACAGAGAGAGAGAGACAGATAGAGAGAGAGAGAGAGAGAGAGAGAGAGAGAGAGAGAGAGGGAGAAAGAACAAAAGAAAAAACAGAGGAACAAAGAGGCTAATACTGATTCTGATGATGAAAAAAAAAAAGGGGGGGGGGGGGAATACGCATATTTCCGGTCTTTTCTGCAGCTTTCATCTGTTGCCTCGTGACGACATTATCAGATGATTACATTGTGATGTGCCTGCACATCCATTAAAGCAATCCACTATGAAGAAAAGGCTGTTTCTGGGTGTCCTTCAGTGTGGGTGGAAAGCTCTCATTGTTCCACTGAGGCTACGGGAGGATAATCGATAGGACTGCTGTCAGTGTTAGACAGACTCCCTGAGATAAAGGTAGATAACAGCAGAAAAAGATATATATGATTTTCACCCAAACATAAAAAGAAAGAGATGATGATTGGATTCGAAAATAATTGCATCAATTGTATACCTGATATCCTTTGAATGGGCTCGACTGAGTTATGTCTGAATTATGTGGGTTTAGGGAAACCCAGAGACATGCACGCATGTGCACGTGCATGTGCATGTGCGCACGCACACACAGGCACACACACAGACACACACAGACACACACACACAGACACCCCCACACACACACACACACACACACACACCCACAGAGAACACACACCACTCTTTGCGGCTGATTCCCCCGGTCCTCCCTAGCTCTTCATGAAGCTCCTGGTTCTCCTGGACCACCTCCTCCACATGGCCCCGGAACCTCTTCAGCTCCTCCTGCAAAACAAAACCCATATCACGACATTTCAACTGAATATCACTCCTCGCAATACGCTGTGATACGACTTACAATCCTTTTATTCTTATTTCATGTTACCTAAAGTGGTGTCAATATGCATTTTTCTGAAAAGTCAGTGATCAACCTTTGAGTCGGACAAAGGGCGCATTTTCTTTTTCCTACACGGCTAAACAACAACAAAACAGAACATTCAGGCGCAGAATTAATCTCCACTGGCCGACTGTACTTGCGTGCTGGATTCCAACCCCGTCTCAGTCACAGTGACAGAGAACACCTCAGCCTGACAAGTGAACTACTCACGGGCAGTCCTCACCTCAGCCTGACAAGTGAACTACTCACGGCCAGTCCTCACCTCAGCCTGACAAGTGAACTACTCACGGGCAGTCCTCACCTCAGCCTGACAAGTGAACTACTCACGGGCAGTCCTCACCTCAGCGCCACCACTTCAGTGTGTGAGCAATTAATTTCACGCCACGGCATCAGGAGAGCAAAACAATACTAATCCACCTGGTCACGTCTATCTTCCCTAAAGGACACACGGACATGGCTCTACTTTCATAAATGGATATTGAAATATTGAAGATTGAATGCTTTATCTGATTCACTTTGATGTTTGAACTAAACTCAAATTCATACGCATGTTATGCACGTTGAATGTCCAAGCAATGCAAACCGTACCTGAGTTAGAGTTGGAGTTAGAATTGAGAGTGAGAGTGAGATTTCTGACGCACCTGCGCTGTATCCAGGCAATCCATCATTTCAGGACAATCTGCCTCTTAAGAAGCAACTTCGAGCACAAACTTCTTCAGACAGAGTTCAGCTGAGGAGGCAGAGATCCAGCGAAGCAGGCTACTTCACAGCTGTCTGGCATTTCAAGCACCCTCCTACCTCTTTCATGAGAGAATGAAGAGGGACAGAAGTCTTGGCAGAGTCAGTGTTTGTGTTTGTGTGTTGGTGGTGGTGGTGGTGGAGGTGGTGGTGGTGGTGGTGGTGGAGGTGGTGGTGGTTGTGGGGAGAGCGATAAAGCCTTTCGCTTCCCTAGGCTGGGATTAGAAGCCTATCTCTGTACTCTGAGAGAGGCACTGCAGAGTGGAGTGGGGAGAAGGCAGGGGTAGCTGATGTACACAGTGCAGCAAAGGCAAAGCATTCTTATTCAAGGACGGTTGATTCTCTGCCCACACTGCTGGCCCCTCATGTCACGGCCTGTAGCGCTCTGGGGGTTGGGATATCTGAGTGGATGATTTGGACGGCTTACTCTGCTGCATGATAAATACCCTCACTGGGCACTTTATTAGGAACACTGTACTAATACTGGGTAGGGCCTCCCTTTGCTCTTTATTAGGAACACTGTACTAATACTGGGTAGGGCCTCCCTTTGCTCTTTATTAGGAACACTGTACTAATACTGGGTAGGGCCTCCCTTTGTTCTTTATTAGGAACACTGTACTAATACTGGGCAGGGCCTCCCTTTGCTCTTTATTAGGAACACTGTACTAATACTGGGTAGGGCCTCCCTTTATTAGGAACACTATACTAATACTGGGTAGGGCCTCCCTTTGCTCTTTATTAGGAACACTGTACTAATACTGGGTAGGGCCTCCCTTTATTAGGAACACTGTACTAATACTGGGTAGGGCCTCCCTTTATTAGGAACACTGTACTAATACTGGGCAGGGCCTCCCTTTGCTCTTTATTAGGAACACTGTACTAATACTGGGTAGGGCCTCCCTTTGCTCTTTATTAGGAACACTGTACTAATACTGGGTAGGGCCTCCCTTTGCTCTCAAAACAGCCTCTTCGTGGCATTGATTCCACAAGATGTATGAGATTCCTTTGAGATTCTGGTCCATGATGACATGATTGCATCACGCAATTCCTGCAGATTTTTCAGGTGCACTTTCTCCCGTTCTACCACATCCCAAAGGTGTTCCAGTGGATTCAGATCCGGTGGCTGGGAAGGCCACTAAAGAACACTGAAGTCGTGTGTGTATGTGTGTGTGTGTGTGTGTATGTGTGTGTATGTG
>NC_139673.1:2754259-2816759 GCF_951799395.1 Argentina silus | reverse complement strand
GGGGGTGGCAGAGAACAGCGTACGTTGCTGGCGGTGCAAACCCCTGTCGCCGTGCGTCAGGACATTCATCTGCTGCACAGCTGCATTTAAATTCAGAGGGTCTCTGTGGCGTATCACTTTCCGGTCTCGCCATCTGAATAAAACCATTAATAAGCCGTGAAAATTTCACACTGTGAAATCAAAGCGCACACCTCATAAACACGCCGGAGTCGCAGAATAAGAATTGCGTTTTCACAGATAGCTAGATATCCACGAAGAAGAAGAAGAAGAAGAAGAAAAAAAAAGAAAAATCTGACATGGAGAATCCGTGATAAGCGAAGCTGGAAATGGGGACGGGTTACGCTACACGGATTTCTGCAGCTGGTTACAGATTGCTTGAACTGAATAAGTTGTACAGGGATGAGCATCGAAAATCTGTCTTCTCACGGAGGTGACAGTGAGCTACAGCATCCCTGCAGCACTGATTAGACCAAGCCACAGGACCAGTAATTGGGACTGGTGCATCTTGCTACAGCTGCAGCTCTGAGAGCCTAGGATAGGCATTAATTCAATTAACTCCCCGGTATCAAAATGTTATGCGAAATGCCAGGGATCCACACAATTAACATTGATTATAGAACACAAGCCTCAAGGGAAGGAGGGAGGGAGCCTAAGCCTGGCCTACGCATGGGATGGCTCAGTCAGGTCCTTAATGAGGAGAGGGAGAAGGAGAGGGACTGCATCCGATTAATCCTAAACAGACTTCTCTCCTTGGTGCCTAGCCTAGCCTAGATGTTTCTGGCTCAGTCGCGTCGTTAATGAGGAGAGGAAGACGGGGGGGCTGCGTCCGAATAATGTCACGGTTCCGTCTGGTCACCCCCCAGAGACTACGGACACCCGGGTGCTGCTAATGACTAATTAGGACCCTTCCCTTTAAGAAGGGTGTGTTTCTGTTGCTTCCTGGTCTTAGCTTGACATCTCCTACGTTATGCTCCAGCCTCTCCGGCCATCCCTGGTTTATACCATTTGTATCCTCAGCCTCAAGTGTTCCTGGTTGTGGTTATTTCTGTAGTGTGTTCCTGGTTGTGGTTATTTCTGTAGTGTGTTCCTGGTTGTGGTTATTTCTGTAGTGTGTTCCTGGTTGTGGTTATTTCTGTAGTGTGTTCCTGGTTCTGGTTATTTCTGTAGTGTGTTCCTGGTTCTGGTTATTTCTCTAGTGAGTTCCTGGTCGTGGTTATTTCTCTAGTGAGTTCCTTCGCATCCCTGTGGACGACTTACGTAAAGATGCTTTAGATAGATAGATAGAAACTTTATTTATCCCTAGGGGAAATTCAGGTTCCAAGTAGCTTACAGACATAGAGACATCACACATAACATACACAATCTGTATGTTTAGCCTATCACTGCGTTCCCTTGTCTGGTCTCCTCTCTGCTCCTGGGTCCTACCGCACACAACCTCACAAATAATCCTAAACAGACTTCTCTCCTTGTGGCCTAGCCTAGCTGTTGCTGGCTCGTTCGCGTCTTTAATGAGGAGAGGGAGAGGGTGAGATGGGTTGTGTTGACATAATCATAAATATATTCCTCCACTTGTCACCGAGCCACTGGTCTGAAACGGTTTAATAGGCGGAAGCAATTTGGTGGAAACGATGGTGGGAATATGGCTCTTTCAAGTTTATATCAAACAAGAAACAGACATCAGAGATACTGTACCAGCATGGGAGGCCGGTGGAGGTAGAAATCGGAGGACTCAGGCTCATTGTAATGCATGGAATGGAATGAGGAGTGGTACAGTGTATTGGCACTAAGGGTGGAATCCTGACTCCCGAACATCTGCGTAAATGTTGAATTGATGTCGATGGGAAATGCACGCGATGATCTGAGTAATGCATGTGGAGGCTAAGTAGGAGGCTAAGTGTGTTTAGACGTTACAGAGCACAGACAGCATGAGAAGGGGAGAGACAGAACCACAACACACAACACACCCGGTGGAGAACCATGCAGTCACATCCACTAACCTGACTTTCCATCTCTCCTACTGCCTGGACTCCTCTTCTGTGTGGAAGACTTCATTTTGGATGAACTGCGGTTCGCGCTGGGAGACTGGGCCCTCCTGCCTTCTGTCAGATCTGATAGGCAGAGCAGAGGGTAGACAGGACATTTTGCTTGGTGAGTTCTGACAAACCATGGAAAGCATGAACTTAGGACAACCACAACACACACTGAGCATAGCTGCACAAGTACGGCCCCGTCTATTTACAGTAAGGTACATCATTCTTCCCACTCTCCACATATAACTGCACATCTGCCTGCTGCATATGTCAGCAAACTCTGAGAAATTCACAATATCCCCCAGTTTTTTTTCACAAAGTGAATTTGAGACCTAATTTACAAAAACCGAAAAGGGTAGAAACAAGAAGAAGGGTATCTCGTCAGCCATGTTGGCAATTCCCTCCCTCCCAGTTAGAGTCATTACCATTCCTTTCATCGCCTCCCCCTCTAATTTCCCTCTGAACAACAGCGGCCCTGATGTCAATTAAGGCCACGGAGCCCACTTAAATAGCTGGGAAGTGTTACTCCATGATAACAGTGGTACGGCTCTGCGGCACGGAAGAACACATTTCCCACACTAAACACCGAACCCTCCCTCTGGAGGGCTGTATTAAATACTGTAGCCGGCACGGAAATGGAATGCGTAATTTTAAGTCTATCGCTCGGCAAAATGAATGTGGGATCTTAGTGGTACGCATCAAGACTCTGGCTGGAATAATAAGAAGTCATTACCCGGGGAAGGCATGGCTCTACGAGATGAGGAAGGCCGCTGCTCCAGATTTGGCAACGGTGCCTGAGAGAGAGAGAGAGAGAGAGAGAGAGAGGGGGAGAGAGAGAGAGACAGGGAGAAGGAGGGAGAGAGAGAGAGAGAGAGAGAGACAGAGAGACAGAGAGAAATGGAAAGCGCTAATGAAAAAGTCAAATGTACAACCTGACATTTTCATTTTCATTTGTCCTCCGAAAAGTCGTACCCAAAGTTTCACACCCATTATAACACTATATAAACCCCCCACTGCCATTGTGTGAGGACCAACAATGAAAAACCTGTTAGTCTATCAAATAAAAAAAACTATTCTAGACAGTAGTTGTACACACTGTAGACTGGCACAGAATGGTTTTGCAAATTATTCAGTGCACTTGCGGTGTGTGTGGGTGTTCGACTTTATCAAAGGCACTCCAAAACAATGGGCCAGAAAAACTGGCAGTCACACGTCTAAAAGAGCTCTTCAGGGGGCACCTAAAAAATGATTGGCTTTGCTTTTAAAGCCAAGTTCCACACAAAAGACTGCAGTTTGGGGGTGATTCAGACCTCATTCAGTCATCTGGATAACAGCCTACTATTCCACTACCCTTCAGCAGTAACAGAATCGACGTTTAACAGCTCTGCGTACGTGACTGCATGCATCTGTCTACGCACGAGGCTGAGATGAAATGTCATTAAACGTCCTTGCGAAAGATCTGGTGATACCGACAACAAGATGAAGGAGTGAAAGAGAGGGAGGCACGGTGAACCACGGCACAGTGAGACCAGGGGAGGCTGGTGGAGGTAGAAATCGGAGGACAGGGTCATTGTAACACATGGATTGCACTCCTCATTCCGTTCTGTGCGTTACAACGAGCCCGTCCTCTGCCTCCTGCCTCCACCGGCCTCCCCTAAGTGACACAGCCTGGTGATGAAGATGCAGCGGTGAAACCCATCGGCTGGGTGAGGCCGACAGCCATCAGTGTGTGGCCACTCACCAGGCCTCTCTCGTGACGACGCCTCACTGAGGACATATAATACACACCATTTAGCTGACGCTTTTACCCAAAGCGAGAGATTCCCAGCGGGAATCAAACCCACAACCTAAGCGTTGTTAGCGCCGTGCTCTACCAACTGAGCCACAGAGGAGCCACATCAAAGTGTTCTGAATCTGAATATGAATCTGTACGTATTGATAAAGTAAAGTAGAGAAAACCACAAAAAAAATCACACTTTACAGGCGATCCAGTGCTGCAGTAGGAGCAGCGGTAGTGTAATCAATCACGCAACGGTGAGCCGTGCGATGTAGGAATCCAGTTGTGACTGAAATCATGCGTGTTCTGGGGTGACGTCATCTGGATGGACAGCGCCCCATTCGCCAGGGCACTGTTCCTAATGGCCGTGACGTACCCATCTGGACCCAGCGGAGGACGGCCTGACAGGGTGTGACAGCTGCAGCACGCCAGAGAGACAGAAGACAGCCCTGCTCGCCACAACGACAGAGAACACCCCTCATCTAGGGATGAGAAGGAGCCACGGGTGGGACCCCAGAGACGTGTGTGTGTGTGTGTGGGTGTGTGTGTGTGTGTGTGTGTGAGAGAGAGAGAGAGAGAGAGACACACAGAGAGAGAGAGAGAGAGAGAGAGAGAGAGAGAGACATACAGAGAGAGAGAGAGAGAGAGAGAGAGACAGAGAGAAATAAACTATTCAGCTCTCTCTCCCAGTCTCCCTGGTGGCTGTCTGGTGCCCATGGGCAGGGCAGAGGGCAATGGAGAGGGCTGATTGGCTGGTTGGTAGGCACAGGCACAGGCACAGGCACAGGCAGCTTCAGCTTCAGCTTCAATCAGACTGTTACCAAACATGACAAGGCTATTAAAAGCCTCCTGCCCCATTACCACACAGCAGGGGGTGGAGCAGGGGTGTGTGTGTGTGTGTGTGTGTGTGTGTGTGTGTGTGTGTGGCGGGGGGGACGGGGGACGGGGGGACGGGGTAGTAGCTGCAAGGCAATGTGCCCACACACAGGCACAAGCGACCCCTAAAAAATCCTGCCTCTCTCAGTCTTTCTCAAGCCATTGTCCTTCAGAGTCTCATAGGGGCGTTGAAAAGCATGCCCAGGCAAGGTCAACCAACCTGCGGGCGCACGGACTGACTGACTCTGACTCCCACTGCAGAGGAGGTCTGAGACACAGGCGTTTAGCAGTGGCTTCAAAATTAACATAATTAATCAAAAATAATGACACGCTTAAGGAGGAAATTCTAACTTGGGAGAGAGAAAAAAACAAAAACTTACCTTCTTAACTGCCCCCTCTTGGACCTCAATTTCCTCTGCAACACAGGGTTTTATTAATTATGGTCATTATGGGATTCAAACTGCTGTGTATGGTGCTGTACACTCGTTCTTCAAGACACTTTCAAAGTGAACTCAAGGATTTCTACAACTTAAGGTTCCAGGTCGTAGCACGCATTGCAGCATTTCTGTCAGTTTGTACTGGTGGAGTAAACATAACGTGTCAAATGTCACACCTCACGAACGATCCACTCCTCTCGCCAGGAAAAGACATGGTTGAAATTACAATATGCAAAGCTGCTGCTCATTTATGTGCCAAAGGATATAGAGACTAATCATTGCAGAGTTCGGAGCAAACAGAAAACTAAAGTCTAAAGTCTCTTGTCATTTCATTGGATACCGGTACACAACGCCACGAAACGCCTGAGGCAGAGCAGCTCCACAACATCAATCAATATCAACAACAGAATGTGTAATAAGGATACTAGCTGAAATATAAACATCAGCAGTAATAACATCGAATACAGTGAATACAAAATAAAATAAACCGATTTGTTTTGTAGCAGCAGTATAGGGAGTAAGTTTAATAAAGATAATAGATCGGAGGGTGTGTGTGTGTGTGTGGGGGGGGGGGGGGGGCGGAGGGGGGGCGGGGGCGGGTGGAGGTTTAACTACAGTTTGTCTGGGATTAGAAACCAACCTGGAGGCAGAGGGGACGGTACGTCGAAGGCAGAGTCATCTGTCTCCTCAGTGCCCTCTGACTGAACAG
Source organism: Argentina silus (assembly GCF_951799395.1). Lineage (NCBI taxonomy): Eukaryota > Metazoa > Chordata > Actinopteri > Argentiniformes > Argentinidae > Argentina > Argentina silus. Next base: position 2,810,930 of record NC_139673.1, on the reverse strand, counting down.
CACCCTGGAGAACAGAGAGAAGGACGGCGCTTTGCCTCAGACTCTGATGATGAACAGTAGTGAAAGACCAATGTTTGGGCACCAACTTCCTTCGGAAAGCAGACCTGACTGAGTATCTGTGAAACTTTGTTAGGTTTAGATTACCTTTTTGCCTTGGACTTTGACTTTGACTTTGACTTTCACCACACACACACACACACACACACACACACACACTCATGCACGCACGCACGCAGGCACGCACACACACACACACACACACACACACACACACACACACACACACACACACACACACACACACACACTCACACACACTCACACACACACCCGTACCCTGAGTTAACACGGCCCCTGACATGTCCTCTCTCTTGCAGATTCATGCCTTTTTAAAGAGAATCTTTAATTCAGAGGTTGCCTTGGGTTGCCCCTAAGAGCATCAATGGCAGCGGGAGTTCTGTTTTAATCATGAGGACCATCACACACTTAACAGGCCATCCTTCTACCCTCTGACAAGCTGCCGACGTCCTCACAGCCCTCCCTCACAGGTTTCAACGTGCCGCTCTGACACGTAACGGACAGCGGGCTCTCCTTCTCGCTAGCTACATCCAATCGTCACTATTCTCGCTTCCATAGATGTCAAGTCCATTGTCATCTTTCATCCATCTCTTCCACCAGCCTCCATCGCCCCTGTAGGGATCTGTAGCATGTCCTTGGATATCTAATCTATGTTCAAATTACACGAGAGCCATGTTGCGCACAACGGTGCAGCACGCTGTTCACAATTCCTTGCACAATCAATCTTGTAATAATGGACCAAGCCATAGAGATCCTTAAAAGGTGGTGAGGAGGTTCTGACGTGTCGGCAAGCAACCGACCCGCCCAGAGCTAAACCAGCCAGGCCAGCCCCGCAAAGGAGACAGCCCGACAGAAACCTCACGAGCCTGTTCCATAACCAGGCGCATTGGTATAACTCTACTGTTCAGAGTAATCCATGATCTGGCTTCCTGCAGAGCAGCGTTCACTCTTTTATTGGGCACACGGTTCGCTGAGCATGTCTCTGCTGAAGAGAAAAACAAGCTATCTGAGACGATAGGGGACGACCAGACTGACAGCCACAGGGAGACAGAAACAACAGAGGTAGCCTGTCTGATCTGGCCTCGAGCAAGATGGCCGACCGGTAGCGCCACCGAACGATGCCGCAATGCCCTCACGACCACTCCATGTCGTCGTTGACAACTGCATATTGATGATAGAGTCATAACAGCTCTCGTTCGGGGGCACTAGAGGGGGGGGGGTTCAGCCTACCACTTAACTCTGCTTAGAAATGTGTGTATATACTGCTGGTGGGTGTGCAACATGTGACACTGAGGTGATCCAAAAAGAAGAGCAGATGGGGTTCAACATACGGCACGCAGATGTGACGGGCTAATCGTTGCTGAGCGGCGATGAAGGCGAGGTGATCTCATTACTTCTCACTCATTTCACTGTCCTGACCTAGAGGGGACGATCCACTTTGACGCACCGGGCCGTGGTGGAGTCCCACCTCATTGTGAGCAGCAGCTGTTCTGCTGTGTGCAGTCCTGCGGGAATTAAGGCTCTGTTGGTTTTCTGATTGCAGGTTTGTTTTGGATTCAATTAATCATAGATGCCAGCGGTGGAATAAATCAAACTGTTTGCGGATGACATTGCACCTTAAAGCAAAGAGCTGTGTATCCTGATGCATTTGCCCAGGTGAATGACTGTAGCCTACAACACAGTACATACACATTTAGGCTACATATCAATATATTTTACATCCACCACAGTATTTGATACTTTTGCCAGAAAAAAAAGATTCTCTCGTGAATCCAAGCGAAAGCTGTTTTACTTAGAATTGGTTTTCAAATGACTGGAGTCAATGGAGTTCCATAGTCACAGAGCAGAGCACCGTCTAGCAATATCTGAATGAAGAGCTCCACCTCATGGCTCCGTGTTGCTGATACCGTGAACCCGAACTAGTCTGAGAACTGACTGACTACGAAGCTATGAAAGGTTTCTGTTGATTCATATAGAGTTTAACTCACTGGTCATACAGTAGGAATATGAAGTTATGAAAGGTTTCTGTTGATTCATATAGAGTTTAACTCCCTGGTCATACAGTAGGAATATGAAGTTATGAAAGGTTTCTGTTGATTCATATAGAGTTTAACTCACTGGTCATACAGTAGGAATATGAAGTTATGAAAGGTTTCTGTTGATTCAGATTGTCACACAGAACAAGAGGGAAAACACCATTTGACAGTCTGATCTCATCTACTTCATTTCAAGATTCTGTCAGAAACATTAATCTTACACACCTGTTTTATTGGCAGAGCATAAAGGTCTTCTCTGGTCTGACTCCTCCCCTGCCTTTCCAACGACTGGTACACATGACAGTCCTCTGACAGCACTTCTCTCTCTAGGTCCTCTTCCTCCTCCTCACCATCGTCATCATCATCATCATCATCATCATCATGATCATCATCATCCTCACTAGAGTGACCAGGGGAGGGCAAACGCGGCCTGCCAGCCAAAGACTCGTGCCATTTGTCTCTGAGGAAGACATAAGCAATAGATCTCAGATCTACCACTGTAACACATTGTATATTGCAAACTGTGTGATGTCCTCCACCACTCCCACCCCTCTCTCTGAAAAAAATCAACAAAAAATATGATTAAAAACACAAAAAACCCCACTGGAGGAAGGAGTCAGTATTAATGCGTTATAACTATTGTTAAGTGGATTGCAACAAGTTATTACTATTGTTATTACTCATTGTTACACTGTACTTACTCTGGATTTGGGGGTTAGGGTCTTAGGGAGTTAGGTTATAGCTGTAGTAGTACAGTAACAACACTTAAAATAACAACAACCACCATAATTATTGTAATGTAAAGTGTTACCCTGATTCACAGTAAAGCAGGTTACCTTGTGTAGAGGCATGTGCTGGCGTAAGGCTCAAATGCAGTGTGGGCCTCTGAACGAGAGCAGTCACTTTCTGAGAAAGATCTGTGACGCACAGTAGGAATGGCTATTGTCCGTCCGGTCAACGAGGAGGACAAGATGGCCGCTGCCAATGCAGACCTGTAACCGGGCATTGACAGGGACATGTTAAGAGGGAGGGAGGGAGGGAGGGAGGGATGGCAATGCAAACATATCACGACTATCATACTGTAGAGTACCACACTGTCAAATACGACCCATGGGTGGGTCAAAGGCAAACATGCATTAAGTTACTGAAATGCTCCGTGACGCTTTTTTAGGTTGGATATGCCAGACTTCAGTCTTAGCTTGACACGGGGATGGAAAGTCGTCTGAGGCGATGGAAACATGGTGGGAAAAGGCTGACAGACAAAAACGGAGAGAAGGGCAGAAAAAGAGAGAAGGGAGGAAGGAAGGCCTCAGAGTTGAGGAGGATTACAGTGTGGTAGTGTTACACAGTACCTGGGTCTCTCTGGAGAGGGGTAGGGGCTGCGGGGGGGAGGGGTACGGGGGACAGCAGGCCTGGGGGCAATGGTGGCTGCAGGGATCAAGCCATGAGCTATGTGCATCTAAATAGACCATGGAAAATCTTGTTAGGGATAGGTTAATGATGACAAAGTCGAGTCCATGACGTTTGAGAAGATGTATCAGTGTTACATGGATGTTACAGAGTTTAATGAGAATGAGTAAGTATGGGGGCTGGGTTCCAAAATGCGTTCTTGAGGTCTATCTAGAGCGTGTACCAAGTACGGATATGCTCTAGGAGTTTTTCCTGACCACATGACCAGGTCAGGAAAATGTCCTGGTTCATAGGACTCTTGCAACTCAAGGCCAGGTCTATAGCACTGGTGGTTATCCTCCTCTAAACTAATGTAAACTGATTCAGACCTGGAAGAACAGGTGAGGTGAATCTTTGGCCAATTAGTGACAATCATTATCATTATCATTATCAATTATCATTAACGGTAGGAGAAAAACATCTTAACAGCAGGGGTGGAAGCAGAGGGAGTGATTCCACCCAGCTTTCAACCTTTATTTGGTAACAACACTTGCTAATAACTTACATTAATAAACCTTTTACTATACTTATATGTATTTTAAATGGGTCTAACAACAGCATTTACTCGTTGATGAAATGTTTGCCAAAATCAATCACTGATAAAACGCGTATAAAAAAAAAGACAATGCGAACATAACGAACGTCTTCGATCAGACAACCTCAGCCTTTCCGACCCTAAACGACTCAAACACAAGAGGCTGGTTGTTCTGGGGTAAAGATAGATAACAGAAAGAGGCTGGTTGTTCTGGGGTAAAGATAGATAACAGCAAGAGGCTGGTTGTTCTGGGGTAAAGATAGATAACACAAGAGGCTGGTTGTTCTGGGGTAAAGATAGATAACAGCAAGAGGCTGGTTGTTCTGGGGTAAAGATAGATAACAACAAGAGGCTGGTAGTTCTGGGGTAAAGATAGATAACAGCAAGAGGCTGGTTGTTCTGGGGTAAAGATAGATAACAGCTCGCTAGTGTCGCTAGCTGACAGAAGTAGCTACTGTAACTGTACACAACTGGACTTACAAACGCTTTCTTCTCACTTCTCCTGAAGCTAAATTTAGACATTCTTCTCGATGAAGTTCTTCCTTCACCTCGCTTGAAACAAGACGTTCTCGTAGTTTGCTTCTATTTGGAGTTCATGCACAATAAGGCCCTTATTAAGGGTAATGTGTTCGCCAACACGACCTAATGACTGTATCTGTTGTTTCATAGCATTCAACAGGCGACGGTGCAGAAGCTCAACTGCTCCAGGACATTTACAGCAGCCGCCGTCGTATCCAGACGCTTCGCCCTCCAGGCCACCTCGATACAACGGCATATTTTATTGGCTTACAGTAAACTGAATAGCCACTCACTGCCCAGCTTTAATCCTCTTAGCAACGCCATATGTTTCAAATTTTGGCAATCTATTTCTCCCACCCACTGCTCATGGGCCAGCAGGTGGCGCTGTAGTACTGTCAAATGTGTTTGACGATTGTCAGGGATGTGGTGGTAAAAACAAACAGGTGGGTTAAACTCTGAACCATGGATTGGATAGGTGGGTAAACCCGAACGCAAATAACATTGACCTCGCAGAAACGGAGCTGACAGTATTTTACACATGCCCTGTGCGGCCCTACATTGGTTTGACCACATACAAGGAGGACAACTGAACCTACTGCAACAGTACAACACATCAGAATGGACACACACACACACACACACACACACACACACACACACATACACACACACACACACACACATACACACACACATACACACACACACACACACACACACTGCATACAAAAAAACAGAACACACTGCATACAAAAAAACAGAACACAGGAGAAACTAAATGAACTGACTAAATGGCTCGACTCGTTGCTTTGAATGAATGTACATTTTCATTTGATGCTCATTTCCTGTGATTTTGTAATGTAGGCTGATTCCACGCAGGCAGGCAGGCATGCATGCACGCACGCACGCACACACACACACACACACACACACACACACACACGCACACACACACACACACACACAAACCACTCTGACATCACTGCTGGCAGGGGAAAGTCTTCTCTTTAATAACCCATCCAAACCATTGAGGCCACAACATGAGAAAGTGAAATCTGTGAGCAATTTGGAATCCATTAGGCCTCCACAGTCTGTGCTTTTGCCTAGAGTTCTCATGCTTATTGTGTTCTACAGCGTGAGTGCACAGAGCGAGGAAAGCATGGGAATGTTTTAGTGCTTAAACTCTGATTCAGTCTGTGGGAGTTGGTAGGGAAAATGCCCAGGGACGTACAGTATATGTAATATTGTATAATAACAGTTTTATTTTCACCTCTCTTCCGGGCTATTGAAAGACTACAACAAAAGTAGTTTTGTTAATGTTAACGGGCACACGTCATTTCAGTTTCGGTGTGTCATCCGCTGTCTTTCAGTCCTCCAAACCCCATGAGAACCAAACATACTGAATGTCAGCTATCTCTCAGCCAGGATGAGAGGCGGGCGGCCCCCCTCCTGCGGTTGTTAATCCTAGGAGAAGGCTGACCTCAGATAGATGCTATGCAGGAGGCAAAGGGAGAACAGTCTCCAGAGGGGAGGTCACAATGGCTTCATCTCTGTCACATGTCATTCCCAGGCCAGCACAGAGAATGGTGTGTCCTCAGGTTTCAAAGATTTCAAAGACCTAAACAGAGCCTCGTGGGGTTTCCATGAGGGTTGGACCGGGTCGTCGTAGGGGGTCAGCTAAAAATAAAACATTGTTACCTAAACTAAAGAGAAAGTGTTTTTAAGAGCATTGTCCTGCTGTGGGTCAATTACCTGTTTTGTATGACAGATGATATCCGTATATGCCATTTAGCTGACGCTTTCATCCAAAACGACTTACATTGCAGTGAGTGCATACATTTTTCTGTATATATGGTCCCAGCGGGAATCGAACCCACAAACTAAGCGTTGTCAGTGCCAAGCTCTACCAACTGAGCCACAGAGGACCAGTTGATATGATGCAGTCTCAAAGAGGCTGAAGACATTGTAGTTCATGCATTGAAATGTATGTTAGGAGAAAAATACAGTACCAGTCAAAAGTTTGGACACATCTTCTCATTCAGTGGTTTTTCTTTATTTTTATTATTTTCTACATTGTAGATTAATATTGAAGTCAAAACTATGAAGGAACACATATGGAGTTATGTAGTAAACAAAAAAGTGTTAAACAAACCAGAATATGTTTCATATTTTAGATTCTTCAAAGTAGCCCCCTTTTGCTTTGATGACAGCTTTGCACACTCTTGGTAAGGTGTGTCCAAACTTTTGACTGGTACTGTACAATATGTGTAATAATTAGCATCTATAAAGTGGCTTTAAAAAGTTCAAAGCACTTTACATTCACTCCCATGGAAGACAAGAGAAACACATCACTTAATCAGTTTATCCCCATATTTTATTGAGATTCAGAAGTTGACAGAAACAACTGCGAAAACGATGACAAGACAATCAATAGCGAGATGTCGTCACCACAAGTATTGTGCAGTAAAGGACAACGTGAAGTAATGGCCGATTTGCCATAGACACCATGAGCAATAAACAAAATGCCTACACAAGCCTGGGGACATTGAACGTACAAATAGAGCAACCAAAATTAGAAACAACATGTGCAACTATACACAGACACTGCAAGACGGGCAACAATGAGGGCTGTGCAGGTATAGGCCTCCCAGAAGAAGAACAGGATCAATACTTGATGCAACTACTCTATCATATCAATTTATACACACATGAAGTTAAATGTGCCCTTTCAATCGTCTTCCTTCATATTAATGCAAAAAGGCGTGCTGGAGTTATATTAAAAACTGTATAGGCAAGGCAGAGAGGGTGTTTCGCTTTCTTTCCACGCATCCATTTTACTTCAGTAATGAGCAAAATAGATTGACAATACAATGTAAAACTGAGGTACAACAGGAGTCTTATAGTTCAACTAAGCCCAAGTACCAAATGTTATAGACAATATCCTGCTTTGAAGAAGCACTTAGATAGTTAGCCATGAATGGCATTTCCTCAAAGAAGATGAAGCACACATCTTTAGATAAACCTTTGTACCAATGTATTACATATGAGCCCAGTATCACAAGTGTGCCTGTGAAAGCTGAACAGACATTCTTTTGCAACAGCATATTACCAACATAGACTTCACAACTTTATCCACAAACTAGTTCAAAAGTTACAACATACACATACATGTTCATATTTTTTTGTTTCCTTTTTGTTTTTATTACATAAATAATTTGATTATCAAACATGTATAATAATCTACTTTGTAGATAATGAAATAGCCCAACACTGCAAAGTGTCAGCAAAATATAAGATGTAAATCCAGTTGACAAGTAAAGACAATGGTGGAGATTCTAACTGACTGTCTGTGAACTTTGATCTAAACCACACTGGGTGATAGAATTCACCTGGCATTGGAAACAGACAACATAGCCACAGTCTTCCCTTCTGCTCTCAATACATCCTTCATTAACTGCAACATTACACATTAACATTCACATGACATAGTACACTGTCAGCTCTCTAAGGGTGAGTGCCCCTCGCTCTACCAAAACTGAACGGCTATTCAGCACTACAGAAGGAGGGGGCGGATAGTGTGTTATACAAAGAAGAGTTTCCTTACAGCTCACTATATAATGTACTGTATAGCGACCTAGCATAATAAGATGCATGTGATTTTGATGGCACAGAGGCTTTTGGTGTATGGTACATCTCCTGACGGCCCCTCTCATCCTGTACAGTACATGAGCCCAGAAGAACACCCAACAACAAACACAGTTCCTCCATTCATCAACAGTAATTATACATATATTGATAAGAAATGACACACAAATAAAAAATAAAGATATATATATTTATATATATATATCAGCAGCTTACAGCGCATTGTGTTCATCCATCACTCCCAACACATGCGGACTCCATGGTTAAAGCATGATTTCCTTCACCTACCCTTATACAAACGTTGGAATAACAACAGGAGGACACATCAGGACAATGACTTATCCAGTTAAAATGAGTTAGTTTAAACTTAACTTGTTTCCCCTCTGTGTGAATGTAACATTAAGCTCAATGCTCCACATTCTCAGACCGTAGCTAATTTTATGGCATTTTACAACGTACAGTAGGCCATGTGGAATGGATACACAGGGAATATGCAGTGTATCGAATTGCATTGTAACAAACAAAACCAGATCGTCAGCCCTGCTGGGCTCCTTATCTCCATCTCAACACCACACGGTCGTCGAGGCAACGGCCAGCGCATGCTTCAGCAACAACAGACCGACCTAGACTCTCTCTCAGGTGAACACACATGGCACTGGGGGAGCTCTGTGCAAACGGGTGCTTTTTTTTCCTTCAAATACATCTGGAGCTGTCACGCTTTTTTCTTCTTCACATTAACACCGTACAGTAGGCTCTAAGCCAGTAGAGTTTGTGTGTGTGTGTGTGTGTGTGTGTGAGTGTGTACAGTCCTGGGTGTGTGGGTGTGTGTGTGCATGTGCGCTGTCCGTCTGCATGTATACAGTCCTGGGTGTGTGGGTGTGTGTGTCCTAGTAGAGGGCACTGTCGTTGTAGGAGCTGGAGAGGGGGAAGGTGGGGCAGGTCTTGGGGCAGGGCTTGTTCCAGAGAGTTCCGGAGTAGTCTGCGGTGGGGAGGCTCAGGGTGCTGGCGCTCTTCAGCCGGTTCTTCAGGCCCCAGCTCAGGAACGACATCTTCTTGGACACCTTGCGGGACTTGGGGTTCTTGTCGTCGTCGTCGAAGGCCAGGCAGATCATGGAGTATGTCTTGGGGAGGCCGCCGCAGTAGGTGGCGCTCTTGGTGGGCTGAGGGGGAGAGAGGTCAGAAGGTGAGGGGAGAATATTACCACAGAGAAAGAATCTTAGTGATTTAGAAACGGTAATTCTCAGCATGATTGACTAACTAGCAAATCTACCAGAGTCTATTGGGACATACCATAGAAGATGCAACACAACCATTTCACAGCCTCTAGCCTCATTGCCATTTAGTCTCACACAGCCTACAAGATGTATTGTTCTGCTGCTCTTTTTTGTAAATTTGTTATTGCTATTTTGTAAACTTCTTGGCAATATTTGCTATTGTTTTTTATGTCCCACGCACCAACCTCACCAAGTCAATTTCCTGTATGTGCAAATATACTTGGCCAAATAAAAGAATTCTGATTCTGACACAGTAGAAACTGTTCCATTTGCCGAAGTGAGAGAGCACTTTGTCATGGGAAACTGAGCGTACGGTTTATTCGCCACGCCGAGGAAGACACACCACTCCAAGGCGAAAGCTGAGAATCTGACAGCACTGGAAATGGCTTCAATCCCAGTGGCAATTTAGCTGCCATCATCGATCAGAAACTCAACGAAGGTTGACCTTCCTGGCTTCCTCAGAGCTGCTAGGGAGGGGTGAATGTTTTTTGTGTGTGTGTGTGTGTGTGTGTGTGTGGTGGGGGGGGGGGCTCACCATGGGCAGGCTGTTGTCCATCATACTGACGACGCGGATGTCCGTCCCTTCCTCGGCCACGTCCTTCAGCAGCCGCATCACCTCGCTCACGGTCATCCACTTGCAGTCCGTGTCTCCCACGGCAACAATGTAGTCGCCCTCTTTCAACCCGTCCGCCTGGGAAACGAGAGATAAAAGCGAAGGAGAGGGGGGAGGGGAGAGGGGGGGGTTAATGAGGGGGCAGTTCCAGAAATACAGCCCAATGAGAGAGAGGCTCTGGCTCAATCCATCACGGTGTCAATGTTTACAGTCGTGGGCTTATCTGTAGGCCGACAGGTTCAGTCTCACCTGTTTCTCCCTGATGCAACATTCACTACACTGCTTAAACATCTGTGAAACCGTTCGGTAGAAGACGGCAAACATGTAATGCGTCGACTGTCTCGAGTAATTTTTGCCGGTGAAACGGCGGAAAACAAACACACTTATCAAGAGGGCAAAGCACTTGAACCATGGTGGTGCTAGGGAGGGAGGGTGTGTGTGTGCGCGTGTGCGTGTATGAGAGAGATTTTGTGTGTGTGTAACGCTGTAAAGCACAAGGTCAACATGAAAGACCTGTTTGTGACGGACCTCTCATTCCAGCGCTGTGGGAAACATGACTTCATCAACAGGGACTCTGTTGTTCAACCTGATAGCCCTAACCCTAACTTGGTCCACTTTAACCCCAAGCCTTTTATTTACATTTCCAGGGGTAGAAAGTGCCAAGGAAACTCAAAAGAACAATCGATCAATCATAAAACATAGAATCCAATTGAATGGAGTATTAAAGTCATATAAGAGTTGGCCAACAGTGAGCACCCCTGGGGGGTACCGAGAGAGCCTTATGTAATGTTGCTAATCCTTTTCTACAAGCAGCCTGGCAGGCCTAATCAGGGCCTGGGCTTTGTTAGCAGATATTAATGAGCATTCTGACTGAAAAGACTGCAGGAGCAAAAGCTCCCCGAACTTTAATTAAATTAGCCAGAGGAGGACGGTGTGGGCGTGGGGGGGGGTCCTCATTCCTGAACAAAACAAAGCCCCTACGCTGCACTCATCTCTTTCCAGGAATTCTGAGATTTCCATTTTGGGTTTTGTTTGTGCTGAAATGTTACTTTAATGGCGTGGACACAACGCAATGTTAATTTGGCTCTGTGCAACACTTTTGAGTCTGCTGGCCAAGTGTGTTTGACGCAACGACTGTAAATGAACACACACATTGAAGTCTGACGTCACACGATTAATTTCAGTAATAGTAGCTCCTGTCGTTAATCCGCCAACGAATCCAGGTTCAGGTTCAGGTTCCTTTATTTGTACCCGTAGGTAGATTTGTTTTGCAGTAAACGAGTCATCCATGTTGACACTCATTTTAGAAACAACACAGAGAGTAGACAAACATCAATAAAAGTACTCGATGTTCCAATCCTCACTAAAAACTAAAGATAAAATAATAAAATAATCTGTGCAATGTCGCTACGACTTGTTTATCTGAGTGATGACTGCTGGAACACAACTATTTTTATACCGCTTTGTTCTGCACTTTGGGACTAGAAACCTTCGTCCAGAAGGAAGAAGCTGAGATTCACCGTGTAAAGGGTGGGAGTCGTCATTTAAAATCATCCAGATATCCGCTGTAACTGTCTGGTGTACAGGGACGCGGGGTTAAGCTGTGACTAACCAACCAGCCTGCTAGACCATTTGACAATTTGAGTCAGAGAGTTTCTGTTCTTTAAGGATAGGTTTCCGAACCATGACGTGAAAGAAAATGATAACGTGGGTTCAATTAAAGCACGGTAGAATAAGGTCATCGTGGTTTGATGTGGTGATTGATCCATGTGGTAGACCAATCACAAATTGTGTACAGTAACTTAATAATAATGATACAAATGATATGTTATAAATATTTCGGCACAATTAGTTGGACACTGTTAATCATTACAACTTCGTGCAGCCTAATATCATCGCTGTCAGCATTTATTAACTTGATGCCCTTTGCAAAATCTGAATTTATAGCCTATCACATCGTCTCATCATTTTCAACATCAGTGTCTTTATTGTCATAATTAACTATTCATTATGCATCATAGTCATCATTAAAATCAATTAATCATCATACGATTTTTATTGGGCTCCTATATTGTCATCTTGCATTCATGGGGCATAGCTACATGGTATAACTATTATTGAGAACATACAAAATAATAATGCGTGTACTGGCCTATACAGAACACAGAATGTGATTTAAATGTACTTTAGTGTACATAATTGTACAATTGTTTCGGTACTTCGGGATGCAACGCGCCGAAATCGAGCGTGGTTCATAACGTTTCCATGCTCGTTCGCAGTGCCTCGCTCGTGCCGATACAATCCGTGCGCGTTCCCGCTCCCTGGCTGGCTCAGACTCTTACGTACGACGTCAGCGCTTTATAGAGGCGAGAGAAATGCTTCTATCGTCCGATCTGGGCTATACAAAAAATACAAGGCATGAATTTATATATTTTAAGTAATTGTAGAACATCACAGTCACCCTGGAATCAACCTCATTTGGCCAGGAACAATACAGACTCCACCATTGGAATTACATTGGCAATTGTCTTTTTACGTAGAACTGCAAGTGAAAATTAGAACGGTACCGCGAGTGGCCACTAGGTTTTGCGGCGTGCCCGCCAGACGGCCGATTGACCCCCTGGTTCGAAGTCTGTTCAGTGCATTACTAGACTATTTGGGGACCGCTGAGTACTGACACATTGGCCAAGCTGTTAGATTGGCTGTGTTTATCCTTTTGTTATAATAGTAACTTATTAAGTCCAACTCGTATGTAAACTCCTAGTATGTGCCGGTCTTGAGTTCATGAGTCATAAACAGAGCTTATGTCTGTCAACGTCTAACTTCTAACTAAATGTGTCAATCATTTATGTTAGGGCAGTTGACCTCAACTGAAACCTCAGTATCTGTGTGTGCATCATCAAAACCCTTCCCACTTAGTCTACTCTCTGCTTTGCGTGTGCGACAGTATAACCCTTCCCCCCTGGTTCAGGCTGTAGGAGGTGTTACTCACAGCGGCAGGGCAGAGAGGGTTCAGGGAGTGGACCTGGACGGGGGGCTCTCCCTTCAGGGTGAAGCCCAGGTCGTGGTCCTCCAGACGCAGGTTCACGGTGCGGGGGGCCGTCCAGCGCTGCTTGGCAGAGAACACAGACAGAGGACCCTGGAGGAGAGAGAGAGAGGGGGGGAAAGACGCACACTGGTCACTATGGTTACCTGCCATGGAGACCCTGAGTGTTGTTATTCAAACACCATTGTTAGTGTGTTGTAACTAAGGTAACGGAGTATAGAGGGTGATTAAAAGAGAAACACCAGGTTGTGTTAAGTACATATCAAATGCCTCATACTCATTATAACCACGATAAATAAGTGTTCCATTCGAGATGAAAACAGTGAAATCTTAACTTGGAGTGGGCACTTCACATTGATCGTACGAAGACTTGGTGACTAAGTTTATCGTGCTATTACTGTATGCTAATTCGTGGCTTTCTCAAGTACTGTACACACTAGAGAGAGAAACACAGAGATCCTTGTGAGACCCTCAGCGGGAGCCTCTCTCCACTCAGATCCACATGGGCATGTGTGAACCCTGGCTCACTCTCTGCTTATCACCATGGGGATCGAACAGATACTGCAGGATTACATTCCATCCTCTCTCATTGTTCGACACAGCCAGAGGGATCTCTCTGCCCCGTCAGGCTCAGAGGGCCACTGTAGCAAGCCGATGGGATGACACACCATGCCCCAAACCAATGACATACAGAGGTTTATGGAACAAGTGTGATTTCAGGTGTCTTTTGGGGGGTTTTATCAGGTGTCTTTTTTTGGGGGGGGGGAAGGTTAAGACTCCCAGGGTAAGATTGAGAGTTAAAGTTTACAATATATTTTTGAGTACTTTAATCCAGCCCAAGAGAACTTGAGTTGCCATTTACTCTTCCTGTGACATGTCATATGTCATATTTTGACCACAAAGTGGTCCAGAGGACTATAACGTTAAGGACTGTATCAGTGACCCTGAACCTCACCCCGACCAAGGTCACATCCATCAACCCAACGCAGCCCCAACACGGTTAACAGGTTTGTCAGAGTGACTGGGTGTGGTGTGTCTGTACGCCGATTCCGGCCACACACACACACACACACACACCCCCTTGTCACTGCACCCTGCAGTCACATCCATAAATCCAGCTGCTTCGGAGCATAATTTGTAATTGCGAGTTCAACTAGAACTCGCAATTCTAATGTATGCTTCCAAACACAGACCAGAATAGCATCATAAGATCATAAGATCATAAGGGCATAAGGCGCTTGCCTCTATGGTTAATGTTAGTACTGCCTTAGTGCACTCTTAGGAAGAAAAATAGTTCTACTTCAATGGGTTCTCCTCCATGGACAAGCCAAACAACCAGTTTACAGTTGTTTTGTAGATAGAACCATTTGTTTCTAAGAAGGTAGCACATTAGGCGTATTGCATTCAGAAACAGCATAACAAGCTCTGGGTGTTTTAGAAGACTTTTTAAAAGAAAAGCACAAATCCAGAGCCAAGTTATGCCGATTTCTGAATAAATACATTTACACATACACACGAAAAAGGAGCATTGTTAATGAGGAAGATTAGTAACCCACATACCAGCCTCTGGAAAAAGTCTGTGACTTTCACCTTTGTGGACACGGGCACTTCCATCTCAGCCTTGTGCTCCGTTTTAGCTGAGGAGGAACAAACAAGGCGTTATCTCACGGTGTGTTTGGCATCAGAACACCACTGATAACCTCCTCTCTGGAAGAGGAGAGATATTGGCTGGATGATGACACTGTAAACATTGCATCATATGTACCTGGAACTAAACTGTTCATGGTGATTTTGTTAACAACGCATGCACGCACACACACACACACAGACAGGCAGGCACAAAGAATTGTGATGAGAACATTATCTCTGGCACAGTGTTTTACTGTCAATTACATAGAACAAACACCACAGTAATTGGGGGAGTCAAAAAACGGTGATAAGATGTTTTGTTTAGTTTGCTTAGTCACTCACAGATGATGTCGGGAGCCTGCAAGTAGTCGGTGAACTCATCCTCCATGTTGTTTTCGTTGAACTTGCCCAGCGAGCGCTCGTGGCTGGCCTCCAGGATGTCGTGGAGGATATCCAGCTTGCGGAGGTGGCGACACAGGCTGTGGATCCTCAGGGCCTCCTCGTGACCCATGATGGCCCTGCGGAGGTGAGCCTTGCCTGGGGAGGGAGGAGAGGGGGAGAAGGGGTGGGCGGGTCAGGAGGGCATGACACTTTTAGAACTCATAATACCCTCAAAATGTGTGTGCTGAAAGCGCAGTGCAGAACTTAACCAGTCAATCACCGTTACGTCCATTATGTGATCAACTCAAATTCACGAGTAGAAAGTGTAAAAACAAAATGGCTACCGTTCACGCTGAGGCCCTGAGGACTGTGGGAAGCGTAGTTCACTCACCCAAGCATCGGCGCTCCTCTCTCTTCCTGAGGATGTCGAGGGGGGAGTGGCCTTCTGGCATGGCGTCGTACACCTGTGACAGGGCCTTCTCCTGCTGGTCCTCGTCATCGCTGGGGCTCACTGCCGACACAGGGACCGAGCACAGCCAATCAGGCGTCACACAATCACAATAAACCAAACAAACAAGGAAGTCACGGACAAACTTTTCACACTGGGACAAGGGCGTGACTGATCCTGAATGGGGGGGGGGGGGGGGGGGGGGGTAAATGGCCCCTAACACATTCACAAGCAGATCCAAAGATATTGGAAAATGCTGCTTGTGATTTACAGTTAGGGGGGGGGGTGAATCTAGCTGTGATTGCGATGAATCTACTGAACAAGGCTTGAATCTAACGCAGTGGCCCTGTTACTAGGCGGAATGTAACTGAGGGCCCAGTGTGTGCCTTGTTGGTTAATTGGTCAAGCACTACTATTTACGTAGTATGCAGTCATTCTGGAACTTCCACATATATTGCCAAAGCGTGGGCCAGGGCTAAATGAGGAAGTTCCCACCTCCCCTCCCCTCTCCCTCCTCCCCCATCCCGGCCCGCCTCCCACCCACCCACCTCCCGTCCCATTCAGCTCTGTCCTGGGTGGCGTTGGACGCAACCGTAGCCCTGCTCTCCCTCACTAAAGCCGCCTGGGGTGTTGACGACAGTGCAAGACTACAATTTCCTTATCTGTCTTGTTAAATGACCGTTGGCTGCGTGTCCTCAGAGCTGGAGAACAGAAACTGCCTTTGAGAGAGCAGGAGAGGGAGGTTTGTTTGAACACAAAAAAGGTGTTATGTAACCGGACTCTCTGGCTCGGCCCGGGCCAGGCCCTCTGTCTCCCCTCCATTGAAACCTCAAATACTTTTAGTGGGGACAGGCCATTATTGCCTGCTTAAAAGCGGATACCGGACAAGCTGATATCTCTTCGGAGTGAAAGAAGAAGGTGTGGTGAATTAGCTTCACTGTTCCATTAAAAGGTTACAGGCAACTGACCGTGGTCTACCTAGGCAAGTGGCCAACAACCATTACACAACTCTCTCTCTCTCCCTCCCTCCCTCTATCCCTCTCTCTCTCCCTCCCTCCCTCTATCCCTCTCTCTCCCTCCCTCCCTCTATCCCTCTCTCCCTCCCTCCCTCTATCCCTCTCTCTCCCTCCCTCCCTCTATCCCTCTCTCTCTCCCTCCCTCCCTCCCTCCCTCTATCCCTCTCTCTCTCCATCCCTCTCTCTCTCCCTCCCTCCCTCTATCCCTCTCTCTCTCCCTCCCTCCCTCTATCCCTCTCTCTCTCTCCCTCCCTCCCTCCCTCCCTCTCTCTCTCTCTCCCTCCCTCCCTCCCTCTCTCTCTCTCTCCCTCCCTCCCTCCCTCTCTCCCTCCCTCCCTCCCTCTCTCTCTCTCTCCCTCCCTCCCTCTATCCCTCTCTCTCTCCCTCCCTCCCTCTATCCCTCTCTCTCTCTCCCTCCCTCCCTCCCTCCCTCTATCCCTCTCTCTCTCCTTCCATCCCTCCCTTTGTCACAACCACAGATAAAAGGGATACAATTGGCTGCTTCACTTACGCTGGTGATCCAATAGGGCGGTGGCCACAAAGTAATGTGCCAGAGAGCGGTAGTGGTTGGTCTTGACCTGGGCCATGGTGGACCAGAAGAAAGGCACGTTGTCTTTGATGGGGGTCTGGATCATGGACTGGTGCACCTGGTCGTACGTGTCTCCTACCTGGGGGGGGGAGGAGGGGAGGGGAGGGGAGAGGGGATGGAGGGAGGAGGTGGGGGTGGGGGTGGGGGAGGTAATGTTACAGCAAGTACGTGTACTGTTCTTTGCTCAAACAGAACTAAATGGCCCTGGGGAATGTGACACTGGAGGTGGCATTCAAAGACTGTTAATGGAGACACCTTAGTGGAATACTAAAAATAACCCTGTTCTGAATGAGCCCCATCAGACAACCTCAGACCTCCACAGAGACAGCACACGTGTCTTGCTTTTATAAAACTGGCTTTGTCATTGATGATGCATGAAAACTGCATGAAGCTTAAAGGGTATTAGCGTTCACAAACCTGTCACGCTGTCAATCATACCATAATGGATTCATATTATTCTATATTATGATATAATATGTCTATCATATAAAGTCACTGTTCTGCATACAATAATTATATTACATTATATTCTGTATATATCAATTATATTACATTTACATTTTTATATATTATATATATAATATATAATATATATATATATATACACACACACACATATATATATACACACACACACTATATATATATATATATATATATATATATATATATATATATAAATAAATAATGATTTATTATTATATCTATAATTACTTATTATTATATATGTATAAGACTGTACCTTGGCAGACTCCTGTGCCATCTTCATGAGGGAGAAGAACTGGTTGCGGATGCCCGGCAGGGCAATCTTCTCAAACAGGCACTCCTGTGCCTGCGCCATCATCATCTTGATCAGCATGCTCAGCATGGCAGGACTCATGTCGTAGCTGGGGGTGTGTGTGAAGGTCTCCTTCAGGTGGTTCAGAATACCTGTGGAGCAACAACATGAACAGGGGCGGATCAATTTGTGCCATAACATGTCGCCACTGTTTGAAGTTCCTTGTTCCTCTTTGAATTCATACTCAGAATTCATCACTCAGGCTGGCTTTTTCCTCTCCACAGAACAAACGCTGGGACATCCCTGAAGATTTCCACTGTGGAATCATGCCGTCACACGTCAGTTCCACTCCACTGGGTAAACCGCCACAAAGCACAACCCGCCATTACTAGATGCCGTTCTACAACACGCTCCCTCTAAAGCCCACGCATTACCTCTAAAACTCAAACTCAACTTTCATTTTGTTGTGTACTGTACACTTTGGCAGAGTCTGTTATTTTGCGCATTAAAAAAAGCTGGCAGGGGAGAGCTGCAGACAGGATAATAACAGAGGAGTCATCGCCGAGGCCTCCATGGGCGGTTCTGCTTATGCTAGCTCGGTCCTACCTTCTCGTGTTTCCCTCGCCAAACGCCACAGAGTTCACGATCCGCCTGATAGCGAGAGTTGATTCTCATCTGTCGCTGGCAGAGACGTCTTGTTTGCTCCGCCTGTTATATTACAGTCACCTCATACCAACCACACGGGTTCCCATGACAATAAAACGCTTTTATACAATAGAAGTTTCAATTATAACATGGCAGTGAAGATTACGCCTAGGGGCACAGCCGCAAGTGCTGTAATTACCATTCCAACCTCCTCGAGCAGGACCATAATTCTATCAAGATTCTATCTGCGTTTTTCAAAGAATCAAACAACAACAACAAGAAGAGGGAAACTGGTTCACACGGCGCAGAGCTGGATTCCTGCTTTGATGGAAGTAGGCCAGGTGTCTTTCAGCCAGAGATAAACAGATAGAGAGGCTTGTTTTGGTTGCAAGACTGGCAGTCTCCGGTGCACGCACACACACACACACACACACACACACACACACACACACACACACACCATTATTATTAGTCAGTAGGATGTCAGTGACATATGGGCTTTTCCTTGTTGTGAGGATAATGGAGTATTGTGTTCGAGTGTGTTTGGAGGGTGACCAACAACAATGGCGCTGTAGTTGTGTTAGGTGCAGGTGTGTCCAAATCCAGCCAGATCTAGTTTTGAAGGCTGTGGATTACAGTTTAGACAGCTCTTCTCACGAGTAAGTAAGTCACCCGAGGAGTAGTGCTTCAGGCTGACAGTGACAGTCATGGGAGCTAGTATTGTTGTTGAATTCTCTCTCTCTCTGCCACTATCTCTCTCGCTTTCAGGTTTGGTTCAACAACAAGATCTTCAGTTCCCACCACACACACACGAACACACACACACACACACACACACACACTCTGTCAACACTATCAGTCTCTGATAGAGACCCTGAGAGAGAGAGGCGCAGTAAATCACATGACTCGCTGGGAGAACTCTCTCAACTGTCCACCAGCGCTCTCCCGCAATCCGTTTACTGCTGACCACATGACCTGACCAGGAACGCTCCCACAGCAGGGCCCTAGGCCGACAGCGGGTGTCATAGACCTCCTCTCACCTGCTGCTTTCTGGAAGGCTGTGATGGCGTCCTCCAGGCCCGTGCGCGTCTGGCGGTTGCAGCGCGTGCCGATCTGGGTGTACAGGGCTCCGATGTTGAACAGAATGCTGGCCTTCTCCAGGGAGATGTTCTGCTGGCACACGGGGACGCCTGTGAAGGAGTCATACCTGATGGAGACAAGACACAGAAAGCGATGATGACACCACCCGACACCATAACTGACCCTCTTGGAAAACCTATAAATCAGTAATCTTTTTTTTGCATTTCTGCTTTATTGGGATAGAGATAGTAGGGATTGACAGGAAGGATGGGTGAGAGAGAGAGAGAGAGAGGAGGGATGACATGCAGGACATGTCGATGGCAGGAATCGAACCAGGGACCCTGCTATGACACACTAATCTAACGTTAGTGTGCTACGCCACTGAACGGCCCTAAATCAGTAATCTAAGGGTTGATTTATTCCCCAACACAGAATAACCACAGGGACACAACAGGTTAGACCAGCAGCGGTGTGTATATCCTGCTCACTTTGATATAGCTGTGTGGTTGTTTAGCAAGACAACCAACTGCAGGTGTTACAACGTGAGGTGTGGCAGCATCTGGAATACCGTGTAGGTGCATTTGATAACTATGGGGAGGTGAAAGGGCTGGATGGACACCTGCTATTGTGCGATCACTCCACCCCCGAGGTGGAGCGTACCATGATTGACATGGGCATTTAAGACACTGAGGAGGAACGTACCAAGTGAAGAAGACGCCCATCTGGCGGGTGGGGGAGAAGAAGCGGCTCTCCATCAGAGGCATGTGGCTGAAGTATTTGGCCAGCAGCTCGATCCCTTCCTCGCTGCGACTGGGGGTGCGGCACGCCTGCAGAGAGACGGGTCGGAGACGGTTACGTAAAAAAACGCATGCGATAAATACCAGGTGAGGACACCAGGTGAGCAAGTCAGGGCAAGTACCTGTCGCAGGTCAATGAGGTCGGCGATCTCGTCCTCGTAGCTGGCTCCATCCTCGCTGTAGTGCTCAAGGATGAAGTCCTGCCAAAAAAAAACAACCAACCAATTAGGAGGAGAGTCGCAGAACGAACCCAAACTCAACCATAACAGCACCGCGGAGCGCCGTGTGAGAGACACACAGAGCATGGCTACAATAGCTCGCGAACGACCAGCTAGCCTACGCCATCATCAGCATAGCCAGGGACTTTGACATTTATCTCTCTCCACTCCCTCAACCTAGCCATTAACCAAGCGGAAGTCCTCCTCAGCTACGGAGGCGACGCCGCTGGTGCAATTGGCTTAGTGCCAGACAGGTGGAGACTGACACCTGGTCATTAGCCAGGTGGTAATGAAAGGCTTTGCGAAGTGGGCCGGACACAAACAACCATGTGTCATTATGTCTAGTGACACCTAGATACTGAAAACATCCCCATCTGGACCTCAGCGCATTCAAATCGGGACATGAAGGCCTTCACAAGCAGGTTCCTACTGACACAGCTATGTTGTCGTCTTTCCTGACTGATTAGACACCTGACCTACTTCTGAAATTATGAAACTGAATCTGTTCAGGGCCAAAACATCAAGGGTTTATCAACGTTTGCGTATGAACAGTGAACAAATAGGAGAACAGAGAGAGTTTTCAAAGGCGCTGGTATGAAGTGGGCTGTGAAAAAAAATTGTCAAGTGAAATGGTGGCCTGTACTGTACCTTGAAAGCGATGGAGAAATCCACCTCTTTGGTCTCCTTCAGGCCCAGGGGAATGAGAGAGATGCTGGAGGTCTCTCTGTAAACACACAAGAGAAAACAGAGATACTGTGTGAGGTGAAGTATGGCTATTTTTGAAGAGGGGGCGTTAGAGAACCAACATCAAACGATGTAAGATCACATCAGAGGGAACTCCCTTTGACGACAAGGCTTGCCTTTTCACGCAGGCACGTCACGAACAACACCACCACCACCCAAAGCAAACAAGCTGGACTCCGTATCTGCATCCACCTTGATCAAACCAACACGACCAGCAAACTTTGTTTATTCACTTGTGAAGGTTTACGTAAATGCACACATGAAAAACAAACAGACTTTGGTTTTATTTCTTTAACAATGAAACGCGTTTGGAGCTGTGCCTTAAATGGGTACATTCACAAACTAATCTGTGAACAACGAGCAAGCCGTCAACCCGCCAGTCCTCACACCAGAACAGCGCCAGTACAAAACATCAAAACAGCAAAACACTTCTACAGCCTGCTCTGGGCTACAGTAACTGGATCATCAGTAACTCCAGAAACAGCTCACGCCACATTAGCGGTGCCTGGCTCTGCTCTGTATAGACTGGTGTGTGGGTGTGTGTGTGTGTGTATATGTGTGTTGGAGGGGCTTGTTGATAGGAAGGGGTACCTGGTTTACATCCATCAGCAGTGAGAGGAAATATCACCTGACAGAAATACGGTCCTTAGATAAGGGGGTTTACAGAGAACTATAGCTGTCAAGCCACCATGGTTTAAGGATGAAATAGGGTGTGGTGTAAATAGACCACAAAGCTTTTTTTTTTATTTTTATTTTTTTTTTTTTTAAATGTTATCATCAAGTTGTTGGGTCCTGTTTTTCAGCCAAAACCCATTCAGTTTAAAAGACTACTTCATTCTCTTGGCATGAGCACATAGACGTAGACATCCGCTGAATTCCCTGAGGGGTTTTCACTGCATACCACTGTGCTGTTGTTCTTTACCTGGTGATTCACTAGGCTCCCGTTTAGTTTCTGTAATTCAACGAGAAACTAACACAATTCACAGCAGAGGAAGCTCTCGCCTGAGCCTGGTGGAGCTTGAAGGCATCTGAAGGTTAGCCTATCTCCAGGAATGCTGAAAGCCTCCTCCTCCGCCTCCTCCGCCTACTCCCCAGCTCAACTCCCCCTCACTGAGGAGGCAGTAGTGTGGGAGACACAGAACAGAGGGGGCCTCACAGAGTCCGACCAACCGACAACCTGGACCGGGGCTTATACAGGGGAGAGTTATGGCGGACAATCCTCTCCTTTCATTAAAAGTAATAGTCTGGTTCAAGTAAGCATAAGTCTGTTTCATCAGCTCCAGCCAGAGAGGCAATAAACAGCAGGGGGGATTTGAGTTCGAGCTAATGGGAGGTCAGTCTGAGACTCGCCCGTTCATAACTCCGGTTGGAACGGGGGGGGGGGAAGGGGGGGGGGGGGAGGTAAGAAAGTCATCGCTCTCGATTGTGTCTTCTCCGGGCCCTGGGTGGAATCTCTGCCAACTGTTCGCTGAGTGCACTTTAGCTAAGGACGCTAGTAAACTGACCTGTACGCCGAGGACGCTCTCCACGTGTGTTCTTATGCTAAGACGGAGAGGCGCCCTCACCTCCCTCTGCGTACCTGAGGTAAATCAAGACCTCTCAAGTTGTCTCCTTGAGGCGGTAACACATGACTATGATTGATCATAAGCTGGTTACTTTGAAGACAAGGTCAGAGCTCTGCAGTCGTAAACGTACTGTACAGTAAAAAGCTACCTCCTCTCTGTCACACATTACCTCACGACCAAACCGGCTCGAACCGGTCTGAGAGTGAGAACTCTGAAGGGAAAGGGACGCGACGCGGCGACCAAACGGGAGGGGGGTGGGGGTGGGGGGGGGGAAGCAGAGAAATGAGAGGAGATCCTTTGTTCAGTGTCTCTCTCCCGTCCACAACATGGTGAGGTAATGTTACAGGTAGGAGAATGAGGCTATGCTTCCATTGTGGTGCGTGAGGAGAGAACATGCATTGTGCAACACCGCGTGAACACACCGTTCTGCCCCGACACCTGCACACTGCACCCGGATGACGAGGGAGAGAGCCAGGGCCCATCTCTGGGCCTTTGGCATTCCCATCCGGTTGGACACACAATGGAGGACAGGTGACTGCAGCTTCTGTGTACGGAGCCATAATGGCGCTCCTGTTAGCATTGTCTCAGGGCAGAGACGGGGGCAGGTGTCTGGGTCTCTGTGGGATCCGAGGGGCTGAAATGGAGACTAATGGGAGTGACATTGATGCACGGCAATAAAGGCTGATCCCAGGCCTGTGGTATGTCTGATCTCAAGGTCCTGTACGACTCACACCACGGGGGGGGGGGGGGGGGGGGTGAGGAGTTGTGGTTTCGTGAAGGTCTGGGTGGCGTTGGGTCTGGGTGACGTTGGGTGCTCTTAGTGCAAGGTCATAGGTCATAAAAGGAGGCAGAGCCCTACTTTGCAACCCCAACAATTCAACCCAGACATCTCAGAGCACTTGTTTTTTTTTTAACAGTTCTAATTTACAGTTAATAATAACAGCTATTCTGAACCACAGTGAAAAAGCAGTGGAACGCAACAACAACAGGCCATTTCACAAATGCTAAACACAAGGAGCTCAACAACCTCAAGGAAGTTGGCATCTGTTTTTATATAGAACATTAGAGAACCCGGTTTCCCACTCAGTCACGCACAAACAACACTAAGAAGGAGTTAGGTACCCAACAAACACTCAAACCGCCAAGTAACCTCATTATGGTGAATTAATTGGCCTTCTGAGAAGCAGTCTGAGAAGTGACTCAAGGAGGGAAGAAAGAAGAGCTGGCACTCTCAAATTAACAACAGGAGGAGAGAGAGAGAGAGAAGAAAGAGAGAGAAGAAAGAGAGAGAGAAGAGAGAGAGAAGAGAGAGAGAAGAGAGAGAGAGAGAGAGAAGAGAGAGAGAAGAAAGAGAGAGAGAGCGAGAGAGAAGAGAGAGAGACAGAGAGAGAAGAGAGAGCGAGAGAGAAGAGAGAGAGAGAGAAGAGAGAGAACGAGAGAAAGAGAGAGAGAGCGCATGCCAGTGCCAGCACACACCACACCAGACCAGGCCTCTTACCGGAAGGCTGGGGGGGGGGGAGAAGAACGTGCCTCGGCCCGTCTCCAGAGAATGACCCTCAGAGACAGAACCAGGCGCTTCTGGCTCCCACCTGACCCCCCAAACAGGCCGCTCTGTTGGGGTTGTCCTGGGGAGCATGGCGTCCTCCAGCAGATTGTGTGTGGATGCATACAGATAGCTAGTTAACAGGCAGACCCTGAGGGTGGTCTGCTCCCCTCTTAAAGGACCACCTGAGAGAAGCAGCTGAAGTATACCCTGACTCATCCTGTTGGTGTTTGTGTGTGTGTGTGTGTGTGTGTTGGAGGGGCTTGTTGATGGATGTAGACCAGGTACCCATTCCAATCAGCAGTGAGGAGGAAATATCACCTGACAGAAACACGGTCCTCAGATAAGGGGGTTTACAGAGAGCTATAACTGTCAAGCCACCATGGTTTACGGATAAAATGGGGTGTGGTGGAAATAAACCACAAAGCCTCTGTTAACACAATGCAAAAAAAAAAAAAAAGTGTGCAGTGTCCCCCATCACCGCACCTGTGACCTGCCTCCACAGAAGACTTGTGCAGAGATTGACAGATAGATATAGATAGATAAGATACTTCACAGAGGGGAAATTACAGAATAAGGGCTGACTTCCTCCATTACTCGTGTGAGGGGGTGGTTTATCTTAGCGGACAGATCTCAGAGTGCACTGGTTCCTGGTCCACGCTTCTCCAGTGTGTCCAACTGTGTCAACCAGTCAGTCCGGTTCCCAGCCAACATGCCTCTCTCTCTCTCTCTCCCTCCCTCCTTCTCTCCCTCCCTCTCTCCCTCCCTCTCTCTCTCCCTCCCTCTCCCTCTCCCTCTCCCTCTCTCCCCTTTTGCTGCCACTCTCTCATCAAGTCTTTGTTTCTGTGTGGAGCGTCCTAGAGTTGCTGTGGTGCAAGTCATTCTAATCACAGCATGTCAAAAGACTTCTGCCTCTCTGGCATTCCACAGTGGTGTGTGTGTGTGTGTGTTTATGGGCTCTGGCTATGTTTTCTTTAAAGCCAAGCAAAGTTTACTGTAGTTCCACAGTGGTGTGCGTGCGTGCGTGCATGCTCGAGTGCGCGTGTGTGTGTGTGTGTGTGTGCCTGTGTATGGGCTCTGGCTGTGTTGTCCTTCAGGCCAAGTCAAGTTTACTGCATACTAAAGTAGAGGCAACCAGCAACACCGTAGCACCCAATAAAACTGTCTACAAAGACTCTTACCATTCTCACAAACGGGAAGTTCTCTATGACAGTCTGAAGTGAAGTATACAGTAGATTATAATATATGCTTCCAAGACAAAAGATATCGAATGATACAAAATGGGAAATATGTGTTCGGTTTCATGAAATGACTGACACTGAAGATACATCTACAAGCGTGTGTGTGTGTGTGTGTGTGTGTGTACACTCACTGGGAATTCTGGTAGACTTCCACAGAGCTGTTGAGGCCTTCCAGTTGTTCCATGAGCAGTTGGAGGTTGGAGTTGACGTAGCTCAGCTCCAGGCCCACCATCTCCCGCACTTTGTTGTTGGAGGTCGCCCTGGAGACCAGAACAGAACAAGAGCAGGGAGGGAGGGAGGGAGGGAGAGGAAGAGAGAGAGAGAGAGAGAGAGATGTGTGAGTATTTGCAATACAAACTTTGACAGATAGGTCTGAGCTGTCACAGCAATCCCGCCCCGCCCCCGGTCTCCCCCTCGTCTCCCCCCCCCCTCCACCACCCCTCCGTCTCCCTGACAGCTGATAGTGAAAACTAAATGGCCCTCCCCCAGCATATGTAAACCACAGACCCACGCCTCCGTGTCCTGCTGTGGTCCTGATTTACCACCGACCACCCTGGCTTTAAAAGGTGCAATCTGTAATTCTAACGACAACAAAACGGGCTCCCTGACACTGAGGTAGTCACACAGACCACCTATGCTAGACACCATTAACCTGAACTCCTTGAATCCTAATGCACAGACATTCTGATCATTTCACAAATGGATGTAAGATTCCATGGGTACCCTCGAAACATGCTAAGACAGTGAGGTTTCACCACCAAATAGCTCATATTGGAGATGGCACAGGCCCTGTGAGATCTAGTGCTTTGTCAGAAGCCCCATAGTGTTGCAGAGGGCCCATAAAGGTTGGAAGCTCTGTAGATCAAAGCCCAACAGAGGTGCTAAAATAGGATGTATTGTCAGGGTGACTGTTTCCATGTCTGTGTTGCGTCAGAGAGGCAGTATCTGGGTGTATCCTGTGGGGGCTCTGTGTGTGTGTGTGTGTGTGTGTGTGTGTGTGTGTGTGTGTGTGTGTGTGTGTGAGGGTGCAAGTGATAAGGCTTCTATTGTGAGGTCTGCTTTTGAAGTAGACCAGCTATTCACTGCAAAACAACGATAAGGATGCTCCTAATCTAGCCTTATCCATGCTACGCTACATTGTTAATAAAAGTATACAAAGCCCCATGATGTGCGTACAGGCCACCATACCAAGGAAACCAAAAAAAAAAAAAAAAGAATAGCCTACTGGCATTACAACTGCCTATGGCCCCTGGTGTGAGCATTGATTACTTTGTCTTATGATGACTGATGGCTAGATGATTCACTTACTTAAACAAAGGTATTGTTCGCTTTGGATAAAGGCATCTGCTAAATGCCATAAATGTAACATGTCTGAGCATGTTCTGCATCTCCAAAC
The DNA here is from genome assembly GCF_951799395.1 of Argentina silus. Taxonomy (NCBI): domain Eukaryota; kingdom Metazoa; phylum Chordata; class Actinopteri; order Argentiniformes; family Argentinidae; genus Argentina; species Argentina silus. The sequence continues at coordinate 2,783,665 of NC_139673.1, read as the reverse complement.
ACAGGAGAAAGTGCTTACAGACCCAATAGAACAAAGGTTTCCACAGGTGGTTCTCAGACAGACAGAGACGGAGACAGAGACCGACTCTGCTGTGGTCCATCCCCGGCTCCACTCTTGGGCGTCTGACCTCTGAGATGACCCCAAAACTCCTCAGTGCTTAACCCCTGGTATCTGTTTACACTTTGGGCTCACACTATCTCTCTCTCTCTCTCTCTCTCTCACTCACACACACACACACACACACACCTGCCCTAACCTGTCTGTCCAGGGTTCTGCCTGCAGGCGTCAATCTTCCTGACAGACAGATGCATCACTGACATCGCATGAGACAGAAGTGTCAAGACTGTCAAGACTCTGAAGGGAAGCTCTTCAATGAGGTGTGAGAGCAACTGTCAGGGCTAAGACAGAGCCCTGGTACGATGACGAGAGATCCAGGATGATTTACGATGAGGGTTAGGTCACTGCTTCACAGGAAGTGGACTGATCTCATCTGAGATCTTAGCACCCTGCAGAGGAAAAAGAGGTTTGGCAGGCTAGGAAATGCTCTTGAAGACGATGGGAATAAAATTAATTATTCATGGTAACACTTTATATTATGTTGCCCCTATACCTGTTTACTAACTAATGTTATAACATTGTATTAACATGTTGTTACATAGCTGCCGGATGTAGGGGCAACTTAACGTAAAGTGTGACCAGATTTGTATAAATCTAATGGGTTTTTTTCTGGAAACCTTACAAGGAAGGTTCTTTTTGAGTAAAGAAAAGAAGAAACTCAGAGAAGAGTTAACTACTTTTCGACCGCAGCTCCATCTTGTCTCAGATAAGGACTGATAATGGCTGCCACTGGGCTGAGATTGCAGTCTGAACTCATTTGTCATTAGGAATCTGCACAAACGGCCTGGCACAAAATGGACGCCAGCAACACACTCTGCTACTGTGAATGGTTTGAGCCTTGGCAGCTGACACAGTTAACCCCACTCAGCGAACATGAACTGGTTTTTAACCTTGTTGTGTTCGGTTCAGTATCTGTGTCTGTATCTGTCTGTATCTGGCATTGATAGTTCGGTAAAGTGCATCTTTACTGGTGGAGAGATAAAGGGGTTTAAGACCAGGTGAAAGTATCAAGGTAACAGACTATCACCTTGCTGGGTGATTTACACCTCCGGGTCAATATTTGCCAATACACAAATGGGTTCGTAATGGTGACGGCCATCTTGAGAAGGCCCCAGGGGAAACAGGCTGGGCAGGGTTGACCACAGGCACAGCAGACAAGGATGATGTCAACTGTCCTCTGGTGCTTAAACGCTGCAGCCTCCCTCTCTGTCCACTCAGCTAACCAAAGAGACTGATGTGTACATACTGCATAGACTCACTGCTTTCTCTCTGGGGCGGCAATGCAGATGTCGCCTCCTCTTGATGGATCCCTAGGCGGGCATAAAGGAGTGGGTCGGACAGGAAGACCGATGTCCTCAAGGACCAGTGATCTGAGCGCAGGGGCATGACCCAGGAGGCTGAGGAGTGCCTTCGTCTGAGGGGCCCCATTGTGTCCGATCCTGGGTTTGGGCAATTAGTCATTGGGGAAGAACGCCGGGACTGGTCACAGAGCTGCTTAGGGTCAGTAAATCATCCTGGATGTCTCTCCGTTTCCCTTCAGTAGCCTACAACAAAACACCACCTCTCACTCCCACTTTCCCTCTCCCTCCCCCCCCCCCATCTTTCTCTCTCCCTCATCTTCTCTCTCTTAGATGAGAAGAAGTAAGTGTGTGGGCTAAACCACTTTCAGTTCTGAGGGGTGGTAGGTCGCGAGCAAAGCGACGTCCGTGGGAAGCGTACAGGCGAGAGTTAGCGGGCTGGCCGTGGTTTGTTGTCTGGCGCGGTTCTCGACAGAGACGGGCCTATGGGGACAGGCTGCATCCGGCTCAGGGTATATCATTAATAACTAATCATACCAACTGGGGAAACTGTGATAATCCCTAACGTGCGGTCTGGCTAGCTTTAACCTTCACCAACATAATGTTCTGAACCGGCTAAGTTGTCTGTTTTTGGGGATAAACGTCGTGGCGTTTTGGAGAGATGTCTTTCACAAAAAGGATGTGGAAACTATGAAACCTGAGGCGACGGCAGATATAATCAGAGGTCCTGACGCCAGGCGGTCACTATGGCAACAAAGGCCAGCAGATTATTAGCAGGGAGTGAGTGAAACTGCTGAGAGAGACCTGGGGCTGAGGAATGTACAACCGCTGGCTGAGCACCTGACTGACTACAGAGAGGGGAAAGAGAGAGAGAGAGAGAGAGGGGAAAGAGAGAGAGAGAGAGGGGAAAGAGAGAGAGAGAGAGAGAGAGAGAGAGAGAGAGGGGAAAGAGAGAGAGAGAGAGAGAGAGAAAGAACGAAAGAAAGAGACAGAGAGGGAGGTAGAGAAATGTGTTGCACGGTTGGTCAACTAGGTCACCTTTGTAGTTCACCTGGCTTTCCGCTCTGCCTCCACAGGTATGCTAACATTCTAACACTGCAGGTGGACGCCCAGGCAGACAGGTGAGGCACAGCCTTCCACTCTGTACCCTGGGGTGTTACACTAACACACTCCTGTTCTCACATTGGCCTCCTGTGTCTTTTATCCTATGGTCCAAATAACCAACTCAAAGCAAAGCCCATGGTACCCACATATGGGTTCTACCTTGTGTTGCAGCTGTGCTGGCGCGCACACACACACACACACACACACACACACACACACACACACACACACACGTGTACCAGGCTGTGGAGGTGAAATACTGCGAGGAATGCAGAGGTCTTTGATGGCTGACAGCTGCTCCCGTGGAGGCTTAGACAGTCCTAATCAAAAGCAGAAAGAGGCTCAAACCTTTCCACGGTGTGCTCTCAAGCAGAGACGGGACGCCTCATTCCTCACTTACCCCACACAGAGGTAAACATACAGAGAGAGAGAGAGAGAGAGGTCTGACTCGGGAGAGAAGTGACAGTGGAATGGTTATACACAGAGTAAATACGGGACTCTATGTAGATAATTTTGTCATTCACTTTATCAGTGTCCAGTTTAACCATGCTGACATAAAACCCCATGAAAGATGCACCGATCTATTTGACTGTTAAAACAGTCAAAAACTGTAAACGAAAAGTAGGTTGAAGAAATTGGGCCAAGTTCAACCCACACCACAACCCATCAAAGCTGGTAACCAATAGCCACACTCCCAGACCTCTAGCCTTAATCCCTGCTCCTCAGGGCTGCAACATGTGTGTGTGTGTGTGTGGCAGTAACAAGTCTGACCTATGACCTTGACCTGTGTGTGTCTCGCTGTGTGTGAAAATCAATAATACGTTTGACCTTTGACCTGTGTGAGTGAGTGAGTGTGTGTGTGTGTGTGTGTGTGTGTGTGTGTCTCCCTGTGTGTGGCAATCACTAACAACTTTGACCTCCTACCCCACCAACCCCCATCCCTCTGGGGAAGGGGGGCAGTGAGGACACAGACTTATGGATCCACATGTTTTGGGAGCTATACACCTGGCGCACAAAAGGCCCTCCCCTCCCCCGCCCCCGTGCCCGCCCCCCACCCCCCCCCCCCTGTGCCCCCAAAAAGAGCAGCCGTGACTACCACAAGCTCAGCCGGTTCTGCTAGTCAGGTTCTGGCTGTCATTTGCATATGACACCACTGCAGCTGCTGGCATGTAAAGAGCCAGTGTGGTGAGGAAGCTTCACTGATTTGAATATAGTGGGTAAAACAACCGCCCAAGTTAGTCCTTTCACCGAGAGGGTAACTTCCCGCTCCGATTGACCCATCATTTGACTGGGTTTCAGAACGTGGGGGAAATCCTAATCCACACGAATTAGTCTGTAACAACAGAGAGCTGCATTCAGGATTACAAAAGCTCCAGGAGGGGGCCCATTGTATGTAATTAGAGTCGTCTACTTTGATGCCGGAGCAAAAAAGACCCAAAACACTTTAAATGAAGACTTGGCTTGTGAATGAAGCCTTGGAGACTGTAAACTGAGTTTGTGATGAAAGGGTCTCAATGCTACAAAGTCTTCCAGTGTCCCCTTGTTCTTTTACCTTGGGGGTGCGGCTCTCTGAAGGGGGTTTCAAACAGCTGCATCGACTGTACTCTGTGTGAGCGCTGCCTTGGGGCTCAGCCACCCAGCCTGGGCCAGATGCTGTAGCAAGCCAACCCTTTCCATACCCCCTACCCCACACTCCAGCTCACTGTAGGCAAGCCAACCTTCTCCACACTCCTAAACCCAGGCTCCAGCTGTGGCCATAATGACCTGCATGTATGCAGCCTTACTGCCTGTTCACATGGGACCCTCCCAGATCCTTCCTGCCTAAGCCAAACCAGAGGACCACAATGAGGGAGAGGGGAGGTGGTGGGGGGGGGGGGGGCTGGAGGGGACCAGAGGAAGAGTGAGAGCTGGAGGGAGAGGGGGGAGATGGGCAACAGGCCCTGTTAAACCACAGCCCAGTTCCACCAGCTCAGTCAGAGTCTCCACAGCCCAGTTCCACCAGCTCAGTCAGTGTCTCCACAGCCCAGTTCCTCCACAGGCCAGTGAGAGCCTCCACAGCCCAGTTAGAGCCTCCACAGCCCAGTTAGAGAGGCTCCACAGCCCAGTTCCACCAGCCCAGTGAGAGCCTCCACAGCCCAGTCAGAGCCTCCACAGCCCAGTTCCACCAGCCCAGTCAGAGAGCCTCCCACAGCCCAGTGACGTCGACAACAACGCCCGGTCGCAGGGAGCCTGCGGCCGTCGCCACGGCAACGCACAACACACGGAACAGCAGAGCAACGGGGCGGCTGATAAGCCGTGTGTCATAACGGTCTGTGTTTATTGGCCCCCTGGCAGGAGAGCAGAGATGGACGGACGTGCCCCGGGGGAAAAACACGAATCGACTCCGTCACCCTCCTCGCCACAAATGCAAAAAAACATTTATTGGCGTCCTCAATTGCCGGAAATGCCTGCCTGCCTGAAACCACACACACACACACACACACACACACACACACACACACACACACAGGCCAGGCCAGCGAAGGTGGGTTTAGACAGGATGGTTAGAGAGAGGGGGATTTCCAACACTCACCAGCGAGTAATACGGCTTAGAATGAAGCAATGTATTTGGCCATGCACTCTAAACGGGTTGTGAATGTGATAGTGTTGATACTGGAACGTAGCCTCGGGTCCAGGAGCCAGAGAGCAGAGGCCTGGGGTTTTGCCTGAGCGTGGGAGTACACTTCCTTAACATCGCTGAGCCCATTAAGAGGATGTGATATGATATTAGGCGCAGGGTACCCACACCCAGAGGATGTTTCCTAGTTGAATCATTTGCAATTCAAAGTGTACTGTACAGTCCATTCCCTGGGGTCTTGTTATCTAGACAACTACTGGTTCTTGTTGTGTGGCTAACTCATCTACAACGCACGCTTTGTTTTGTTTCATCACTAGCATTCTGATATGTACGGCAGAATCAAAAGGGTGACGGCTTTCTGAGCCCAATCTCAAGATAACATCCCATTGAAAACGCCACAGACTTTCGCAACTATTTTTCCGTGGAACAAAGGCCCAGCCAACTGTTAAGAATCTGTCTGCTGCTACAGCAACACCTCAGCGGCTCAGATCAACTCCGCATTGTTCCGCTCCGGGCGGAATGCTACTCTATGAGGTTCCGTCATCAGGGGGAGATTATCTGGTTGTTTTGGTCACAAGGAGCTTCGCTGTGAATCACACTCGAGTCTCCGGCGACGAGGAGCGAAGAGAAACCTGTCAACATCAGCAACAAGGCTGTCGGAGCCTCCAGTGCCACAGGGCCAAACACGACACCACACGACCAGCGGGTTTCTTCACACGTGTCCTTTCAGCATGAACAGGCTGAGGATGAGGACAGCGACTTACCGTCCCGACCCACACTTACGTACATGGACATGCGTGTGGGTGGCCGAAGGACGGGTGTGTGTGTCTGTGTGTCTGTGTGTGTCTGTGTGTGTGTGTGTGTGCGTGTGTGTGTGTGTCTCTGTGTGTGTCTGTGTGTGGGTCTGTGTGTGTGTGTCTCTCTGTGTGTGTGTGTTGTCTGTGTGTGTCTGTGTATGTCTGTGTGTGTCTGTGTGTGTGTGTGTGTCTGTATGTGTGTGTGTGTGTGTGTGTGTGTGTGTCTTCTACTTGATTCTATATTAGCACAAACAGTGAAATGGCAACAGGTGTCTATTTACAGCGGTACACCTATTGTTATTATGAAAGCAATTACGTGACATTTGACAGTTGGTACGTGCTTGACAGTCACTTCACAATTATCTAATCACCCCTGTAAACAAAGCCTCACAGGGAGAGGGAGGGAGGTCTAATGGTGTAGGAGTAGGACTCACCGTTTCATGTGGGGTGTGTGTATGTGTGTGTGTGTGTGTGTTACTACAAAAGGCCCCTATGTATAAGTAGACGTACCTATGCAGGTTCTCTGCCCCGGCCCTCATCCTCATCTGCTTGATGATCTGTTGGTTGAGGCTGGCCCTCTGGTTCTGCAGCTTGCTGCGGCCCGTCTGGGCGAAGGGGTTGCATCCCTGCGAAGGAAACATATCGAGACACACATTACAAACAGTGCTGAGGCACCAAATAGAACTAGAATGCATTGTCCATCGCAGACTCGCACTGGGTCAGCAGATACAGCAGATCACAAGGTTTTGGCTCCTCATCACTTCCTAAAAGCTGACCGGCGGTGATTCTGAGATTGTTTTGGTGCACTAAGAACAAGATGTATACTGAGTCGTTAGGGACAAGGCAAACAGTCCAATAAGCACTTTCCCTCCCTCCCTCCCTCCGCCGTCCCCTCCCTCCCTCCCTCCCTCCCTCCCTCCGGACTGTTCTCCACTGCACCGCCTGTTCTTATGGTATCAGAGAAACAAGGCGCCATTCCTCGCTGTGTCAACAAACACAGAGAGACCAGAGATACAGACGGAAGCCTTACATTCATCTCTCTGGGACTGACTCACCGAGGGCGTTCACGGACAGTATGTCACTCACACGTAGATAAAGCAGGACATGATAAAAAGACAGCTTAACAACACAGGATAGTTTGTGATGATCATCAATATGACTCATATACTGTACATGTACACCATGAACCTTAACATCTCTCATATGGGTGTGTGTCAGTATTCTAAATTATGAGGTAATGTTCAGGTGTGACAGATACAAAGTGCACTGTTGTCAGTTTCGCAAAAAAATAGATCGGTCCAATCTCGCCTTGATTACGGTGAATCATTTCCCTAATTAACGATGAACTTACTTACACAAAAAGGTGAACTGACAACAACATCCACCCACTATAATTCCATTCGCCAAGTTACAGCTCCTGCTGTTCCTAAGCAAACAATTAAGTTTAATGATTTAATAATAGATCACCAGGCTACACCGCTACGACATCATTAGTCATGTAATTAAGAGACAGTAAACAACAAAGAGAAGAGGTCCTTGGGCCTTGGCAGGGCGAGAGGAGAGCTGTTGTTGGAGCATAGCGACGTGATGAATGGGCGCTCACCGCATACCTTCAGAAGGCGTGGGGTGTCAATCTGCCAATTACAGCAGAGGGAGGTGCGGGGAGGGGGGGGGGGGGCGGGGGGGGAGTGGCGGCTCGAACATTCATCATACTAATGCCATCAATAAAAATAAAAAAACGTACGCACAAGTACGTCATAATCTTAGATGACATGGCGTCTCCTTGTATCAATGTCAATATTCAGCTGCTATCAAAATGCCATAACACTGACTGTACCTGCATAAGGGAAGTACGAGGACAGGCTGCTGTGTTGATACAGCCATGCTGTCTGTTGACAGTGGTCACTCTGTGTCCCATTGACCACAGGGAAGTGGTTGTATCCTGACTGGGACAGACAAAGCGTCCAGTGTCTGACTGGGGCTGCTCGCATCCACAGCCATTAGTCACATTCTTCCCCATCAAAACTTAAAGCGAGGTAACCAGAGTCCCCCTCAACCAACCATGTGACGGACCTTCAGCCTACTGTAACTCTACCCCCCTTCTGAGGAGCACTGTCAGGCACTGTGGGGCAGGTGGTATGCCACTCTCCCTCGCTCAAGAAAAGTGCCGATAATTCCCAAAGAGACGACCTCTACGGACCCCTCAATCTGTCCCCAACTGTGCGGCACAGGGACAGCAGGACAACAACAACAACAACCATCACCCTTCTCTGGCCCATTCCAAAGCCGTCATTGGCAGAGTGCAGAGCTCCCAGAACAGGGCACAAAGACACTCGATCCCATCCAATCACCATCAGCAACAGTAGTCAGGAAACTGTGTCAGCGGGGCCCAAATAAAGTCACGGTGGCCCAGTTTGTTTGCCGGTCTTTTGACCGACCGCCGAAAGACGGCCTCCATTTTCTATTTCGGGAGCGTGTGTGTCTGGTGTAGCGTAGCGTGTTCATAAAGAACATACATGGCTGTGGAATGGAGTAGTGACTCATAGGAGATGCCTCGTTTCGGTACATTATATAACTGGCAATTATGGGATGGCAGAGGGCCAGAGACTGGTCACCCTACTTCACCAACCCTGGTGCAGATTTTAAACTGGAGCACAATGGAAACCAAGCTTAAACCTCACTCAGAGATTAAACTGTTCCTATCCACACTGAATTTGAAGAGAAGTAGGCTAAGCATTTGTTATCCTGGGATGTTTCAATTTTCTCTTTGCAATATAAACCTGACAGGGGGTCATTTTACTGTATTTCCGACATGGCCCAGACAGCAGAGTCTGCTCCAGTCTCACTGGGCCAAGGCACATGTTGTCAATTTGTCTCTGTGGCTTGGGACTGGGAGAAGCCTTGGGGCAGATGCTACGTCAATGGTCTCTCTGGCTACACTCTGACTGGTTGAAAAGCAGGAGAAACATGCCGATTCTGCCTTTTTCCCCCCTCTCGTCCCGTGGCTGGCCTGAGCGGACTGGATTGAAACCAGTTGAGGGGAGCAGCAGTGGAGACTTGGGAACGCAGCCTGAAACCACGGCATCCCGCTGGATTATCTGTCCACCATGAGCACGTCTCGTTTGTGAGAGCAGCCTAGTAAATCACTGAGCTCATTTTCACCCACCGAAAAAAAGGGAGAGAAGAAATATATCAAAAGCCCCAATTGGCTCGACCCACTGAAGCTGAAACTTCCACAGACGGCCAATGCTGTGTCCAAATCACAAATCTCTTTTAAACACGACAGGACCAGAAGAGCCCTTACAGCGTGGCTCCCTCACTGTGCTGCGGTTTAGCAGAGATATGCGAACCCTTTTCAAACCACTTACAGTTTGTTATTTCTCCAAGGGTGCGACCAGGACGTAATTTTACAATACTCAGAAAGCAATAGAGAAGAGAGAGGGAAGAGAGAGAGAGATACAATTCGAGAAATTGGTGGAGTGAGAGGGAGAGGTACCGCGGGGAGAGATTAAGAAAGAATGAGAGAGAGAGAAAAAGAAAGAAAGAGAAGGGTGAAGAAGAGACAGACAAAACATCTCTCCTCATCAGACCCCAGAGTCCCGTTGGCTTTTTATAGAGACAGGAAGAGCAGGACAAAGCTGTAAAGCCAGAAACAGTCTAGAGGAAGATCAGGGGGTTTGATCGCAACAAAGGCCCTTTTCACTGCACCATCCAAACATGGTTGACTACGAAAACACAACGGTGGCAGGGCCCACACAAATATGTGACTGTGCAGGTTCTGCCCTCCGAGAATGGCGACGCACAGTATAAACACACACACACACACACACACACACGGTCATTACGCAATGACCTCTGGAGTTTCTTTCCCGTAGAGAAATGCTGTACGTCTTTACATAATAATACTGTTATTAGCCTCTATTACAGGATATAACCTAAAAAGTTGGTCTATTAATCATACAAGCATCCTCCCTTCCGAGGTAAACACTTCAGACAGATACACTTCCTCTGATCTATGACCAAATCCCCCTGGGCAACCTAGTCAAATAACTCACATCAACTCTTTCATATGCTGGGGAGTAATCTGAAAGGAATGTTGAGTTTTTTTTGTGTGTTTTTTTTTTTTGGGGGGGGGGGGGGGGGGGGCACCAATGCCTCTGTGGAATTCATAATCCATAACTCTATCTGTCATCTACCCAGCCCTGCTCTCCCTCCCTTTCTCCCCCACCCCAGGCAGTTTCAACCACGGTATTTATGGAGAAGGTTATCAAGGAGCTAGTTTGACACACCTGCATTCCTCACATACCTGGTAGTGTACAGTTCTGACTGGATGAGACGTGACCATTCGGTTGTCACTAACACCAGAAACTGACCGGACACTCTAAAGTCTATTTTTAGGCTTTAATGGTTTCACTACAAGTGGCACAGCGGGGACAGGATGGTCCGGTTAGAACACTTAAAATAGATGATTTCACTGACCTGTCAATCAACAATGATGACTGAATGCAAGGAAGCTGATTAAATCTTAATTATACACTTAAATGGTTCAAACCATGGTTTAGGGGTTGTCTCAAGGTGTTAACTGTGATCATCACAAACAAATAACAATCACAAAAGTGATCATCAATGTTGATCATCCACACATAAAAATTACATGATAGTCTGTGAACTTAAGAAGACATTTCAGACCAGTCCGTCAGTTGTCTTCTCATATCTGTCATGTTCTAAATAAAATATAAATAAATCATTGATCACAGACTTGAGGAATCAAGAATCAATAAATAAAAACATATTGAAAAAAGGATATATAGCCCACTAAATACATATTTACACAAAGGCAAAACGCCTCCACACGACAGCCACGAAAAGACGTGATCAGTCCATCATGATCAACAGCTGATGATTTTATTCATAAAACCTTCATCACTCACCTTTTTGAAATAGCCATTCTCACTAACTCGGTCCTTGATTCCGTTTTGTAAAATAGTGTCCGTCATCCTGAAGTTTCAAGCGCAGCCAAAAAGCTTTGAAGAAATTTCAGATTGAGGAAATCTTGCGAAGCTCCTGCCGTTCAACAGGTGCGCTTTTTCCCAGCAGTTTCAGCCAGTCGCTGTCTGTCGGTCTCTCTATTCGTTCTGCGGTGCGTTTACACTGAACTATCGCTTTTTCCCCGGAGCAAGGAGTAACTCCGCCCAGAGAACATGACGGTTTCGGTGCAGTGCGTTGATGGCGGAGGTAGGTGGGGCTCGAACTTGTTCTTTCTTCATCTCAGCATCTCAGAGGGCGCTCAGTGAAAACATGAGCAAGAGCGATCTCTATGGTGAAATATGGAAAGATCAAGGATGATTTCCTTGACTAGAAAAAAACCTGTTTCTTAAGCAACTGCCAATTTGCCTATTCATGAACATAGCTATCTTCAGTTAAATTCTTAATTTCATAAATGTATAAAGCTTCGGTTTTTACTTGTTGGCTGGTCTTGCACACTTTGTTAGGTTATTTGGGACAGTTAATAAGTCACCACAATGAAGTAACTGATTTGTCAAAGTGGATGAGGTCAAAGTCCTGCATGTAAATCGCCTATTTGTAGACCATTCTCTCAAGGTTTGTTAAGAGATGTGTGGGCTTGGGCAGGGTGTGATGAAATCAGAGGTCTCTGGGTGAAATCCTGACTCAATCAAAATATGGATCAATCAAACAAAACATATTTTAAAATACAGGTAGACCTAGACTATTGTTCAGCTGTAGGCATACGCCTTCAAAAAGAGAGAATTCGACTGGACACATCTGCATACCATAAAAAGAGGAATTTATAGAGATCTGTTATGGTACTAGTGTTAGGTACTGTACAATTGACCCTGCATTCAATAAAATCCGCACACGTATATTATATTAATAGATCTATTAATAGCACCTTCCTGTGGTGATCTTATCCAGAGACACACCCACAGGTGCAAACAGACGCACACAGAGGCGTGTGCTCACGCATCCTCACCTCGTTTGTCTGAAATGTTGACAAAAGCAACCTGATTCTGTCTGGCCTGTCTGATAAGCACACGGAGCACCGCTGGCCCTTCAACATGGCCTTGTCCTCACAGCCACTCACACACAGGGAACACCGACAGCCCACCGACACAGTGACAGTCTGCGTGACAGACCCTTCTTAGGCGCTTTGTTGGCTTTCTATTGCTGAACAAGGTCTCGTTTCGCGACAGACGCCTCTCTCTCCACTCATGGTCACAGCAGGGGCAGCAAATGAAAAGAAGCGAGAGGACGGAAAATGAAGAAATTATTTGCAGACCCTGAGTGCAGTATTGTCCCTAAATTGTAGGTTTGCTGGCTGGCAAGGTAATGTGTCTCTCTGGTTGCCTGGAAACGGGGGGGGGGCGGGGAGATAAATCCTTAAGGTTGCTGTCGTGATTGTGATGATTGCCTTTGAGGATTTCAGCTGGATGAGGTGTATTCATCATCCCTCAATAGAGTTGGAGGGTCTTCTTCTATAGAGGGACCTTGAAAACATTTTAGAAATGATGAAGGCCAATAGTCAGGGTTTGAAAACAGAGACATTTATTTTCTGTAGGGCACCAACGTCAATTTGAAACTAAAATGTAATAAACCGGTCTAAAATGGAATAAAATAGCATTTGTGTTTATTTAAATAGTTGTACACAGTGTATGGAATAGAGAGCACAATATCTGGGATTTGACGTATTCACTTCTCAACATTGCTCAACAACCTCAGAACTGGGCTAAATCGCCTTCTCCTAAACCAACCAAACAAATTAGCTTTTTATAACATTTACAGCATTTTAACGTCTACTTTCGCCAGAGCCCTGCAGACAGGAGAGTGGGCAACACACGCACCTCCCTGTCTCGGTCCTGCGCTGCTCTAATAATAGGATCGGACCGGCTATTTCGGGCTTTGTTTGGCCACCTGAAACCATTATGATTCCCTGTTTTCGGGGGAAGTGGTTATTAATGTCACAAGGGGTTTATGACTGTTCGGTGACCCCTGGGGACCGGCCTGGGTTAAGAATAGGGAACAACGACACGTTAATACCTTGAGAAACAGCGTCCCCTTTGCCAGATGGCTTAGACATGTACTGGAGTGTACTGCCAGGTCTGTGGTCATAACAGCCCTCTAAAACCAGGTCAAGCCTCTCAGGCACCGGGTCTAGGCTGGTCCGCTAGCCGACAGACCTACAGACCTGTGGGTGGGTTATGCACCATAACTGCCCCAGTCAGTGGGTTATAACATATACTTATAGGCTTAGTTGAATACATTTATACAATATTTCCAGCAAGACAAAACCAGCAGCAGTACTGACACTATCGCCTACCTGTTTGTGTGTGTGTGTGTGTGTGTGTGTGTGTGTGTGTGTGTGTGTGTGTGTGTGTGTGTGTGTGTGTGTGTGTGTGTGTGTGTGTGTGTGTGTGTGTTTGTGTGCGCACGTGCGTGTGTGTGGACATCCTTTTCATCCGGCATGAGTCACGTTTCTTTGTTATGGTTGGCTCTGAGCTGACAGAGCCTTGAAGCGGGCCATGGTAACCAAGAGAAACAAACTGTCATCCACCTCGCCTTTGTTTGCTGTGAATGGCGTCAGTCAGTCGAGGCCATTATTCCCTCCTTGACTTTCACTCACATCGCTCCTCTTCCTACTGAGGGCAAGGAACACACAACAGGCATGGCTTCACTCTGCCATCAGCAAATATGGTTGGATGAACAGTGAATGTGAAGCAGGGAAGACTCTTCGAAACACTTATTGGGGTCACACTTTATTTGGATAGTCCCTTATATATATATGCCATTTAGCTGACGCTTTTATCCAAAGCGACTTACATTACAGTGAGTGCATACATTTTTCAGTATATATGGTCCCAGTGGAACCATATATACTGAAAATACGTAGATGATCTCCAGAAAATACAGAAATACAGAAAATATATAGATGATCTACAGCTGCTCAAACTATCAGCTGCAACTCTGTTGATATGTAACTAGAGTTATGGTTTAGGGTTAGGGCTATGGTTAAGGCTAGGGTTAGGATTAGTGGATAGTTAGTTGAAATGTTGTTGACAGTTAGTTGAACATCTACTGAACTAACAGCGATCTATTTGGGAATATGTAAATAAAGTATTACCCTTATTGGAAAATGTTCTGTATGATGTTGTTGTTGTTGTGGACATATTGCAATCAAGGGAGAAATTTCTCCCCTCCAGCCCCCCCACCCCCCCAACCCCTGCCTGATTGAACCCTGATTACAATTATAGGGATTACAACAAGTGGGAAATGCCCACTTCTACATGTAGTTATAGAATGGATTTAGGGTTTGCGCCAATGTATTGTCAATGTGGAGAGGAAATAAATTGTATTTGAAATGAACATTTTGAATTATTGAATGACATTTTTGATATGAGATAATGAGCATTGAATTCAAATTCATCCCTCAACAGTTCAACTCCATTGCATGTACTGTATGTATCGTGTGGCCCTAACGTCCTGAAAATACGCTAGTCAACCACAAGATGGCGCTCGATGTTAGTGTTTCAGAGTTCTTGCTGCTTTCGTCAACGTCTATTTCAACAAAAGTGCATCACAATTCATTCAAAATAACTCTTTAAAGTAACCGGTCATGCAGATCCAGTCCCATTGTCTTCCCTTAGGTTTACTACATCCTTCATTTTCACAATTTATGGGGAAAGGTCACTTTTTTTTTATTACACTAAAAATAGTATCCATGCATTCTTCAACTGCAACACATCACATCTGTGTGAAAATGCTTCAGTCAAATGTTGCCGTCTGAATGTACCTTCTCAGTTGCAAGCATATTTTACAGTCATTAAAAAGCCTTTTGACAAGTGTACCGTAGGAGGCCAGCATGTCAAAACAACACGTGTTACTGAACACATCAGATGGCACACATTCAGTACAGTTAGAATACTGGAAAACAGAATGGACTCTGCATTCCTCTGACCCCGAGGAAGATGTTCTTAGAACCTTTCAAAAAGCTCAACGACATGAGAAACTCTAACCGACACCAACCGCTGTTCTCTGTGACAGACGTTGGTAAGAAAGGAAAACCCAGGCTGTAGGTTTAAAGAGAGCTGCCGTTCACAGGAACTCTGTGTGCTGCTCGCTGCTGCTAGTTGTTTCCGTTCCATTTCTCTTTTTCTCATTTTCTTTTCTTTTTTTTTTTCAGAGGGAGGCACAAAGCTGATTGTAACAGTCTCCCGTTTCCTCCTCTTTTCACAGAGCCGAGAGAGACTGGGTGAGAAATGGCCCCGATGGGTCGACCTCAGCTCAAGAGGAAGTATATAAGCCTCATTGCCCCTCCACTGTTCAGTTGCTATGCAGCCATAGCCTTCACCCAAAGAACTTTAGCTTTTCTGTTAACAAATTATTTTTTGTGCAGGGGCATGGCAATCCATTACGGCAAGAGAAGGGGTCCGAACGAAAAACACTTGAAGACCCTTTTTTCCCCCTAAGGGTTGGAGGGGGTGTGGATCATGGATGGAGCGAGACTTAGAAGACATGGGTTATGGTGAGTAGCCTAATGGAAGGAAGGGAGGGGGTGAGCTGGAGGGAGGGAGGGAGGGAGGGTGGGAGAGAGGGAGGGAGGGAGAGAGAGAGAGAGAGAGGGGGGGGGGGGTTGTTAGTGCTACTCTGGGGGTAACACTCAGCTTCTCCTCATTCATGTTGCCTTGTCAGGGCTTAGACAGTCAGTGTGGATCCTCCTCTCCATCCCTCCCTCTTTGACACTCAGCCTCGATTGGTGAACCCTGTCTTGGCAGCTTGTGAGGGTCATTCTTCTTCTGGCTATTTCCAAGGACTGCCTTTTGTACCAGTCAGCACCAGGCTCTTCCAGCAGCCCCCACACCCCCCACACCCCTCATACCCCCCACACCCCCCACCCCTCATACCCCCCACACCCCCCACACCCCTCATACCCCCCACACCCCTCATACCCCTCATACCCCCCACACCCCTCATACCCCCCACACCCCTCATACCTCCCACACCCCCCACACCCCTCATACCCCCCACACCCCTCATACCCCCCACACCCCTCATACCCCTCACCCCTCATACCCCCGACACCCCTCATACCCCCCACACCCCCCATACCCCCCACACCCCTCATACCCCCCACACCCCTCATACCCCCCACACCCCCCATATCCTGGCCGTGACGTTGCGTTAGGGCTGGATCCTCATTCATTGACAACTCATTTTGGTATTTGAGATTGGATGAACCCCAGACCTTCACTATTATGTCATGGTATGATGTTTAAGCCTGTGTGGTATGATTATTCTTTTTTTAAACGTACTGTATACTGCAGCATCCAACCACACTTTTGTCTTGTATGTGCAGTACCAGTCAAACGTTTGGACACACCTTGTCAAGAGTGTGCAAAGCTGTCATCAAAGCAAAAGGTGGCTACTTTGAAGAATCTAAAATATAAAACATATTCTGGTTTGTTTAACACTTTTTTGTTTACTACATAATTCCATATGTGTTCCTTCATAGTTTTGATGTCTTCAATATTAATCTACAATGTAGAAAATAATAAAAAATTAAGAAAAACCATTGAATGAGAAGGTGTGTCCAAACTTTTGACTGGTACTGTAAATGTAAACAATGTAAATGTAAATATAAAAAATGCCTTGTAAATGATGACATATTCTGAGTACCTTCAAATCATTCCTATCCCAATACATTTAGTTCTGCCTTCTACAGTACCAGTCATAAAGAAATATATGAGTGGTCCTTCCTGGAACTTCAGATAAATCAAACAAAACACTCCATCAAAGTGAATTGAAATACATCATGCTCATATCACAGTACCATTGATTTGTAAATGCTTCTTCCTGGAACCTCAGATGAATGTGAGGAAAAAACAGCATTTGATTTCCAACGAACATGACAAACTAGAGAATTTGAATACAACCCACTCATATTCACAACACTCATTGATATGGAAGATGATACATCTGTGGACCCTGACATGAATGAGCTTGAGGACGTCATACCCAGTTCTCACAATGTGTCCCTGGAGAGGCTTGGAAAAACCTTTTACTGTAATACACACTCCCACTTACAGTGAACACTTTCTTGGACATATGAATAATGCAGCTGAATCCACGGGCATCCCTCACTGTGGAGAGAGGGCGGTTACCCAGAAACCCCGCTCTGCTCGGTCAGGATGGGAGGGGGAGGCTGTCAGAGGGGAGACCCAGGGAAAGGAGACCACGTGCACGCTCTCCTCCTCCTCCTCCTCCTCCTCCTCCTCCTCCTCCTCTTCCTCCTCCTCCTGCCTGGGAGGACTCCTGTGATATATTTACTTTACTGCCGTGCTCCTCCCCTCCAGCCATCACACACTGTTGCCACTGTTTCAGCCTTCCTGTCCCCTGACAAAGCCTCTCCTCTCTTTGTTGGACCCCGTTGAGGGGGGGGCTCGCTCCAAGTCCGGGGGCCTGTTTAATTGTGCATTCGGCAACGTTAGCCAGCTTGACGACTTGACTCCCAAACTGCGGTACCTACTCCAGCTCCATCAGAGGGGGAAGTGTGTGTGTGTGTGTGTGTGTGTGTGTGTGTGTGTGTGTGTGTGTGTGTGTGTGTATGTGTGTGTATGTAAGGGGATGGACACATGTTCCCTTCCCATGGAGGCCCCCAGCTCCTCTCTTTCTCTCTTTTCTCTCTCTCAGATCCCTCTGTCAGACATCTTAAGCCACGTCAGTTTCAACCCTGGGATCAACCCCATTTTGTGGAGCATGTGGCCCATTTCGGTTAAAAGCATTTCACTGAAACAATCTGTGGGAGCACCGCCATGCCCTCATATCTGTCAGGTCTTTCCAGTGGAATGGGAGGGGTGATACTGTGTGTGTGTATGTGTGTGTGTCTGTGTGCATGTGTGCGTGCGTGCGTGTGTGCGTGCGTGCGTGTGTGGTGTGTGCGTGTGCAGGCAGGCGGGCAGGCGTGCGTGCGTGTGTGCGTGCGTGCACCGACAGGCCTGTATTTCATTCCCAAACACACACCAGAGCGGCGAGGCTCAGCTGCACAGGAGGACTGAGGAGAGGGGGTGTCATGTTACCCACCTAATCCCCTCAAGGTCTCTCGTTAGCCTTCTCTAAGTCAGGTGACGAGGCCCAGGGGACCCCCGGGGCCACAGCAAGGTGTGGTGTCATAGATTACCTTTGTTTCTCTACAGAAAATGGAAGAGGAGAAGAGGGGCTTGACTTGAGGGAAAGCGGATCCGAGACATGGAGAGGAGGAAGAGAGCTTGTTTTCAACCAGTGGTGGAACGGTGGAATGTTGTTTAAATGATGGAGGGTGGGGCAGTGATGTTTGTGGAGAAGTTTACCGACAACCGGTTTTAGGATTATGGTATTCCTGTGGTGGAGATCTAATATTAGCCTAAAAGCAAAAGTCAGGGTTCATTAAGAGCTTATCATTTAATATCGGTCCACAGTTCCGAGGCCACCTGAAAACTTTAACGTTCAACAATGCCAAAACACTCTCTTCAACCTCATCTGACAACCAAAGGAACAATGTCCTAGTCTCCCTCACACAACTCAGAAACACTGTTTCAACAGCCACTCCCCCCCCCCCCCCTCTCCCCCCCCCCCCCCCCCCCCCCCCCCTCTCTCTCTGGGCAGCCTGAAGAGTAAACAGAAGCGAGGCGACATCAAGCAGGGCTGATCCTAATTTGGCGCTGCCTACTCCCCCTCTAGACCTTCGTAATGGGGGCTGCAGGGCCATTGAAATGACCCCGCCGCTCACCGCCATAATTACCTTTTCATATCAACACAAACAGATGAGGAGAGAATGAGGACGCGGTGAGAGAGGGAGAGAGAGAGAGAGAGAGAGAGAGAGAGAGAGAGAGAGAGAGAAAGGGAGAGAGAGAGAGAGAGAGAGAGAGAGAGGGAGAGAGAGAGAAAGGGAGAGAGAGAGAGGGAGAGGGAGAGAGAGAGAGAGAGAGACAGAGAGAGAGAGAGAGGGAGAGGGAGAGGGAGAGAGGGAGAGAGAGAGAGAGAGAGAGAGACAGAGGACCCTGAGAGCAACCAGAGAGATCTAAGTCATGTAAACGCATGGAACAGAATGTGGAACACAAACATTGTGACATTTAAGTGCAGCTGCGGGATCTAATGATAGCTTGCCAACGCGTGAGGGGGAGATAGGAGGGTCGGGGCAGAAACACGCCGGGGGGGCGGCCATTAATCACGCTGGGAAACGTCCTCACCGATCAGATATGTGTAGATGTTAGATCAGTGGCCGTCACCCTCACCTCACACAACCACCCACGGTTCTTAGAAAGAGTTCCACCAACAACCAGAAAAGGGTTCTTCGGTTCATGTGAGAATCCTTTGAAGAGCCATTCTGAGTTATACACGTTAGAAGCCTTTTATTCTGAAAGTGCACAGTCTTTAACATTAGTATACAACTTACTTTAGGATAATGCTCTCCAGCAAGGATAACTGATGGCTTATACGGTTCAGAGAGAGTGCATACCATATATAGTTAAGTTCTTTTTTGAATGTTTTTTTTCCCCAGGTTTTTGATGTAGAGGTGCTTGTGGTAATTGCCAACCGTTGACATAATAGGGTGCAGGAGGAAGTTACAGATGGAGTCACTACATAACAAAACCACCACCACTCAGAAATATGGCAAATATTTATTTCCGCAAATCAACAATTGGCATATAACCTAAGCCTACACTATTGCAAATGCTTACAGTATGCAGGCTATAACTTACTATGACACAATTATTGATGATTTGAAATGAATTATCATCGGGAGAACTAGAGATTGGAAATACCGTCATACACGTGACCACATTGTCGCACCTGCCACAGGTGGGCAAATATTCTAACTGAACAAATTTTTTCATCATTTGCGCGAGGAGGACTATATTTACAGTAAAGAATGAAGCGCGGAGTCCCGCGCATGCGTGCAATGTCCAACGAGCATCAATGTAGTATATGAGCGCAAGCGAGGGATCTGAGGCAGTTTTTTCTATAGCCTCAGAAATGGATGGAACTGAGCGGAATCGGAGAAACTGCGCTCAGCAGGAGGAGACGCCGATGGTGACTATGGACAGCAAGAAGGGGAAAAGTGACCTGGGGACAGATAGAGTCACTCTCAAAAAAGAAATCGGACTTCTCAGCGCTTGCGCTATTATCATTGGTGAGGAAATCAGACAATGATGAATGAGCCTACTATTGTTTAACAGTTGAAAAGTTATGGAAACATGGTTCATGCTCGACTGAGGATTATATCGAATATTGCTCGACAGAAGATGGAGTGAATAGGCTATTGGACTAATATGTCGGGTCTCTGTTCTATCGCTTTATTATTTCATATTCTCACAGTAGGCGGTGGGGAGCGCTTAATTGGATGTAAATATCACATTGATAGTTCGTTATTCACTATTACAGCTGTGTACTAAGGCTGAGAGTAGCCTAGATCAACCAGATATGGCACAATATCACGCATGGTCACTTTAGCGGTTTCTTATCTGTTTATTTCCCGTTCCGCACTGTAATTAGGCTATCTGGGTATCAAAACTCGTCGCGCCAAATGAAAACTCTTGCCGATGTTGCATCATAGGAAGGAAGGAGACGGTTCTGGCTACTGTATGGCAATGCTTACGTGGCTGGGTATCTTTCATTTGAGCGCACGTTAAACTAGTGAACAATATGAATTGTCACTTGAGTAGTCTAGTTGGCGGTACATCAGTGCATGCACACCATAGCCAGCTGTTGCGCTAAAACCGGTTTGTCTTAATAAATAGATAATATATATATTATATTTTTTCCCCCAAATGGCACCGTTATTCAAATTTGACATTAGATTGTTGTCGTTGAAGTAAATCGGTACAGTACTGTCTTTCCATACGAAGGTCTTACATTTCTTTGTCATCTATGCATGAATTGCCCAAAAGGCTGCCATGCAAACAACCTGTTGCAATATTAGATGATGATATTGTGGTTCAGTCGTAGTAAATACATTTCCTACAGGTTGACAAACCTACAAAATAAAATGCTCTTATGTTATTTGTCAAGGGATATAGTTGTCAATTATCCATTCATTTCTTATTATTTAAAACTCATCTGGACTTTAAACCAAGTATAGAATAAAATTAGAATGAATTCAAATAGAATTTTGGTCAGTGGCCATTCCATTTCATATCTTGAGATATCCTCATGACTTGCCTCCCCGTCAAACATGCTCTTTGGACTTTCAACTTCTCAATTTCATTGGCTTGAAAACCTAGGTTTGGTCAAGCTGAAATCCATAAATAATGACAATTTACAAAAACAAGTCTGACAAGTATTGGCCAAAAGAGAAGGGCCTCTCTGTGGCAGAGGTGGAGCATTCCGGGGCCGTCCCTGAGACGTGTGCAGACACTGCTAGCATGGAAAAGCTGTGTAACTGGAGAATGCAACATCCCAGAGATGTTCAAAAACAGGCAGGTAGCTGCTCAGTGAGATTGAGGGACCCTCTCTGAGCTGACCTGAGCCAACTGGTTACAGCAGAGAAGCATTATTTAAACAGACAGTCATCGTTGTCATCATCCCCAGGGTAAATTCTTCTTACTGTCAACTTTTGAAACCAGATCTGATCTCCCTCAGGGCTAAAACCAACCATCTGGTTTCCACCATGGGAACACAGTTAACCGGTCGAGCCGAAGAGTAGGTCTTCAGCCCCCCTGGCATCTCCCCCCTCAGCCACTAACAGCAGCAGTGGAGCTTTGTGCCTGCTTGCCTCTCCCCTACATCCCAGAAAGTCCTACCCTTGCAACCCCCACTGACAGGAGACATGGTCTAAATGGCCCAAAAAACAACCATGTTTTTTTTGTTTTTTGTTTTTTTTATAATTTGATCAGGTTTGTGGGGAGGCTTGAAATCTGCAACCCAAAACAGGAATAATCCTGTCAAAAATGTAAATAATCCTGTCAATGCAGTTTTCTCTGCCCTAGTCAATCTCGGTGAACTCCAAAGCTGTGACTGTACAGCCAAAGCCAATATTGTAGAGGAACTGCAGTTCTAATCATCACTTTATCTGGCCAGGATATCTTTGTGGCAAGGTCAAGTGGTTTCATACGTGTAGGAAAGTGCCTTGAGCAGTCACACAGTAAAACAAACACTTTATTTGATGTTCGTTTCTTAGGTTTTAGAGATGCTTCATTAACTGTTGGACCCTAGTGGACCTGGATCCGTGTCTATCAAGGATTATTGCTAATTATAGCTTATTGCTTGGCTTCAGTAATGCAAAGGATCTCATCCACTTAGCTATTGTCCATTTTGTTTTACCAGAGAATTAGCCAAACATAATGTGCTTCATGGTGAGGCTCTGTCATATGAGACCACTGAAGGTGCTACATCTGCAGCAATAGCTTGGGGATGAGGTCAATGATTCTGATATACAGTACCAGTCAAACGTTTGGACACACCTTCTCATTCAGTGGTTTTTCTTTATTTTTTATTATTTTCTACATTGTAGATTAATATTGAAGACATCAAAACTACGAAGGAACACATATGGAATTATGTGGTAAACAAAAAAAGTGTTCAACAAACCAGAATATGTTTTATATTTTAGATTCTTCAAAGTAGCCACCTTTTGCTTTGATGACAGCTTTGCACACTCTTGGCAAGTTTGTGTCCAGACGTTTGACTGGTACTGTACATTGTTTCTTGTTTTCTTCAATGAACATTCTTATCTACGTAACCTGGACGCTGAGCGGAAGGCCACGCAGCCAGTGTGACAGGGTTAAAAGGGCAGCGTCTCTTCTGACGTCTCTCGCCGTGTCACCCATTACACGGCCCCGCCACGATTCGTGAGAGCACAAAAACAAAACACAACATGCATTATGTAATCGCTCTGCTTCTCACCGGCTTCACCCAAATCAAATGTGACAGCAGGAAATTTACTGTACCGGGCTCCCCTCTTTTCATTCATCATTAGAATACATTTACTGATTCGCTCTCCGAAGGCTTTTTTTAATGGCATGATCAGAGCTGGGTCCACATCAGACAAACTCTTTACCGTAGAGTGACTCAGAATTAGACTCGAATTAGACTCGGGATGGGCCCTGATCTCTCCATCGACTGTGTCTGTGGAGGTCTTCTCTTTCCTTCTCTTGTTTTTCATAATTTCCCTTGAGATGGAGAAACAGCTCTGGCGGGGGGGTCCTGCTTTGACAGCTGCTGCTTGGTCAGATGAGGATGTTGTGGTACAGAGATGCAGGCCCCGCTGAGCGAGGCTGGTTGCTGCGCTGGTCAGGTCGCTCGCTAATGAAGTACAGCTCACTGTGCCCTGCAGAAAATAAACGAAAACCAGCTCCAATATCAACATAGTGTGTTGGCTGTGGCGATGTGGCTGCTAGGATCTGAAACGCTGGCCCAGGTCACTAATGCAGCAGCTCAATGACCCCACGGAGAAGAAATGGTAAACAGTATTAGTTATGTGTTTCGTCAAAGCCGGCCATGAAGACCAGTTGAAGCAGTCAGTACCGTAAAAAAAAAGAAAGAAAAAAAGTGTAAAGCAACTATATTTAACCTGCTGCTGACTCATTCCTCTGTTTATCTTCTGTTCCTCAGGCAACATCATCGGCTCCGGCATCTTCATCTCTCCCAAGGGGGTCCTGGAGCATGCCGGCTCGGTGGGCCTGTCGCTGATCGTGTGGGTGTGTGGGGGGGGCATCTGTGCCCTGGGGTCCCTCTGCTACGCCGAACTGGGGGTCACCATCCCCAAGTCAGGGGGAGACTACTCCTACGTGACGGAGATATTCGGAGGGCTCGTGGGGTAGGTGTCCGGTGTCTGTTTGTCAGGCCACAGCCCTGCCCTCACCTGTCAGGTGACATTAACACATGAGGTCATAAATGAGTGAATGTGAATGTGAATGTCTGCTGTTTTTAGGGACGATTTTGCAAAACCAATTTCCTCCTTGGGGATAATAACGTTTTCTAACGTACATAAATGTATGATGTAGTATAACAGGATGTAGCCAAATTTGGAATTACTAACCCTAACCCTAACCCTAGCCCTAGCCCTAACCCTAACCCTAACCCTAACCCTAACCCTAGCCCTAACCCTAACCCTAGCCCTAGCCCTAACCCTAACCCTAACTCTAACCCTAACCCTCGCATTGCGATCATTGACTGGGTGTGGTAGGACTGTGGTAGGAGACGGAGTGTTCATATCCATGACATCGTATCTGTGAATATCTCTGATGTCATGGCAACCTCACATATCACTGATCCCACATGATACCAGTCTCTGACGTCTGAGTCATCTCCTACGCAGCCGTCTGTGATATCATTGTTGCCCACTGTAGTTGGACTTCTCAAATCAAATCAAATCAAATCAAATCAAATTGTATTTGTCATGCACATTGCATCCACCCGTAATTGATATAGTGAAATGCTTTGGAATTGTGCTTCTCCATCAACAGCAGTCAACAACAACCAACAAATCAACAATACAATATAATCTAGTAATAATGTGACAGTGACAGTAGTCATGCATAAGGGTGTAGTGTCTGTAGCAGGAGTAACGACTGTTGTAATAACAACAGTAATACAATGTCAAGTGTGTGTATTACTGTTGTTATTATCACAGTCATCGATCTACAGTCTCCTATCAGTTCATCCATGAACTTGAACCTTGAACCTTGAACCTGTGAACCTTCATGAGATCACAGGTCTCGGGTTTGACATTTAGGTCACTGGAGAGTACCTATACCTGACAAGGTGTGACGCAATCCTTACCTAAATACCTGCATGAAGAAATCTGAAAGCTAAAGTCCTGGTTCTGGTTCTGGTTCTGGTGCTGTAGGTTTCTGCTGCTGTGGAGCGCTGTGCTCATCATGTACCCTACCACCCTGGCTGTGATAGCCCTGACCTTCTCCAACTACGTCCTGCAGCCTGCCTTCCAGAACTGCCTCCCCCCCTTCCTGGCTACTAGGATGCTCTCCACCATCTGTATATGTAAGTAAGCCTAGCGTAGGACATTCTAGAAGGGGTTAGGGACAGCCGTTCCTTTTTAAAATTTAGAATTCTGTCAGTTAGGGTTAAATTTATTTATCATTTAAAGTAGAATCTGGGAAACAAACCTTTTCTTTTCAATGAATGAATGTTTGAATTGGCAGGGATTGAAAAGGGATTAAGCCCAACCCTGTGACCCAGCAGGTTCTGCTGTTAGCAGTTCCATACATAAACAGTATGTCACACATCTGTAAATAAGCACCAATCTGTGGACTTTGTAGCCAATCGTATAGCCACCTCATGGCTCTGCCTGTACATTATGGCAGCATGGTGACAGCACAAAGCGCTGATAAAGGATCCAAATTCTGCTTTTAATTATGGCCTGCTTCAGTGTGGATTCAGATGTTTGGTTGTGTGTGTGTGTGTGTGTGTGTGTGTGTGTGTGTGTGTGTGTGTGTGTGTGTGTGTGTGTGTGTGTGTGTGTGTGTGTGTGTGGGTGTCTGTTCTTCATGAGATCACCATCAGCCCCTAAAGATGTTTGGTAAAGTGGAAGTGATGGTATTTGTAGTGTGATTTAATCCTAGCCCACAGGGGTGGCCATGGAGTGTGTTTAAAGTGGGGTGTGTGTGTGTGTGGGGGGGGGGGTGGGGGCTAGGGGGGCATTTTTCAGCCGCCAGCCGGTTTGTGCTCGTCTAAACTGGACGGAGCGAGCGGGGAGCGGGGACGAGGAAGGTGTGTGTGTGAGGATGACCCACGGTTGGCTGGGGGTTGGCATGACACGGCCTTGGCACATCCACAGCGCGTGCCACTCGCCTGCCATGAACTCCCTATTTTTGGCGTCCGAATGTCAACCCTGTTACTTAGTTAGCCCACCAGCCCTTCACGGCTCACACTGGCGCGCGCGCGTGTGTGTGTGTGTGTGTGTGTGTGTTTGTGGTGGGGGGGCAGGGGTTGGGGGGGTGTTCCCTGCCTGGGTGAGGTTTCGCTGAGGGGTGGAGGGCTGAGGGGTGGAGGGCTGAGGGGTGGAGGGCTGAGGGGTGGAGGGGTGGAGGGCTGAGGGGTGGAGGGCTGAGGGGTGGAGGGGTGGAGGGCTGAGGGGTGGAGGGCTGAGGGGTGGAGGGGTGGAGGGCTGAGGGGTGGAGGGGTGGAGGGTGGAGGGGTGGAGGGCTGAGGGGTGGAGGGCTGAGGGGTGGAGGGGTGGAGGGCTGAGGGGTGGAGGGCTGAGGGGTTGAGGGGTGGAGGGCTGAGGGGTGGAGGGCTGAGGGGTGGAGGGCTGAGGGGTTGAGGGGTGGAGGGCTGAGGGGCTGAGGGGTGGAGGGCCGAGGGGTGGAGGGCCGAGGGGTGGAGGGCCGGGGGGTGGAGGGCTGAGGGGTGGAGGGCTGAGGGGTGGAGGGCCGGGGGGTGGAGGGCCGGGGGGTGGAGGGCCGAGGGGTGGAGGGCCGAGGGGTGGAGGGCCGGGGGGTGGAGGGCTGAGGGGTGGAGGGCTGAGGGGTGGAGGGCCGAGGGGTGGAGGGCCGAGGGGTGGAGGGCCGAGGGGTGGAGGGCTGAGGGGTGGAGGGGTGGAGGGCTGAGGGGTGGAGGGCTGAGGGGTGGAGGGCTGAGGGGTGGAGACGAGCCCATGTGTCAGCGGGGCGCATCACCTGACCTGTCGGAGTGTGTGTGTGTGTGTCAGACTACATAATGGTGCCAGCCTTTGACACCGCCGCTAATGAGAAGGCGTGTCGACGCCATTGTGTATTGTTTCCAGGGTTGCCGTGACACCCCTGTTGCTGAGTGATGGGCAGGGGGACGAGGGCGGGAAAATGGACAGCTAGTTCGCTAGTTGACACACACACACACACACACACGCACACACAGCAGAGGAGGCTGGTGGAGGTGGAAATCGGAGGACGGGCTCATTGTAATGCATGGAAATGGAATGAAGAATGTTTGATACCATTCTTGATTCCATTCCGTGTATTATAATGAGCCGGTCCTCCGATTTCGACCTCCTTCTGCCTCCACTGACACACACACACACACCAGCCCTCCCCTGCTGAATGTACTCTATGAGAGTCACAAGTGTTGTTGACCCCAGTCAGATTACAGTATGTTCCCTCTGTGTGTGTGTGTGTGTCTGGGGGTGTGTGAGTGTGAAGTGTGTGTGTGTGTGTGTGTGAGAGTGTGTGTGTGTGTGTGTACTGTAAGCAATGACCAGTGCACCACATTCCTCTGCCGCATGTTCACTAAGGACAGCCAGGACAGGAGTGGACCAGGGCAGACCGCTCCGTCCAGGGCAGCTCCCTACGGCCAGCGGCCCAGACCCAGCGTCATTCAGATATAAATACACCCAGATTCCGACGGGGCTAGCGGAACACGCTGCCTGCTTCCAAGGATGTCTGCGCTTCCACTGGCATCTAATAAGTCATCTAAGACTTTTACAGACGGGGAGAGCATGAGAGCATGTGTTAACCGGTTTGTGCCGGCCTGTTCTATTGCAGCTGCTTTAAGGGTCTATAAACATATCAAGGGTCATGTGGTGGTGACAACAGTGACACAGATTATTCTATTTTTACTGTGTCATTCCAGCAGCATGTACTAGCGAGGTCACCACAGCCTGTCTGAGGAACCACTGATGCAACAGGCGTTCCTCCGGAGCGCTGGTCGGGTGGGTTGTGTACATGGGCGTATTCAACAGGCAACTGCTGTTGTCACGTTGTGGTTTGTTTTGATCAAATTGTCAATAGCTCTCTTGACTGATTCTAGAACGGCGCCAGAGTGACTCATTCCGTTCTGAAATACGTCAGTCCAGAGTAGTACGTTAGGAATGCAGTGTGGAAACCAGTCAAAAGTTTGGACACAAACTTGCCAAGAGTGTGCAAAACTGTCATCAAAGCACTTTGAAGAATCTAAAACATAAAACATATTCTGGTTTGTTTAACACAAAGAAAATACATAGAAAATAATACAAATAAAGAAAAACCATTGAATGAGAAGGTGTGTCCAAACCTTTGACTGGTACTGTATACAACATTGCCATAATCCAGCACAGCACTCTTGACTCATTCTAGAATCAGAATCTGATTCTAGAACAGCGCCATACTGACTCATTCCGCTCTGAAATACGTCGTACATGAGGAATGCATATGTATATACAACTCTGTTTCATTAGAATTCAACAGAGAATTATGGTCTCTTTGGTGAACACAAGCTCCGCAGCACAGACAAATAGGAAAGTTCACATGATGGCCTCAAGAGAGGTTATGTGGGTATTATGTCAGAGGCGGCTCCCCTCAGTGTGTGAAAACATGCTAACTGAAAACATGCTAACTGAAAATATGCTAACTGAAAACATAGTAACTGAAGCCATGCCTGTGTCTTTGTAGTCAGAATACCTCAGGACGGAGGCACTTAGTGGCGTAGCACACTAATGCGCTTACCACGTAATCGCAAGGTTCCTGGTTCGATTCTGACCCTCGACCCTCGATCTTGCATGTCATCCCTCCTCTCTCTCTCCCATCCTTCCTGTCAATCTCTACAGTCTCTATCCCAATAAAAGCAGAAATGCCCTAAAAACATATATATATATATTTTTTTTAAAAGAATACCTCAGGACTTCTGTGCCACAGGGGATTGTTTTTTCCACCTCTTGACACCGTTCCCAGCAGAGCAAAGGTTTTCAGAGATTTGTATATAATCACCTGCAAGGGGTCAATGTAGGAATTTGGTCTGTTTTACTGCAGGTCAGTGGACAGAGAATGTCCCTTGACATCTTGTGGTCCTCTGTGGCTCAGTTGGTAGAGCATGGCGCTAACAACGCTTAGGTTGTGGGTTTGATTCCCGCTGGGACCATATATACTGAAATGTATGCACTCACTGCAATGTAAGTCGCTTTGGATAAAAGTGTCAGCTAAATGTCACATATGTATATATACATTACCCGTCAAAAGTTTGGACACACCTTCTCATTCAATGGTTTATTTTTATTTTTATTATTTTCTACATTGTAGATTAATATTGAAGACATCAAAACGATGAAGGAACACATTGGAATTATGTAGTAAACAAAAAAGTGTTAAACAAACCAGAGTATGTTTTATATTTTAGATTCTTCAAAGTAGCCACCTTTTGCTTTGATGACAGCTTTGCACACTCTTGGCAAGTTTGTGTCCAAACTTTTGACTGGTACTGTACATATCTTGGGTACAAAAAGTGTCTTTGATACAAAAAAAATGCTCTTACAGCTTTGACTTTAATCTGAGGAGGAATGTTAAGTGCAGTAACTCTGCCTTCAGCTTGATCCTGTGAGTTGATGGGATCTGTTGCTTTTCCTCTGTTAGAGCTCTTGCTTGATAGCATGTCATACTGATAGCAATATCATCATCATCATCATCATCATCATTGTTGTTGTCTTCGTCATCATCCTCATCCTCATCCTCATTGTTATGTATTGGCTAGCTAAGTTTGTCCCTTCGAAGACACCGTCACGTGTCCCCTATGTACCTTG
>NC_139673.1:2711759-2744259 GCF_951799395.1 Argentina silus | reverse complement strand
TGTTGTTTTTTTACCTCAAATATACAAATAGTCCCAAAAAAATGAGAGAAACTCATTTATCCAGTACAAACATACGTACATATTTACACTCTCTCTTTTTGAGGAAACCAGTGCATGAATATATTACAGCAAGAAAGGTGATGATGTCAATATCAAATGGCAGCACGTCATTTGTTTCCGTCCGTCAAGCGCAGCAGAACGTAAATGTAGTATTTTGGGGTAAAAGCAGGGATGTAGCGTGTCACGACGTGGGCTGTTATTCTCACATATTTCACGTACATTCAGGTAAGTCCTCTCTCCTTAACATCCCCCCCCCCACACACACACACACACACACACACACACACACCTTAACTGTACACAGTGCCTTTCCCTGTGAGGACCCACAGAGGTTTCTGTTGAATGTCGAACTGCAGACTGAACAGCAGTAAAGGCGTTTAAAACATAGAAATACATATCAAACAGCACAAGTCAAAGCGTTTTTATAATGTGTACACGTCTGTCCTCTTGAATGAGGCTCCATCGCTTGTGGTGGTTAATAAGGGTGGGTTTCAGACAAAAGACAAAATGACAGCACTTGAATTCATCTTCTATACTATAAAAGCAAAAGAACCCAACATTAAATGGGCTTCCGCTTTCCCTGATGAAACCATAGCACAGAATGACTGCAGACTGAACAGACATACCTAGTGATATACTTTGACCACTGCCATCATTCAAGCCAGCGCGAGGCTTTGCCACCTAACATATCCGGGCGTAATTCTCCTCTACCCAGAAGGTTAATGAGCTCCTAAAACACCTCCACAGACACCCACTGTAACGTCAGATACTCTTGAGAGGACTGTGATGCTGGTCTGTAATTTCCCCAGCGATTATTGAGGCTGGTGGGGAGAGGATTACACGAGTGTGACAGTTAGGCAGGGCAGGGGTGGAGGGAGGGGAGGGGAGGGGAGGGGAGGTGAGGAGAGGGGAGAGGAGGGGAGGAGATGGGAGGGGAGAGGGGAGGGGAGGAGAGGGGAGGGGAGGAGAGGGGAGGGGAGGGGAGAGGAGGGGAGGGTGGAGCGGAGTCAAAGATTCCTCTAATGGCACATTAACTCGTAACAGTGGTCATTAATAACGTGACCGGTATTAAACGGCGCTGAGGGGATTTACTGGTGTCTATACCCATCAGGCCGACAGGGCACGCTCATTCTACCCCGGGGAAATAAGCTGGAGGGGGATGTATTACACTCACTGTGTGGAGGTGTGTGTGCGTGTGCGTGTGTGTGTGTGTGTGTGTGGACCTGACTAGTATGGTCAGTGGATCTTTCTGGAAAACAGACAGCCTAAGTGGAAAAAATATTGATTTGGGAGATCTTTTTGAAGATGTTGCAATCTCTCTGTTTCACTGAAAATGTTCCTTCAACAAACGCTTGCTTGCTGAGGGCGTATCGGCCTCGCGCTGAGAGATCACCTGACGCCTCAAAGGTACTACGGCGACTGGACCTGCCAACGATGATGTCAGGGAGGGCTGCGGAGAGAAGACGCTGCATCTTAATTAAATCAAACACACTCCAGGTAGAACCCTTGAGGAATCATTGCTCTGCATATTTTCAGGACAACATGGAGCGTAGCTGTGGATCTGAGCCAAGCTTCTCCCATTAGTGGCCCTAACTCTGCTCCTGAACACACAGGGAGCACGAAGCTAGCTGAGGCAGAAAATATGATATCTAATTATCCCCCTCTGCTATTGTGGCCTTAGAGGAAGAACGATTACATCATCAGCACCAACTGCTCTGCAGGGACCTGAGCCTTTCAGGGCTGACTTCCTGCCTCTACCGATATAAGGGACCGTAGAGATTCCACTTGAAAACTTTACAGAACATTTAAGGGTTATTGTTTTTTTTCTACCATTCCTGAGGTCTCTCAATTATTTCAAGGGCTTACAACCACAAACTACCACAATCCGGAACGAACCAGTCTGAATTCAAGTAATCTAACATGTCGTCACCGCTTTTCTCCTGAGAGTAAAAAACCACTGCTTCACGACTTGGAGTGAGCAGACCCTAGTCTCAACGGTCCAAACCACCACCCCGGGGGAGGGGGGGGGGGGGGAGGACACAAATGTAAGCCACTGCATGAAACGAACGAGAGGAGGAAAAAAGAAAAAGAAGAGAGAACTGCATTTACAACACTATTTTAAGAATCCAAAACATCCTTTTGTGTTAACATCCTCTTCCCACACCGCCTCAGTCCCACAGAAAAACGTCACGTCATCTTCCGCTTTTAACTCATTTGCACCATTTATAAAAAGCAGCCAATGGAATGAGTCACGACAGAGTCGGCTTAGCTATAGACCTCCTGTAAGGCAGGGATGAGGGAGGAGCCAGCTCTCTGTGCCTCTGACAGCCTGACACACCGCCTGCTGCTTGGCAACACAGGCGCCCATACTGTACTCTCCCACTGTATCCTTTAGATAAGGAGGAGGATGGAAGAACACTACAGGGGAGGCTGGTGGAGGTAGAAAAAAAACGGAGGGCGGAACGGGGAATGGTGTCAACCACGTGTGTGAAAGCTAGGGCCATCGTCGTATCAAACTCCATTCCTCGTTCCATTCCGTGGATTACAATGAGCCCCGTCCTCGGGTTTCTACCTCCGCCGGCCTCCCCTGTAGTATACAGTGTGGCTGTTCGTCTCTACATGGTTAGATTGTAATGTGATGTGGCATCCTGGTCTCGGTGGAGAGGTCAGTGAGAGGATCCTCCTCAGCAGATCAGTAGAGACTCGTCTCCATCTCTGTCTCCGTCCTCATCCTCATCGCTACTGGGGACCCCCCTGGTCGCCCCCGTCCCCCTGCCCCTCCTCCCCTCCTGCATTGGCACTTCCACCGAACGCCCCCTCTCCCTGTCATCTGATGCCCCCGAGGGGGAGGACGTCTGGGGTGAGGTCGCGTTCTGTCCCTGGGGTTGGGGGTTGGGTGTCTGGGGCTCAGGGGAGAGGACCGGGGGGGTGACAGGGGACGAGCCCCCCAGGGGTGTGTACCGTCTCAGGGCAACCCCTCTCAGGTTGATGGCCAGCCCCAGTACCAGCTTCCTGGAGGCCCGGCGGTTGTAGGAGCCCCCTGGAACCTCCTGTAGGGGGTGTGTGGGTCTACTGGGGCCCGCTGAGTCTCTCTGCCCACGGGTGAGGGGGTCGGTGGTGGGGGGGCCACTGCCCCCACTGACCTGGCTCTCTGGTGACCCCGGGGAGCCCACAGAGAGCTCTTCCTCCTGGCTGTCAGAGGTTGGTGGGGAGATGGGCGAGGCGGGGGACTCTGAGGAGGGGTGGGACATGGACATGGCCTCGGCGTGGGCTTGCAGGGCCAGGCCGAGGGCCGCCGTGGAGCAGGGGGAGGGGGTCTGCGCCGGCCCCACGCCCCCCAGGCAGCCACCTCCTACCTCCACTGTGTGGTAGCTGTGGAGGCCCAGGGCCACCTGTGTTGTCCCGGGGGGGGTGAGGAGGGGGATCTGGCCCCTCAGCCGGGTCCCGCGGTGGAAGAGGCGGCTCCAGAGGCGACCCAGGCGCCGGCGAGAGGTGGCCCGGCGGGAAGAGTGGCGTCTGATCTGCCGCCGCATGGCTGAACGGATATTCTGTAGCATGGAGGCCTGGAGAGAGAGAGATAGAGAGAGGGAGAGAGGGGGGAGAGAGAGAGAGAGAGGGAGAGAGAGGAGGAGAGAGGGGGAGAGAGAGAGGAGGGGAGAGAGAGAGAGAGAGGGGGAGAGAGAGAAGGAGAGGGAGAGGGGAGGGAGGGGGAGAGAGAGAGAGAGAGAGAGAGAAAGAGAGAGAACACTCATCAGCCACACCATCAAAAACTGTCGATCACTCACCAGGACATGCTAAACCGTTGCCATGGCTACATCGCATTTCTCACATCTGATGCAGCGTCAACAAAGAGATCAGATTCTCACACCTCTCTCTCTCTCCCTCTCACACACACACACAGACACACAGACACACACACACACACACACACACACACACAGATGGTCCTAGGGGGCCCCCTGCCTTCACAATGCCTTATTTACTGCAATCAATACCACCAGCCAAATATAGCTTTCACACGGCTGATGTCAGATCACATTTTCTATTACAGCCAGTCTGGGGTTTGGAACAGGAGTGACCCTGGTCTCTCCGATGCCGGCGTAAGTGTTGGCTCTGCTCTCCCCGTACGCTCCCTCTCCCTCCCTCCCTCTCTCTCTCTCTGCTGCACGGCCCACCAACACCTCTGAATATCAAGTAGCCAGGCTAGTTACTTCCCTCAGAGGGGAGAGCATTAGCACAGCGGGCGGACAGGCGGGCGGGCGGCACTACAGCTGGGTTTTGGTTTTCCGCTTGCCTCGCTACTTTCCCAAGGGCGAGCCATGAGGCGGGGAGAGGGGTGTGTGTGTGTGTGTGTGTGTGTGTGTGTGTGTTTGTGTGTGTGTGTTTGTGTGTGTGTGTGTGTGTGTGTGTGTGCAGGGCTGCAATTCTCCACTCAGGCTAATGAGAGGGATACAGTCTTCATCAGCGAGCTGAGATCTACGACCCACTGAGAACTGCTGCTAATTAAATAACCCACAGAACCAACGCTCATCTGAAGGTCTGTGATCATGGGATGAGCACATATGAACCAAGGCATCTAACGCTGCCCAGGCCGGGCATTAACCTCCACAGAGACGTGAATCTCAGAGGTGATGTCGATATTGGCTAAGAAAATAAAAAATATATGTTGTGGTTTTATGAAGCTAGCTTCAATAAAGAAAGGATACAAAATAAACGGATTCAAAGGATTTCAGAAGAGACTGCACTGGAGAGCTTAACCTAAGTAAGTCAGCTTGACTCTCCATTACGCCTTCATCCCGGAATAAAGTAACATGTAAGTCTCTCCCGTAATGCTCTTCATCTTCCCAAATCCTCCCTACGATGAGGCGCTATCCATTTTTAGAAACTATTACGACTCACCCCTTCCCTCCCCCTCCCGCGCTCCCTCCCCTCTTATTTCCTGCTTGAGGGGAGGGGATATGAGACATTCAAATACCTTCTTCCTCACAGCGGGAGTCTGGGTCAGTGTGTGAGACAGCAACACGCAGGACACACTGTCTGTCTGCCTGCCTGCCTGCCTGCCTGTCTGTCTGTCTGTCTGTCTGCCTGCCTGCCTGCCTATCTGACTGTCTGTCTCTCTCTGCCTGCCTGCCTGCCTGCCTGCCTGCCTGCCTGTCTGTCTGCCTGCCTGCCTGCCTGGCTGCCTGGCTGCCTGCAAAGATCATTCATTTATCTGCCCTGCAACATCAGGGGCAACTCAGAGAAGAGAGAGGAGGATGGATGCGGAGAGAGGAAAGGACAGAGGGAGAGGGGGAAAGAGAGAAAGATGGTGAGCGACAGACTGAGATTGTGAGGGGAAAAAAAGAGAGATTGTGTTACAGAGAGAGAGAGAGAGAGGGAGGGAAGAGACAGGGAGAAAGATGGGAGAGGGGGAGAGAGAGAGAGAGAAAGGGCGGGAGGGATTGAGAGAGAGATTGAGGGAGAGATTGAGGGAGAGATTGAGGGAGAGATGGGTAGATAGAGAGAGAGGAAGAATGGGGACTGAAGGGAAAGGAGGTCAGTGTTGAGACTGTCTGGGTGATGATGGATGAGACAGCTTCAGAGGACTGGACTACTGCTATATTTACAAGCCTGCAGCAGGCAGGCAGGCAGACCTGGGCTGGGAGCTCTTCATTAACTCTGTACAGGGATTCACACAGGTCAGAAGAAGCAACGATCGAAAGAACCGTGGAAAGAGGGGGGAACGATTGACTTTCGCTCTGACTAATTGTTTTAAATGCACTACAGTGATTATACTGTCAAAGCCAGGAGAGGAGAGGTGTGAATTTCTCTTCATGTTGGCTCGTGGCCCCTTGGAAACCTGAGTAAACATGAAATAACACATTTATTATAATAAATATAGATACTGGCAGTCGGTGGTGGTGACAGGTAGCTTGCTGTGGTGACTAACAGCCTGAGGTGTTTGCAGCAGGTAACACACCTGTGTGGGGTTGTACGCCAGGGGAGGCTGGTGGAGGTAGAAATTGGAGCGTTTGATACCATTCCTCATTCAGTTCCATGCATCGCAATGAGCCCGTCCTCTGATTTCGACCTCCGCCAGCCTCCCCTGGTGTACACAGAGACACAGGTGAGGCCCTGTCATGGCCGCGTGTGTTACCTGAGTGGGGTTGTACACTGGGAAGTCCTCCACCGGAGGGATGAGGCCCTGGGCGATCAGCTGACCATACGAGGGAGGAGCCTCTCTCTGCACAAACTCCGCCTCCAGACGGGTCATCTGGGTCTCAAAAGCTCTGTGGTGGGGGAAAAAAGTGGGAGGAAAGACAAAAGGAAGATAGAAAGAAAGAAAGAAAGAAAGAGAGTGATGTTTAGATTGCGTGCGATCACAGCTTCACCATCTCCCCCAAAAAAGAAAACAATGAATGAATGGATGGATAAGTCATGAAAACCAATGGGACATTTAGGGTGAATAGCCTTCTGACCTTCCAAGACTTTCCATGAACCTTTGAGGAACTGAACCCTCGCAAAAGGTCCCACCGGCAGTTATTGAAAATCATGACATCATAAAACCTCTCCAATCATAAAGCTTCAACTCTCCCCTTTCCTGAGAGGGGCAGACAGCACAGATCTGAATGATGGAGATCCATTGTGAAAACAACTTCTCTTGAACTTACATTTAATTGTTTTTGAAGTGTTTTGAGGCCAAGGCTATTATTGGCTAGTCCCCAGCTGGGAAGAAGATACTCTCTCTCTCTCTCTCTCTTTCTCTCCCTCCCTCCCCCCCCCCTCCCTCTCCCTCTCCCCCCCCCCTCCCTCTCCCCCCCCCCCCCCCCTCCCTCCCTCCTTGGCAGAGTCATGACAGGTCTGCACAGCCAGATACAATTAACTACCACTACTGCTAATAATACGGCAGCTCGATCTATCCCACCCTCTCTTTCTCTCTCTCTTTCTCTCTCTCTCTCTCCCCGTCTCACTGTTCATCCCTCACTCCCCCTGGCCTCAGCCTCACACTGCAGGGTCGAGGGCCAAGCCGATCGGCTTACACCCAGACTGAAGGGAGTTAAACTGTGTCTGGATTAGCGGGGCGCCAGCACGGCAGCATAGCGCTAGCCTAGCGGGATGCTAACCGGGAGGCTGCGTTAGCCTATTAGCGAAGCCCCCCCGCGGGGAGCGTGGAACTGAGCATAGCAGCTAACCCACACAGCAGTCGTCTGCTAGCGCTCACGCTCAGCCATGGTGGCTGGGGTCAGGATGAAGCTCTCTGCCTTCGACTCTCAGTGGTGTGATCAATTAGGGCCTGGGAAGAGCCTGGGTGGCTTTAGAAATGAGGAGGAGGAGGTGGAGGGGGAGGTGGAGGAGGTGGAGGGGGAGGAGGTGGAGAGGAGAGGAGGGGGGGAGGGGATGAGGAGAAGAGGAGAGGAAGGGGGGAGGAAAGGAGAAGAGGAGAGGAGGGAGGGAGGAAAGGAGAAGAGGAGAGGAGGGGGGGAGGAGAAGAGGAGAGGAAGGGGGGAGGAAAGGAGAAGAGGAGAGGAGGGAGGGAGAAGAGGAGAGGAAGGGGGGAGGAAAGGAGAAGAGGAGAGGAGGGGGGGAGGAAAGGAGAAGAGGAGAGGAGAAGAGGAGGGAGTCTGAGGGCCCTCAGCGGCGGCAGCCCCACCTGTACTCCCGCGTCCTGAGGGAGTAGAGCTTGAAGGCGCAGCCCAGGGCGATGACCAGCAGCAGGCCGCACACCAGGCTCCCGATCAGGGCGGCGGTGATGACCTTCCGGGGCACGGCAGCCATGCAGTCCCTCTCGTCGCTGCCGTCCAGACAGTCCTCCTGGCCGTCGCAGCGCCACGTCTCGAAGATGCACAGGTTGGTGCCGCAGTGGAAGTTCCCCGGCTGGCAGTCGAAGCAGTTCTTCTCGTCCGAGCCGTCGGGACACTTCTTCTGGTTGTTGCAGCGCTCGGAGGCCGGGTAGCAGGCGCCGCTGGCCCCCTCGCAGGGGTACTCCCCCTCCTGGCACACGGGGCACTCCTCCTCGTCACGGCCCGTTGGGCAGTGCCAGTACCCGTCGCAGCGCTGGCGCTCCGAGTAGCAGCCCTGGTCGCCTCCGCACGGGTGCTCCCCCGGGAAGCAGTAACCTTTGACCTGGTGGAGTAGAGTAGGATAGGGTAGAGTAGGGGTAGGGGTGGGGTAGGGTAGGGTGGAGTAGGGTAGGGTAGGGTAGGGTAGGGTAGGGTAGGGTAGGGTAGGGTAGGGTAGGGTAGGGTGGAGTAGGGTAGGGTAGGGTGGAGTAGGGTAGGGTAGGGTAGGGTAGGGTAGGGTAGGGTGGAGTAGGGTAGGGTAGGGTGGAGTAGGGTAGGGTAGGGTAGGGTAGGGTAGGGTAGGGTAGTCAGCACAATATGGAAATATGTCCTCAGCTTCACAACGACATCGGCAAACGACAACACCAATACACATCACTGAGAGCGTCTGGTCACATGACCAGTACCTGGTAGGTGGCGTTGAAGCCGTGGCCGGGACTGCGTGGCTGGGCCCGGTACAGCACGCTCATCTGGCCCCGGCTGGACTCCAGCAGGGCGGGCCTACGGTTGTTATGATGCGACAGCGCCTGCAGGAGGCGCTCGGCGCGCTGGACCAGGCCGTCGTAGACGTGGAGGGAGTCCCCGGGGGCCAGCTGGAGGTCCAGCTGCAGCAGGATGGGCTTGGGGTCCTGGGTGTCCAGCAGCCACCAGCACCGGAGCTCCCCCGCCGCGCTCCGGTTGGACCGGAAGAAGTCCGGGGACGCGAAGGAGCCGTAGAAGTTGACCAGGCGCTTCCCGCACGCCGTGTCCGGGCAGCCCAGCTCGTCGGAGCCGTCGTGGCAGTCGCGGGCGCCGTCGCAGCGGAGGGAGGGGGGCAGGCAGCGCGTGGACTGGGCCTGGGTGCAGGGGTGCGAGCCTGGGGGACACAGGCTGGGCCGGGCCTCGGTGGGAGGGGGGGCACAGTTGCGTTCGTCCGTGGCGTCTCCACACTCGTCCAGCCCGTTGCACCTCCACGCCCGGGGGAGACACTTCCCGTTGCCACACAGGAACTCATCACTCTGACAGCTGCTCTGCCCCAGGCGACCTGCAGGGGGAGGACAGATGCTATCAACAACAACTGAGAGAGAGAGACACGCACGCACGCACGCACGCACACACACACACACACACACACACACACACACACACACACACACACACACACACACACACACACACCATCTAGACACAGCACAGAAAGGTTATCAACAACACAGACACAGACAGACACACACCATCTAGACACACACACACAGACACACCATCTAGACAGAGCACAGAGACAACAATGAAACACAGATACACACACACCATCTACACACAGCAGAGAGGTTATCAACAACACTGAGGCACACACACACAGAGGTCATCAACAACACTGAAATACCACACACTGCCTACCGGACACAACATTGAGGTTTTGGATGCTTCTCACAACACTCAAATACCACACACACACACACACACACACACACTTCACTGGTGAGAACACAACAGAACCCAAACACTTCATTTAACAGCTGGTGACAACACAGACACCAGCAAAACCCACAAGTCATTAAACAGGCCACTCATCAAGCCTCATCAAACACGAGACACTGGAGTCCTAGTTTGGAAAAAAAGGGCTGACGTAATCGCTGCCGTTTTTAGAAGGAGACACTCTAATCAATGACCCCCCTGTCGATGGTGCTGGATCTGAGACAGCTTGACAAACACAGTCAATTACTGGTCATTGATTTTACCGCGTCCTGAGGTAAAAAAAGACAAACTTTGCATAAAGTTCCCCACTCTCCTCCCCCGCGTCATTGATTGCCGCGTGCAGAACGCAGTACGACGTCAAGCGCAAACTCGCTGCGATGACATCCAATTAGCAAGTTTTATCTTCATTAGCTAAATGTTGGAACCAACACACTGGATAACAGCTGGGTAGCTGAAACAAACACACGCACACGCGCCCATGCGCCCCCCCACACACACACACACACACACACATGCACGAACACACACGCACACACATGCGCACGCACACATGCGCACACACACGTACCAGACATATGGAGGCACTTACACTATTGGTGCTGGTCCATGCTGTGCATTACAGAATCATTTACATCCTGGTAACACTGCAAATATGCCTTTCAGAGTGTGTGAAGGGAATACTGTTGAGGAATGAGAGCCGCCATGAATCAAAGCTCTATCACACCATTTACTGGCTGCACCGGCGCCAGATTGTGGCTGGTAAACACAGAGAGAGAGCTGCATCCTGCGTCGTTAAACCCCCTGGCCTGTTCTAGCTGGTGTAATCAGCACACTGCATTCCATTGTGTCTGGCCTGCCTGTGCCAGCAGATCCCAGCGCCTGTCTTTGCCCAAACGCAAACCCACTCCCTCCTCCACTCTGGCCCCCCCAACCCCCAGCTACGGTATCACCCACTCACAGACACCTGCGCCACAACTAGCTCCCACTCACAACAACCCCTGCCCCAGTTACCATTACTACCCCTGCCCCAGCTACCATTACTACCCCTGCCCCAGCTCCCACAACAGCCCCTGCTCCAGCTACCACTACTACCCCTGCCCCAGCTCCCACAACAACCCCTGCTCCAGCTCCCACCCACAACAACCCCTGCCCCAGCTCCCACCCACAACAACTCCTGCTCCAGCCACCACTACTACCCCTGCCCCTGCTCCCACCCACAACAACCCCTGCCCCAGCTCCCACCCACAACAACCCCTGCCCCAGCTCCCACTACTACCCTGCCCCAGCTCCCACAACAACCCCTGCCCCAGCTGCCACAGCAACCCCTGCTCCAGCTACCACTACTACCCCTGCCCCAGCTCCCACAACAACCCTGCTCCAGCTACCACTACTACCCCTGCCCCAGCACCCACTCTGGCCCCAGCTCCTACCCCAGCTGCCAGCCACTCACCGCGGATGTAGGAGAGACGGAAGCCCTGGGCCTGGCCCGAGCTGTTGGCCTGCGAGTGGAAGTAGAGCCAGACGCGGCCCCTGGAGGAGATGAAGGGAGGGGGGAGGAGGGAGCCGCACACCCGGTACTCCTCCCTCCAGGTGGGGCCCAGAAGCAGCCAGTCCCCTGAACACCGGCCTGAGTCCTCCAGGTCAAAGTTACGGAAACTGCAGCAGGAGAGGAGACAGAGGAGGAGGAGGAATAGTGGTTAGACAAGCAGTGTTTATATGCAAATAGCATTTCGTTTCATGCGTCAACCTTCCTAACAAACGTCCCTATACGTATGTGTATCACTCTGCACAAAACAAGACATTCTATTCACCTTGGGTGGGTTCTATACACAACAGAGAGGGGGATAAGGAACGGTGTCTTAGTCTTTGAAACTACTGACATCGCCTCACGAAAAAACACAGTCAGTCAGTCAACACCGCTCCCTCATACAGCAGCTTGTTCCTGAGACACTCAGACCGACCGGGTTCAGCGACTGAGTGGGTTGGAGTTGGAGGCGCGCCTGGGAACGGTGCTGCTCGCCTGAGCGGTAAATTGGGTCTTACAGCTGGTGTGCTGCAGCAGAGGGCCATCTCCAGGGGAACGGAGAGTCAGGGCTGATGGGAGCTTACGGGGAGGCCCAGAGGACTCTCAGCACATGACCTGTTATCTGGGGCTACAGTACCTCTGGATTAGAGGGAGGGGAGCCTCCCTCTGCTGTCTCCCTACACTGTGTAAGCTGTTCCCTATGCAGGGCGATAGGAGCCCAGGGTGAATAGGGAGTTTGGGGCTGCAGCAGAAACAATGTTTTCCGTCTCTAGTGCATCCAATCAGCAGTGACGGGGTGTGAAGTAGTGGTATCATTATTATTATTATACACAGAGTCTGTTGTATATTGTACACAGACAGGGAGACGCAGGATAGACACAGTGAGAGTTAAGCTCTAGACACCGTAGACTCTCTCTCCCCCTCCCTCCCTCCCTCTCTCCCACCCTCCCTCCCTCCCTCTCTCTCTCCATCCTCCCCTCCCCCTCTCCCTCATCCTCCCTTTCCCTCCCCCTCCTCCCCGCCCAGCCCAGCCCAGGTTGTCTAGTCTTCAACGTCGTAGCCTAGCCTAGCCTAGCCGCCACAGCTGCTGCAGACTGGAGTCTGGAACGTGCCAAAGAGAAGCTGAGAGCTCGGGCGGCGGCGGCGTGGCGAGATCCCATCAGCGCCGCGTAGGAACGCCACGCAGCGGTGCTTTATGGCCAATAAAAGCTTCTGGTTAACGCTCCTCTGTGGGTGAACCCGTTTGTCTCTGTCCCTGCTTCAGCGTCGCGCGAAATGTGTTTGTGCGGGAAAAAAAAACTGAGAGATACAGACAAATAATAGCATGGAATTCACTCGTCTGAGGTCTACATTACCGGCAGAAGAAGTTTAATTAGAGGAGCCCAGGGCAATTGTCTGTGAATGGGAGCTAATGATTCACACGGCGAACGCTTAGAAAGGAATACTGCATTCGCTTTTTAAGGAAAACTGCTCTGGGCTAAAGCTAGGGCTAAGCTAAAACTGCTCTAGGCTAAAGCTAGGGCTAAGCTAAAACTGCTCTGGGCTAAAGCTAGGGCTAAGCTAAAACTGCTCTGGGCTAAAGCTAGGGCTAAGCTAAAACTGCTCTGGGCTAAAGCTAGGGCTTTCGCCGCAGTGTAGCAGGACCACTGGTGACCTAAGAGGAAGGCTTTAATGGCTGGTTTACTGAGATGTGACACTGTTCTCTTCTGTTAATGGTTGAAGCAGACATGAGGCAGACGTGAGTCTGAACCTGTCCTCCTGTTGAAATATGTACAACGCACACCTCACCTCGAGGAGTCTCACCCATGGACCGGTGGAGCGCCCTCAGTGTCTGTGAACCTCGTGTTTTCACAGAGCCCTTGTTAAAATGTCTTACCAGACAGCTCCGACCCCTGCTGCCAATCCTACCCTGAGCCCTCTCGACCACGACCACCTCAGTTCACCAGACGTGAGAAACAGAGCAGAATGCTAAGCTACCTCCACCACCGTCACCTGTGAGGACCCTCCACACCTCTCTCTCTCTCTCTCTACCTCTCTCTCTCTCTCTCTACCTTTCTCTCTCTCTCTACCTTTCTCTCTCTCTACCTCTCTCTCTCTCTACCTTTCTCTCTCTCTACCTCTCTCTCTCTACCTCTACCTCTCTCTCTCTACCTCTCTACCTCTCTCTCTCTACCTCTCTGTCTCTCTACCTCTCTGTCTACCTCTCTCTCTACCTTTCTCTCTCTCTCTCTCTACCTCTCTGTCTACCTCTCTCTCCCTACCTCTCATTAGAGCTGAGTACACAGACAGACTATGGCTTTACTGTGCTGCCGGCGGGGAGGCAGGACCAGGGTCTGGTCATAGTGGAGCTGTATTGATCGGCTGCAATCGGTGGTGCTTCTCTCAACCACTTAGTAATGATCTCAGTGCATATAGCTTCGCTGGGGTCATAATGCACGCACGCACGCACGCACGCACGCACGCACGCACGCACAGAGTGTGAAGCTGGAGTAGCTGAGGCGTAGGGATGATGTCACGGTGTTGGCAGCTCCCTCTGCTCTGGCTCTCTGTAACTGAACTCTTTCTGCCAACTTGGAAAAGCTGTCTTCACACACTCCCTCACCTCTCCGATCAGAACCAGGAAACTGATAAGAGAGGAGGGAACCGCAGGTTATAAGGACCGGGTGTCAGCCGGCGCCGATGTTCCCCCGTCGTCTGCCTCGCGACTGGAGGAACACACACGCACGCGCACACACACACAAATACAGGGACTGTATTCTCAGTAGGGCAATTATCACCATAGCGGCAGACCCTGTGCTCTCCCCGGTCACGTAAACACCGAGACAGGGACACTCGACTGAGTTCACTGATTCAATCAGTCACTTCCACCGCAGCCCACCGCGTTCCCAGAATTCTCCCCATTATCTGAGTTGCATGATGATTGATGAGGCGTAGCTGGTACTAATAGGACAGGCTTAATTCAAAAGTATTCAGGTACGGAGGGACAGAGAGAGAGTGACTGCTCTGCTCTGGAGGCACTGTTTCTGGGTGTCCTCTGAGTGGGAGAGAACAGGGAGCTCTTGCTGCTGCTGCTGTTGTTGTTGTTGTTGTTGTTGTGATAATACAAACATGTTGAAGGGTGTTAAGTAAGAACTCTCTCTGACATCAACCATCCATCTGGTCCCGTCTCTGGGGACATGAGTCATCGAGTTGGGATGATGGAGGGAGAGAGAGGGAGGGGGAGGGGGAGAGAGAGGGATTGAGAAGGACAGTGAGAGTGAGAGGGAGAGGGAGAGGGAGAGAGCGAGAGTGAGAGGGAGAGGGGGAGGGAGAGCGAGAGCGAGGCAGAGGTATATATGAAACCGCCCACTGATGATTGAGTGAGACAGAGAGAGGATGATATACAGTGGGGGAAATAAATATTCAACACATCGACAATTTTTTAATTCAACATATTTTCAATGCAGCCATTCACATGAAATTTAAACCAGACATTGATATTAACTCAATACAACTACACAGCTAAAGAAATTGTGACATTCCAATCCATAAAAAAAAACTATGTGCAATAAAGGGGAATGACACAGGAAAGAAGTATTGAACAGGGTAAGAGAAAGCATTGAACCAGCTTATACCACTAATGAGTTCTCCTACCTGTGCTAATTAGATTCAGCTGGGTTAGTGCATGTTGGTGGGTAAGTACTTCCACTCCTTGAAAAAGGGTTTCCCACCTCTGAATGCAAGTAAACAAATCATTTGTCAACAAGCTTTCCTGCAAGAAACATCTCATGATTGGTAGAGGCAAAGAGCTTTCAAGACCTTCGCAACAAGGTTGTTGAGCAGCATAGTAAGGGCACTGGTTACCGACGGATTTCTCAACTCCTAAATGTTCCTATAAGCACCATTGGGGCCATTATCCGCAAGTGGAAGGAACATCACTCGACCATTAACCGGCCACGCACAGGAGCTCCTCGCAAGATTTCTGACCAGGCAGTTGAAGCTCGTTTGAAGTTTGCTACAGAACATTTGGAGAAGCCTGTAGATTACTGGGAGAATGTAGTCTGGTCAGACGAGACAAAAATCTAACTTTTCGGCAACAATACGA
The DNA here is from genome assembly GCF_951799395.1 of Argentina silus. Classification (NCBI taxonomy): domain Eukaryota; kingdom Metazoa; phylum Chordata; class Actinopteri; order Argentiniformes; family Argentinidae; genus Argentina; species Argentina silus. The sequence goes on along the minus strand of NC_139673.1, from coordinate 2,729,093 downwards.
CACGCCATGTTTGGAGGAGAAATGGCCCTGCAGATGATCCTAATCCATATGATACCATACCTACAGTGAAGTTTGGAGGTAGAAGCATCATGGTTTCTCTTCACGTGGTACTGGTGGAGCCTTGTACCGGGAAATTTTTGAGAAGAATCTGATGCCATCCACCAGGATGATGAGGATGAGACTCGGGTGGATCTTCCAGCAGGACAACGATCCAAAACATACTGCAAAGGGGACTCTCTATTGGTTCAAGAGGAAGAAAATAAAGGTGTTGGACTGGCCTAGTCCATCGCCAGACTTAAATCCAATAGAACATTTGTGGAAGGAACTGAAGATCAAGATTCACCAGAGGTCCCCCCGGAATCTTCAAGATTTAACGACTGTCTGTGTTGAAGAATGGGCCAAAATCCCACCTGATCACTGTGAGAGATTAGTTTTTTTGTCCAGGAAGTGTCTTGAAGCTGTCATTGGAAACAAAGGCTTCTCCACCAAGTATTAAACACATTTCAGTTAGCGTGTTCAATACTTCTTTCCTGTGTCATTCCCCTTCATTGCACATAACTTTTTTTATGGATTGGAATGTTACAATTGCTTTAGCTGTGTAGTTTCATTGAGTTAATATCAATGTCTGGTCTAAATTTCATGTGAATGGCTGCAATGAAAATATGTTGAATTAAAAAATTGTTGATGTGTTGAATACTTATTTCCCCCACTGTATATGCAATGTGTTCTCGAACCCTGCCTTATATTTCAACCGAACAGAGAAGGTGTGCAACATCTGTCTGTGTGTGTGTGTGTATTTCGGCTACCCAGCTGTTATCCAGTGTGTTGGTTCCAACATTTAGCTAATGAAGATAAAACTTGCTAATTGGATGTCATCTCAGCGAGTTTGCGCTTGACGTCGTACTGCGTTCTGCACGCAGCAATCAATGATGCGGGGGAGGAGGGCGTGGGTGCGTGCGTGGTGTTACCTGATGGTGATGACCTCTCCTCTGTCTCCCTGGATGTTCCAGCTACAATTCATCCCGGGGGGGTAGTTGAGGGGCCAGGAGGGGCTGTAAATCACCCCCCTCCTCTCTGTGTGCAGCTCCACCTTGCCACTGCATGCCGCTGGAGGGACACACACACACACACACACGGAGAAGGACTATCAGAGAGGGGTACTGTACCAGGGGAGGCTGGTGGAGGTAGACATCAGAGGACGGGCTCATTGTAATGCACGGCACGGAATGAGGGATTCCGTTCCATGCATTAAAATGATTTATACCTCCACTGTACTGTACAAACATGAAACATCAAACAACTAGAGTTATTTGTTGTTGTTTTTTTCTGAAAAAGAAGTCAGTCAATCCTGTTTTGAAACACATACACACCCTGTCATACATTACACCCTAATGCACTACTACTGTCACTGTGTTACTGTACTATGTTATATTGTGTTGTTGATTTGTTGACTGCTGTTGATCGGGGAGCAGGATTCCAAAGCATTTCACTACATCAATTACGGCTGTACGCGACGCACATGACAAATACAATTGGATTTGACTTGATTTTAGTACACACACCGTATCAGTTCCCTAAATGAGGCAGGAGATGTCGGCTGTGTTTTGGTGAGACTGATGGTGAACTGAGAACTACTGTACTTGTCTCTAGACATGGGATATGAAAGCTGTTGGTCTGCCACATACAGCAGCATTCTCCTCACGGGGGATGTGGGGGTTTTGGGGGGGGGGGGGGGGGGGGGGGGGGGCGGCCTGATGTAACTGTCACGGTTGTGTCTGACAGACACGGATGGGGGGAGGGATCTCAACAGAGATTTCCATGCTTCAGTGAAGGGATGAAATATTCAGTATTCCACTGACAGCCGGTAGAGCTGTCAGTACAATAGCCTTCTGGGCAGCAGAGTTACAGAGACACTGCAGAACCAGATCGTCTGGGAAGTAAGACTGAGCTATTTCAATACCCCAAGTACTTCTCTACCTGCTTTGTCCCCACCCAAAGAATGTACTTTAATAGACGCTCACCCAAACCATAATCATCACCTTCAGGCTACTATTTAATATTAGGTGTAAACGTCAGTGGTATGACTCGTGTTTCTGACGATATTTCCAGTGTGAAACAGAGACAGAGGAGAAACACACACCTGTCTGTCACACATCGGTGTGCCTTCAAATGCATCTGTGAGTGATTGATCTCCACATTTACCTATCCCTGGCTCTGTCTATCCAGCCCTTCACACTCCCTTAGGCTCTGTTACAGAGCGTGTGTGTGTGTGTGTGTGTGTGTGTGTGTGAGGCAGCAAAGCTGAAAGGTAAACGCCTGCCAGATGTGTTAAAGGTGTAGAGGAATGACAGCCATGTGACTAGGTGGAGGCCGTTCCCCCGGGTGCTGCTGAGTGGCAGGTGTGAGTCACCTGCCTGGGTTCCTGGGGTTCGGATCTAGATCTCCTCCAACGAGAGCCTCGCCACTCACCCCCCCTGGGATGTATCCCTCCTCACAGAGTCAAGGCCGTTTGCTAACTCTATAGATTGACTCTCAACAGCAGTTTTCCAGAGGGACTAAACAGGGGATTCAGAGACGGTGTGTGTGTGTGTGTGTGTGTGTGTGTGTGTCTATCCTGTAGTCCTGGCTCCAACCCAGCACATTTTCACACATGTGTGCGTGTATGTGTGTGTGTGTGTGTGTGTCTCTACCTGTAGTCCTGGCTCCAACCCAGCACACTTTCACACATGTGTGCGTGTATGTGTGTGCGTGCACATGTGTGTCACTCTCTACCTAAAGCTTCTAATGCGTGCTCGCTCACCACAGAGAGGAGATATCATCCCTTCCTTTATTCATGATGAGCTGTGAATTATGGATATGCAGCCGTGTGTTCGAGGGATCAGCACAGAGATGGTGCCAGAAAACACACCCTAGTCTCGTCCCTATGATCCTACCTCCCACCCTGGCACAGGGGACGACAGGGCAAAACCACAGGCTGGCACACAGGGCCTTTGTGTCTTAGTACTACAGTGAGTGGCATTGATTGTGGTGCTCATAGTCCTTCCATCACCCCTCCACTTTCTGCAGTGGAAGAGCCCATAACTAAAAGGTAGGGAAACTTGATCTAGGACTGAATATGTTGATGTAAGTGAAAAGAGGATCCCCCTCAAAGGCACAATGGGCTCTTCTGCTATCAATACACCGTCCCAGTCAATAACACTGAGGACACTGGATGGAGCACCTTAATCCCTAGTCACTTTGCATATAAATATAAGATGCCCAATAGTTTACAGTACATCAATAACCACTTAGAAACAACACGGTAAAAAAGGTTATTTTACATCGCAATAACCTATCAAGATTCAACAGAAGCACAGCCGGTAGAGAGACAGAAAGACATCTGTCCTCACCAGCGGAAAGCAAAACAAACCGTCACTCTACCCCTGTTTCAAAGCCCGGCCTATTAGAACCTTTCCAACCTTTCCAGTTCATTTACAAGCTGTCAGGTTTCACAGGTCCATTCAACACTTCCCGCCAGCTCCTGTTCCTTTCCCTGACAGTGCCCAGTCCTAAAGAATGGCTTCACAGGGGACAGCAGGAAGCTGCTCGCTCGGTTCCTGTCAGAAGGACTTTGTGTGTGTGTGTGTGTGTGTGTGTGTGTGTGTGTGTGTGTGTGTGTGTGTGTGTGTGTGTCTGAGCGCGCATGCGTGCGTTTGTGCTGGCGTTTTTAAAGAGCCTCTCATTAGGACCTGGACCGCGTTCCCTACAAGCCCCTGCATCAAAGCCACTGGAGAGGAAGAGCTCGGTGACTTCACACAACCTTGGCTTTAATGCACTCCCCTGCTCTGCCTCCCTCTTCATCTCTCTCGCTCTCTCTCTCTCTTTCGCTCTCTCCCTCTTCATCTCTCTCTCTCTCTCTCTCCCTTTGAATACTGTTTTTTCACCTCTTAAATCTGCAGTGTCCCAGGAACACGTCCATCTCATTAAATGTCTTACTCTGTCACCCTGGGGAGGAAAAGGGAGACAGACACCCACACACACCCACGGTGGGTGGGCACAGACACAAACACAAGGTCCTTATGGATCATAATCAAAACAAAACACCCTATTCATTAAACTGGCACTGCAAATCAGTCCAAGTAAAAAGAGGAGGGAGGGAGGGAGGGAGGAAGGGAGGGAGGGAGCTCAGCTGATCTCTTTCGGGACAAATTGCTGTGACCAGCTCGGAGGTGTAAAATCCCCTACAGGCTGATTAAATATAGACCTTGTGCACCCATGCTAAATCCTCACACATGGCAAAAGGGAATGGGGCAGAACAGAAAGCCCACAATATGTGCCTTGTTATTTTACTTCTAAAGACGCTTCCATAAAGCAGTGGAGCCTTGCTGTACAACTAAAGATGTGATGGAAAACGTCCACACAGCAATATAAACGGCCCTTAAAACTTGTATCACTTAAGCTAAATGCAATGCTGATAACAACCTGGCATCGCTTACTACTTAGTAGCTTTTGTTCTGGAGGCGAGATACATAAAACATGAATCTATGTGAGATTTGTTTAATTACGGCGATCATGAAGAATACACAATTCCTACGCTGTCTCACCGTTGCTGGAGTGGTGGAAATAATTAAGAGATGAAACACATACAGCAGTCGGCTGTCGATCTACGATTAAAAAAAAACAGGGTCTGGACTGGAAACGAGAGCGTGCGCGTTCTAATGAGAGAGCGACTGAGGACGTGTGTTTTGTTTTCGGCTCTGATTAATCAATTAACCGGAAGGCGTCCTGACTCACACGCGGCCCAGCAGCACCACCCACTGCTGCACAGCCAGCTAATGTAATTGAGTATTCTGATGCGAGGGAAGTGACTGTGTACAAAGCGCTCCTCAGATAGCGGTGCAGCAGAGAGCACTAGAGCTGATCATCGTTATTAACAATCTGGCCTGAGTTAGCAGGAGTGTGGGCAAATTGGCACGGCTACAAAAGCGTTTGGGCATCTCGCTCTGCATTAATGCAGCACAGCACTCGGTTCCGCCGGCCACACACACACACGCGCACACACACACGCACGCACGGCCACTTAAACGGGGCCATCTGGGCAGGTGAAGGAGGAGGCCAGACTTCACGGCAAATCTCAGCTGATTAAAAAAACGTCATAACTGATTCTTAAATAGTGGCTGGAGATATCTAAAGCTCAATCTGTCCTGTCGCCCTGCTCCTCCCTGCTCCCCCTGCTCCTCCCTGCTCCTCCTGCCTTCTCACACGCTGGCTCAGCTCTCCTTCTCTGTGTTCCTCCATGTTTACAGCACATGCACACACTGTCTATAATATGTGTGTGTGTGTGTGTGTATATATATATATATATATAAAGTTATAGAGTGCAGTGGTGGTAATTGGCTTCGAGACTGGTGCTGGTGATGAGTTCCCACAGGACACTGAGCTTGCATGGCAACACAAGAGAATAGAACCGTGTGTGTGAGTGAGTGAGTGTGTGTGTGTGTGTGTGCCTCTGCAGTACTATCCGCCCAAGCCCAGGGGAAGACAGGGCAGAGCACAAACATCTGGTGGGCAACCCAGCACACCAGGTGTTTGGCTCTGGTGACACAGTGTCACACACACACACACACAGTGTCACACACTCACTCACTTACTCACACACACACACACACACACACACACACACACACACACACACACACACACACACACTTCAGCAGAGTTCCTCTTTGCTCTTCTCCACAGGACCTTAGCCAATGGCTTGAGGGCATGGCTGCTTTGTCTGAGCCCGTGGTTTCATGGTTTATTTGTGTTGTTGTGTGTATTTTCTCCTAACAAAAGGGGGATTTTCACAGCTATGGTCCTGGCAACCACGCCCCATGGTCATGCCATGCTACAGGGTTGGAGAACTCTGTCGGGAGGGATGGAAGGAGCGAGGGAGGGAGGGAGGGAGGGAGGGAAGACGGTGGCGATGGTTTCCACCACAGACGTTCAGGGGACAGACAATGCATGTGACTAATGTGTGACTGGGCTCACACTGAGGGCGCACACACACACACACACACACACACACACACACACTCTTTGTTCCCAAAACAAGGAGAGGCAGCGCAGGGAAGGGTGACTCTGCTTCCCTCCTCTGCGCCTTAACTCACCCTCTCCTCCTTCCCAGAGAGACAAAAAATGCCCTCCTTTTTATCTATCATCCTGAGTTGTGCTGACATGTCTGGTGTGTGACACCCCTCCATGGTCGCGCTGCACTTCACCAGCCCGTCTCTCAAAACAATAAAAGCTCCCGCTGCCAAGAGAGCAGAGAGGAGGAGGAGGAGGAGGAGGAGGAGGAGGGGCAAACAAAGACAAAGTAGCCACATCATCTCATAGACTTCTGGGAGAGGTTGGCCTGACAGTGGGTCTCTCCTAGCTTTGATTTACCTGGCTCTTACCTGTACACCCAGGATCAATACGCTAAAGCAGAATGGTATATTGAACCATTGAGCTGAAACTGTGGCCGTGGCGTCGAGCAGCGATTGTTTACCGTGAGAGATTAACCGAAAACCCCTCCGTGCCTCAGCTTGTATTAGTCTTAATATAAGTTCTCTTTTTTCTCTCTCGCACACACCCTCCCCCGTTCTCTCTCTCTCTCTCTCTCACACACACACACACACACACACACACACACACACGACTGAAGTAATCCAGTGGTTCACTGGAAGTTCATGACAGAGGCCCATCCATATTGCAGAAGCATCACCAGAGCTCAGTGAGAGTCCCATTACATGGAGACAACACTGAGAACATCTGGTCCCGGGGGGTCTGGGTTGCCTCCCTGGTTACCCACCACAACTACAGCCATGACAATGGGGGCCGGGGGAAAGGTAGCGTTCATACACTCACGCCAAAATGTGATTCTTCTTCATGATTACATTGTGGCGAGTCTGTTACCCTGTGGAGCCAGTCATCTGGAACATAACAGTCCTAAGAAGCAGGAGTGGTATCCCACGTTCAAAAGCAGGAGTTACAACATGTCATAATGAGCCGGTGTGTACTGAAGGTGGGAAACGTTTTGCTTAAAAAAAAAAAGAAAAAAAAAAAAAAAGAAAGAAGGAACATTCAAACCTTTTTGGCTGTTGCTTCATTTAGTTACAAGTCTATGCATGTGTCTGGGAAATGAGGCTGTGCGGGAAGGCTTGTGTTCAGGTTCTTTCTTTTATGTGAGTGAAGTAGAGAGGGGGAACATGGTCCATTGGAGCGTGTCTCAGGTTTCCTAAGGACCCCCACCCCCCCACCCACCCCCCACCCCCATTTCACCTCCCCAGGCTAGGGCCTAATGGGACATGCGAGGCGTGGGGGAGGGGTGACAGCTTTGAGGTAGAAGGAAGGGACCTCCAGAGAGACCACAGATCACCGTCTCAGGTTGGGCTTGTTTTGGTGTACTCACCGACCTCCAGGTTGTTTGAGTGAGACCTGGATTTGTACCTATGTATGCCATTGGCTATGTAGTAACATTGGACACCCCCCCCCCCCCCCCCCACACACACACACCCCACCCCACCCCCACACCCTCTATATCAATAGAAGAAAGTAGATCATTCATACATAGAATAACAGAGTAGAGGACTTATCTTTGTATGCGAGAGTTGTCTTTGGGCTTGTGTGTGTGTGTATGAGTGTGTGTGTGTGTATGAGTGTGTGTGTGTGTGTGTAGAGAGAGAGAGAGATCCACTGCTGCCAGCTGCGCTAGAGCAAGACGTCCAAGGATTGACGCTGTGCAGAAGCAATGATGTAATGCTGATAGTGGATCCACTGTATCATGCGCTGCGGGTTGGTGTGCACACAACACCGTCAAACATTTGAGTAAGAGCAGCCATGTTTACAAACTAAAGCTATCGTTTATCACAAGAAATCAATGGAGGTCATGATACATAATTCAGAAGGGGACACCCATGCCAAAGCATAGGCGGGTACAATGACACATGAGCAATGTGTGCAAATGCAATGCAGCAGATACAATTGTTGTGGCACAATTGTCTTGATTCACAATGACACGATCGAAATATAAAAAAGTTACGGTGCATTGCAGGATGATAAAGTTAACGGGTTAGCAATCATTGTAACATTGTAAGAACAAGAACCCATCCCTATACTCACCAACACAAACCAAAGCGAAGCGTATACATATCCATTTGATTAACAGAAGCTGGGGCGCCCCAAACCGCTCCATCACTCCACTTGCCCAGGTAATTCTTTTGTCATCTTGGGGATAATTTCCGTAACATCTGTAGCGATTGCGTCCGAATACTGCGTGAGCCCGTCGCCAGTATTGTAAACCCACGTCCCCTTGCTGTAAATAAAAAATATCTAGTACGCGGGAATTTGTGTTCGCAAAACCTTAAGTCCGTTCAGATGCAATGTTCACCGAGACAAAGTGACACAACACGGCGAGGGGGGATACGTGGTGTCCTCCGTGTGAACGGCTCCTCTCATGGTTTCCGCTTTGACTGGTATCTTCAATCGGAAAAGTGCTTTGCTTCATTCGTGGGAGACTTCGCCCAACAATGCACATTTCACGATTTCCCCTCTTCTTCTGGCAGTGGTCACTTCCTATCATAATAACCCGTTCAGTCGCGGTGCAGTCCGTTCAGTTGCATTCAATAAGTATTTAACGCCGTTCTACGCACTGAGCACAGCGCGCAAGACGTCCATAGGCTGGGTGTGAAATATTTCGTTGCGGATGCGTTCATAGGCGATACTCACACTTCGTTCCAGAAGTGGTGTTGCTCCATCTCGTCCTAGATGGGAGAATGCACCTCGACAGTCGACACATAAATAGTGACCGAATGTGCACTCTCGAGTCCCATCTTTTCCATCGCTTTCACACGATCAGCAGAGAGACGTTTATATAATAGTAGAGCAATCAGGTTTATTGCAAAACCTTGTTTTTTTTTTGCAGATTGATATGCCAAACAAATCCTTCTGAATTGCAATGTATATTGTTTTCCTCACTCATCCATCCCATGCAGGGAGTCTTAGTTCCAATACACCGTTTCAATCTTGCCCTAAATCCTGCCCTCACATGGACGGATAGCGTTACTGCACATCTTTCAGCAGTGGTTGTACTCACTCTTAAATTAAATCCCGTATTTTCATTTCTTATAATGCCAAACTATGTAATCTTTTGCAATACATTGTTAGAGACATTGTGCGTGAGTTAACGTGAGTTATTCTCAATGCCATTGATAAGCATCCCTTCAAAGGAAGAAGGAGATGTAGGGGAAAAAAGGCATCGCTGGGATTCGAACCCAGGATCTCCTGTTTACTAGACAGGCGCTTTAACCATCTAAGCCACGACGCCGCCCGATCATGAGGGTAATAAAAGGGTTAATATTTGCACGATCCGTTGCATTAACATGGCCATATTACGCAAGATCATAAAACTGCCATTGTTTAATAACATATCAAAAATACACTCAGCTACAGATTCAGCAATTACAGAGTACGTTGATGAATGACAAAGCCTACATTCAATTGAGAGACAGGAGAGGAGGGGGTTGTGGATGGTATCTGGTTGGGGTCTTCAATCGACAGAAGACACACTTTGTGATGAAGTCAGAATTTTCCAGCCGGGACACAGAGAAAGGCTTTCCACACTGCTCACACTGAGAGAGAAAAGTCTGAATTAGCCAGGTTCATTCAAAACAAAGACATCTTTTACATGGTGAGGATTTAGTAGATTGAAATACCAACCAACCTTAAGGATGTGGTAGCCCATTCCCTGAGCCTTCCTTGTCTCAATCACAGCAGGTATTTGTTCAGAGTTCTCTATATTCCACAACCTTACAGTTGTGTCCTTCAAAGGGAATAACACATTTCAGCGGACGACAAATCTCTTGATCGTGGAATAAATTAAGTAGTTGTTGTTTACTAAAGAATCCAGAGAGGGCTTCGTGCCGGACTCATACTAAACTTCCCACAAGCGGAAGTTCATTTCTGTCAAACATTTACTGTGCAACAAGTCAGGTCATGTCAGGTCACGCCACTGAAGGACGGGAGGGAGGAGGGTACCTTAGAGGCGGACGCCACCCACTTTTTGTCATCGCTGATTGCCACATCTGTGACCCAGTCCAAGTGACCCTTGGGCAGGGGAAGGAAATATAAAACAAGGAATAAACAATACTCAGAATTACGCTGTCCCTCTTCCAACCAACCCACCAGTGACTGCCTCTCCTTTCCCCTTCCCAAATCACACTCTTAGTGAACCCTAATGAAGTCATTCCTGTACGTTGTGGGATGAAGACACACTGGAACCTGAGAGCATTATTGCACCATATGTTTACCTTCAAAACTAGAGTTTTGCAGAGAACCTTCATGTCCCACACAGCAACCGTTCTGTCATAGGCACCAGACAAAAGCACAGATGCTACGAGAGGAACAGAGGAACTCATTATTTCAGCAGTACTAACTCTTAACAGGTAGAGCACAGGTTTAGGATTAGACACTATGGGATGGCTCTCTGGACACGGATTAAGCCCAATACTAGACTCAAATGCATCTTCAATAGAGAGTTTCTATTTAGACCAGGACCAGGCTTAATCCGTGTCCAGGAAACCAACCGTAAGATTTATGTTATAACTGTTAATAATTAATGGTCTCCTATAAACATTTATCTGGGTCATGAGTCAGTCCTCAAATGGCCTCCAAACCTGGTCTTGTTTCGTCTAAGCATGCACCTACCCTGTTCACTGCCTATCATCCAAAACAACAGATGGTCTGCACCAAGGACAAAGTCGATAAAATTGTTCGTTCTGCTCTGAAAAAGTTATTTATGCCTTCTGGCTGCGTCCGAGAAAGGTCTGACTCCGGAATCGACTCTTGTTTAATAAAAGCCTCAATATTTGAACGTCTCTTCTCCTTTTCTGGACCCCAACACCACTGCCACATACAGTATATCAAAAGACCCAAGACCAATGACTAACTTCATTGAGACATACAGTACCAGTCAAAAGTTTGGACACACCTTCTCATTCAATGGTTTTTCTTTATTTTTATTATTTTCTATATTGTGGATTAATATTGAAGACATCAAAACTATGAAGGAACACATATGGAATTATGTAGTAAACAAAAAAGTGTTAAACAAACCAGAATATGTTTTATATTTTAGATTCTTCAAAGTAGCCACCTTTCGCTTTGATGACAGCTTTGCACACTCTTGGCAAGGTGTGTCCAAACTTGTGACTGGTCCTGTATTGAGGTGTCACAGTCTGAAGTGGAACTCCACTTCAAACAAAAAAAAAAAACTACCAACATGTCTCCATGAGTGGTAGTGAGTTACCGTCATTGGAGAAAGTGCAGGAGCTGATGCTGCCGTCGTGGCCCTTGCTGAGTGTCACCCCGCCACGGGAGCGAAACGTCCCCGTCTGGACGTCCCACAGCTGGAGGGTTTTGTCCCACGATGCAGTGCACAGGTAGCGGCCGTCGTTGGTGAAGCAGCAGTTGGAGATGACGTTGGTGTGAGTGCTGAGGAGAGGACAGGACAGACGCGTGAGCAGGGAGGCACATGGAGACGTACAGTACCAGTCAAAAGTCTGGACACACCTTCTCATTCAATGGTTTTTCTTTCTTTCTTTTTTTTTAAATTATTTTCTACATTGTAGATTAATATTGAAGACATCAAAACTATGAAGGAACACATATGGAATTATGTAGTAAACAAAAAAGTGTTAAACAAACCAGAATATGTTTTATATTTTAGATTCTTCAAAGTAGCCACCTTTTGCTTTGATGACAGCTTTGCACATTCTTGGCAAGTTTGTGTCCAAACTTTTGACTGGTACTGCATATTGCAAGTTAAACAAGATATTCAAGCTATTGCGTAATTTAGGGTAAGCAAGGCTAATGTCAAGCTAAAACGTTTAGAGCAAACGATCAGAGCTTGTTAATATATATGCCATTTAGCTGACGCTTTTATCCAAAGCGCCTGACATTGCAGTGAGTGCATACATTTCAGTATAGATGGTCCCAGCAGGAATCAAACCCACAACCTAAGCGTTGTTAGCACCGTGCTCTACCAACTGAGCCACAGACGTTGCCTTACATCTCGGGTAATAAGATGATAATAATCCGAAGCTCACAGCAAGTTAACGACTAAATCAAACAACACCCTGACCGGGCAACACATTTACATTTTAGCAGATGCCTTTATCCAAAGCGACTTACAACAATACATTTGTTTAGGTAAGTGAATCATCTATCCAACAGTCACCATAAGACAAGGTAATCAATTCTCACACCAGGGGCCATCGGCAGTCACAACGCCAGCAGTAAGGGAGGCCTTTCATTGTCACATCAATAAGATTACTGCCACTGTATCAAGCCGGCAAGATGGAGTCCCCCCAGATGTCTGATAAACCCAACCGCGGGTGGCCCTGCTGGCCCTGCTAGCCCAACATGGAAAATCCTACATCAAAAGCAGGGGCTTCTTTGGGCAGTCTCCAGGGGGCTATACCCTCAAACCGCAGATGGAGCTGCAGCCCGTCGGTGTTTCTTTTTAAATAACATCTCTCCAAGCCCGTGAATTGACAGCAGCGGGGCTTTCTGCTGCCAGAGGATTAGACTACCTCCCTGTGGTGATCTCACAGGTCGGGCAACATTACGCTGGGCTGCTGCTCAGAGCTAGATTAAACTCCGGGGAGGCCGTGTGGAGACCACCACAGCTCTCGACCACCAATAAAAAGCTTCCCATGCTTAACCCCCAGAGCCCCATGGAAGTGATGAATGGAATCAATGAACTCTTGAATCAATAAAATGCAGATTTCAGGGAGGAAGGAGAAACCGGCCCTGCTTGAGAGTTAATGAGAATATCCACCAGTACAGAAACAAATAGAAACGAATAACTTTAGTTAAGTTGAGACGTTTGTGGCCGATAAAAGTGTTTTATACTGTAATATAATAATAATAGTATTACTATAGTATTTTATTTTATTGGTCAATAGAAAACTCAATTACAAGTCTACAGAATGAGATCGCAATGGAGTTCGCAAGTCCACCGAGAACCACTGTAATGACTCTGGTCTCAGGAGCAGACGAGAGACATTATCTATCATGTTTCACAAGTTTCATGAGGTAACTCTTGAAGTGTTATCGTGTGTTTTCAGTATTCGCCACCTGTTTATAGAGAGGGTGGTTTTGTTTGAGACGAGGTCCCACAGTTTGATAGTCCTGTCTTCGGACACGCTGGCCACGTGCTGGCTCTGTGGATCAAACCGACACCGTGTGATCGTTGACTTGTGATAATCTGAGGGGAGACACACACACACACACACACACACACACACACACACACACACACAAGCATACACACACAAGCATACGCATACACACACACACACACACACACACACACACACACACGCATACACACACACACACACACACACACACACACACACACACACACACACACACACACACACACACACACACACCCTGTATTATGCTGGAACCCCATGCTCAATAGGTAACTTCAAGTCAGTATGAAGATTAAAAGTCACTGTTGAGTGTATCTGTGTTCACCTTTGAGGTGAAAGAGACGCTCCCCTGTATCTGCGGAGGTGAGGTAGAGGGCGTTCTCCAGATTAGAGGCAGACACCACAAACTTCCCATCCCCGGAAACACCACAGGAGGTGAGGAGGCCTCCCTGAGCTGCTGTCCACTAAATGCACACAAACAGGGAACGTGTGTTCTAAAGCGGGTTTCTTTCTAAAGTAAATGTGCTTAGGTGAGTGAAACATTCATGGGCTTCTGTGTGAAAACCCATCACCCATCATCTCCAGTTTCCATTGGTCCTCATAACACTGACTCACAATGATCTGGCCAGTCTCCAGGTCCCAGGCATTGAGAGTCTTGTCCCATGATGCAGTGATTAGCCTGAGATAGAGAGAAAAGAGAAAGAGAAAGAGAGAGAGAGAGAGAGAGAGAGAGCACGAGAGAGAGAGAGAGAGAGAGAGAGAGAGAGAGAGAGAGAGACAGCGAGAGCACGAGAGAGAGAGAGAGAGAGAGAGAGAGAGAGAGAGGGAGACAGCGAGAGCACGAGAGAGACAGAGAGAGAAAAATCACCTCAGTGCCACCAGTGCCTCTGTGGTGGGCCTCAGAGCAAAAGGCAGTAATAATATATTTACTAGTAAATGTTATTGTGAAGCTCTAGACTCCATTGCTGTGAGTGGCTGCCTGCGACTGGGCGTATGTGCTCTCGGCTGCCAGGGTTACCAAGCAACAGCGTCTGTGCAGGGAGCCAGCAGGGAGGGAGACAAACAAGGGGGTCAGTAATAAAAGACCTTGACTGGAAATGTGATTGGAGACCTGTGTGCTGCTCAGCCATGGGGAAAGAAATACAAAGCTGTTGGCTTGAGCTCTTAATAAGTCATGAATGCCTGCAATCAATGAATGCTGCAACTTGGGCAGTCAGCGCTTTCTCACAGTGTAGCAACGCCTTAAACATAGTGTAATGTTGTGTAATCATTTTTTGTCAACAATCTCTGAGTAACTCACCTTTTCTTGTCAGGGATTAAGGCACACTCAGTAATAGCTGCAAGGTGCCCACCCTTAAAGACCATAAGAGAGGCACCACTCTCAGTGTCCTTCAAGAGGAAAAAAAGATAGGTAAACATACTTCAGATACAAGTCAGCCTACATTTGTCAACATACATATCTGATGCAGAGGTGTACCTGCTAGTGAAAGACTATCTTCCCATATGCTAAACTCAAACGAGTGACACACACACACACACACACACACACACACACACACACACACACACTGATGAGAAGGTGTACTGCGTGCTATAATATTATGTTTATGCCTAGGTAATTACCACTTCTCTCACACAATGGGCCTGTTGGGCGTACCCATAGCGCGGCAGTGTTGTCATGGGAACAGGTCAGGACTCTGGTGTCATCGAAGCAGAAGTGACAGCTGCTGACAGCATCAGTGTGACCCCTCAACATCTTGATGGGGATCTGCGGGGAAAGCATTTCCGTACATCATTATAATCCCTCAGTTTCCCCACCTCATTATAATCCCTCAATGTCCAAACCTCATTATATTTTTTGACATGAAATCACCTCCACTATTAAAAAAGAAAAGAAAAAAAAAGATAAAGATAAATTGGCAGTTAATTTCAAAGTAGCTGGCTGAGGTTTTTTTTTCTTCTTTTCTTTCCTGGAGGACACCTCAATTAATAACCCATCTGCTGATGTCTTTGTCATACTTGATATGCTTGGCCACCTGCCAGAAGCCTGAAGTTTTGATCAAGTGCTCCCAGGTTGACTTTGATGGCCAACACGGTGAAACAACGACGTCCCCAGCCCGGTTCTGGGCCGATAACAAGACAGGTGGAGCGCTACGGCTGGCTAGCCAGGTTAGCTACCTAGCTTGCGAATTATGAAAATACAAGTTTGAGCTACATCACAAGAAATAGGAAGCCAATTACCGTGTGCAGTTCATTGGTATTGATGGAGGATACTGGAGGGTAAGCAGGCAACACTTAAACGTCTTTAGCTGGTTCACCTGCACCTCACCTGGCTAAGCGCCTCATGCTCCCACACCGACGAGGCGGGTTTCTTCTCCACATCGCTCTCCTCCTCGACCGAGGAATCGTCAAGAGACAGAGGGTCGATATTTCTCCGAGCCATTTCTTCTAAGCAAACGGTGATGTTACGCCTTCATGCCTTCAAACTTCATAATATTCGCAACACTTATTTCGAAGGGTCTAAAGTTTGCTGCTACCCCATGCAGTGCGTTGCCATGGCAATGCCACACATCTCGACCGGGTAGCTTTTACCGGATAAATGGTCCGGTAATAAACAAAACCACAGACACCTTTTTTTTAATTTGACGGACAAGAAAATAATAGACACAAATATATAAAAATCTACTTTTTAATTGAGGTTGGCAACAATGCATGAATGATATCAACATCCGTTTTAATTCACCAGCGCAGTCTCATTTATAAAAATATGAGTTACAGTAAAGAAACCATTTCATATAGTTCAGGGCTACTGTAAACTCCATCATAACAGAATGGTTCGGACACAACATCAGTGTGTCCTCATAGAGGACATGGACACCATCTTAAGATTCACAGCTTCTTCCCACGGATGCTCTTTAACCTGATGGAGAAGGAAGAGGACCAATTACACATCACCCCAATAAAGACACTAATATCAAAGATGTTTCAAATATTCCCTTTGCTACTATATTTGAATGAAAAAGCTGGACAGTGAGGCCATCGACTGATTTGGACGAGGCTAAAACTTTGGACTTTAGAGATGATGAATGACTGGTTTGGACAAGGACCATGACCTCTGACCTTTTCAGCAGGTCCTCAGTTGACACCCCTCCGGACTCCCCAGCCCCCTCGTTCCCCATATCACTCCAGTCAGAGCTGCTGTCATCGGTCTCATCTTTCTTACTCTTCTTCTGCTTGCCTTTGTGTTTGTGCCTCTTGTGCTTCTTCTTCTGCTGTAAAAACAACAAGACACAGGGTTGAATCAAGGTGACACGTACAGTTGTCAGAGAATGGTGTTTTCTGACATTCCCAACCACCAAACCGTTGCCATAGAGACACTTTTCGAGGGGGTTTCCGGCCATACCTTTTTGTCCTTCTTGTGCTTGTGCTGCTTCTTGGCTTTGTGCTTCTCCTTGCACTTCTTCTTGTGCTTCTCCTCCCTTACAGAGGAGGTCAAGGTCTCCTGGCCATCTCCTGCTGAATAGAGAGGCAAAAAGAGTGTGAGAGGCTAGTTCATTCTCTTTGATTTCTACCAATCAATCAACACCACTTGGCACAAGCACTGACACGGCAACAGACTGCAGCAATAGCTATATCGAATAGCATTCGGCAAAAAAAACCCAAATATGACACATTTCAGCAATTACTAAGGTGGTTATCGATTCCATCAGATGTAAATCCTACTGGCAAAAAAATAGATATCATATCCACTCTATTAATGACACTTGAGATCACCTCACTTGAAGGGGGGGGCAGTCGAGGCCCAGAACTCCTCTTCCTCTATTCCCTCATCAGCTAGCGGCTCTCTGGACACGTCATTTCTGTCAACAATAAGAAGAAACCAAGAGTTAAACCAGTGTTCATTGTAACTGGAACTTTGATCATTTCTCCTTATTAACAAGGCTGGGGGAGCAGTGGGTGTTGGGTGTATGGTGTTGTTACCTGAGTGTTGGCTCTGTGTAACTTGCATAGGTGTAGGTTGAGGCGTCTGGTTAGTGTCGACATTGAACGGTTTGGATATCTGAGGCCCAGCGTGTCCGGAACGCCACCCGCCGCCGCCGCCTCCTCCTCC
>NC_139673.1:2707663-2711559 GCF_951799395.1 Argentina silus | reverse complement strand
CCCTCCGATGAAGAGGAAGATTTCTCGTCTGACGAACCGGCGAAGATGGCCTTGAACAGGTCCATCGGTGGTCTGCTCTCCTCCTCTTCCTCCTCCTCTTCCTCTTTCTTCTCAGCGGGCTGCGGGGCTTCAGTCTGCAGAAAAAGAATGGAGGAATCGATGTAATCTCATTTGAACACGATGTCAATCCACACGTGGTTATTATACAGCTAATACAAAGCTCTCTCTCTCTCTCATGACAGTGATAGCATGCTGGCACTGCTTCTCTGTGGTGGATGAGAAGTGTCAGCGGTACCTCAGTGGGGGGGTCTGACGCTGGGGCTGTAGTGGTGGAGGTGGAGGTGGCCGGGTCCGGTTGGGGCCCAGAGGCTTCGTTGCGAGCCACACTGAGGAACTCACTGAGCGGGTCCATCTGCTTCTCTCCAGCCTTGGAGGACATGTCCCACCTGGACTTCTTACCAGGCTCTGAGGGTTTTGGAGCAGCTGCAGAGAGAGGGAGAGAGGGAGGAGGGAGAGAAAGACTTAGGGCCAGATTTTCGAAGCATTTAGAACTGTGAGAGATATCTCTCTCTTCTTTTTTTTTTTACAATCGGTAATAAAAGACTAAGGGCTCAGTAGATTATTGTCTTCTCTGTCTAAGCTAGTCAATGAGCTGCCTTTCTCCTTGGATACTCCTCCCTATCAGGGACCAGTTAAGTGCCAATGACTGATTAATGATCTTAATTAGCACTCAGAGATAAAGACTGGAGGCGCAGAGGACTATGAGGCGATTCTTTCCCAGATAACAGCATTCAGAGGGGGACAAGCATCACTCATTCACATGAAAGTGAAACTGAGATCCCATATAAAGTTACACTTTGAATAAGATAAAACAAATGACTCCTTTGCCCTATTGACATTTTTCTCAGATATTTCTAGTAGTTTTTGAGACTAAGCTGGATAGAGAAGGCTGGGTAAAGTGGAACTGATTCTCTGTACCTTGTGAGGAGGGGGAGGCACTGGCTGTAGGACCGCTGTCTGATACGCTCAGGAAGTTGAAGACAGAGAACTTGTCTCTCTTCACCTTGGGCAAGCCCACAAATCCCGACCTGGATAGCCAATGACAGAACCGTTTGCTAGGTTACAAAGACATCCCATCAGCACATCAAGTGTAAGTTCAGCTCCTTAGTGGTGATTGCAAACCGTGTGTGTGTGTGTGTGTGTGTGTGTGTGTGTGTCCGTCCTGCGCCCCAGGGTCTTACCCAGGGTAGGGTTCAGGGATGTTGAACCTCTTGCAGAGCAGTTTGTCAGGGTGCCACTCAAATGTGTCCCTCGTCAGCTTGCCAAACATCTTCATCTTCACTGCTGCCTGTTTGTCATCCACGTCATTCTGGAGGCGACAGACAGCACAGACATCCGTGATGTCACTCACTCAGCTACTGACATACGACCGAGCCCATCCTCAGAAGCAAACCACCTGACCAGCCTCCAGACATTTTGGTCGAGACACTCTGACACTAAACTATGAAGTTATCATTCACTTGTCTTCAAGTGATATCTACAGTACCAGTCAAAATGTTTAATTGTTTTTTCTTTATTTTTTTAAATTATTTTCTACATTGTAGATTAATATTGAAGACATCAAAACTATGAAGGAACACATATGGAATTATGTAGTAAACAAAAAAGTGTTAAACAAACCAGAATGTTTTATATTTTAGATTCTTCAAAGTGCTTTGTGTCCAAACTTTTGACTGGTACTGTACTTTTCTTTCTTTTTTTGCCTCTTTCATAGTCCTCTAGCTGCTATGCAGAGTTTGGAGGTGCGTAATCAGTTTTGTTTACGTCACCCCCCCTGTGGCGCCCCCTACTGTACCTCCTGGTCACGTGCCACCTCCACCGTGTCCTCGTCCTCCTCATTCTTCCCTCGGGTGAAGCGGGAGGACAGGTGGGAGCTGCTGGGCTTGAAGAGGAGGGCAGCGCGGACAAACTCATCCCTCTCCCTGCCCCGCTCCCACTCTGTCATGGTGGGGTCCAGACTCATCTCCAGGGCATCTGGGCACAGTGACAACGAGAGGGTTTTGCCAACGAACACATCATTATACAGGGAATAAGCGAAAGGACAAAAACCTCCTGTAAGACATCGAATGCCCTGAATCCACTCAAGAGGCTGATTCCGCAGTCTGAGAATTTCAAAATGCAGTACCTGTAAAGTTCTTGAAAAGACTCAGGTTTCATTATGTGATGTGAGAGTGCTTGATGTTTGATATGCGTCTTCTCAAATTGTATGACAATCAAGTCAGTTGTACAACACTCTCATCGTCCCTACCTTTGTCTCCTTGTTTGAGCTTGTTGATGTAGTGGTCGTAGCGTGCCTGCTTGTGAGGGGTCTTCTCAAAGGGTTTGAAGGCAGGCCCTCCCTGGGCGGTGGGGGAGGTCCAGGCATTCAGGGCCAGCTGCTGCTGCTGCTGCTGCTGCTCCTCCACTGGGGCTGAGGTCTGGAAGCGCCCAGCCATGGCCCTCTGGGCGGAGGCCCTGGCCGCTGCAGCCGCAACCCCCGCAGCCGCAACCCCCGCAGCCACCACAGCTGCCCTGGCATCGCTTTGGGAAATGGTGGGTTCTCTGGATGAGGTGGGCTTCTGTAAGTTACAGAGCCTCTCTCTGTCCTCAGCCTTCAGCAGGTCAAACACTGAACTGGGCCCTGCGGATAGACCAGGGAGAATACCTGTGGTTAACAGATTGACAAGGACAGTAAAAGCAGGTCATAATGGTGTAGACAGAAGCCCTGTGTGTAAAAAGCAGATGCCTGTGGCCGGGGGGGCCATTTGCATCATATGAAAAAGTAATCAATGCTCGGTCCAGGGGCCATTGGCAGTCACAATGCTAGAAAAAGGAAAAATTACATTTTGCCCTTACAAAAATTACATTGCCCTTACTTTTCAAACACGGTACCTTGCAATGCCGACTCCCCCAGCAGGTCCCTCCTCTGGGCAGAGTCCAGCTGGTGGCGTCCTCCCTTCTGCTGGGCCTCATCCTGGGTCACCATGTGGCCCCTAGACTCCTTCAGGGCCTGAGCCACCAGGGGAGTCACATTGGACATGTCCACCACTGGCCGAAAGTAGTGCACTGGCCTGAAGTCCCGGGGCAGGTTGGGAGGGGGGAAGGTCTGTGGAGAGAGGGCAGAGAAGGAAGAGATGAGGGGGTAGAGGGAGCTGAGGGGAGTGTGGGTTATGTGGTCAGGGATCCGGGATCCGGGGGAAGAACACCTACCGTTTTGTACTCAGTGGTCGTGGAGGCTAGGGTAAATCCTTCCAGTATTTTTCCCAGGTAAGAGGCGTCTTTGCTGGAGTCTGGGGGAAAAGGTACATTTGATATCTTAAGGCCATTAGATATCAACATTGATGAATACATTATTCATGAGCAGGATTCATCAACTCAGTAAGTATTGACCCAAAGGTTAAGATTATGTCCCACTGCACCAAACAAGCATCGACATTAACCAGATTATTGTTATCACGGGTCACATGTTTAAATCCATGCTCTGTGCTCATGCTCTCACCCTTCTTCTTCCTGTTGTACTGCTGAGGGGCGGTCCATCCGTACATGCCATCCCCTGGCTCCTCCCCTCCCAGCACCTTGTCATAGTTGGACATGGAGTCTCTGTGGTAGATGTCATCATCATCGTCCTCCATCGCCCCCACTCCAAACGCCTGCACGACAAACACACACACAACTGTCAACAGCAGTCTCAGCCAATGCTACCATGGTCTATAGTGAGCCAGTGACCTTCAGAAAGACATTCAATTCTCAATGTGACCTCCCTTGTCAAAAAAAGGGGTAAATTCATTTCATTTTAACGATCAGCATCTGATCTAAACGGAAACATAAACTAGACACACAACAGAAGTGGGACACAT
>NC_139673.1:2700163-2702663 GCF_951799395.1 Argentina silus | reverse complement strand
AGGCATTTAGGGGGTTATCTAGTTGGGAGGTACTTATATGCTAAAGAGACATGAACCCTAATGTCTAGGTTCATCTAGGACCATGCCCGCAGCCCATTATATACAATATAAATATACACCATTTAGCTGACGCTTTTATCCAAAGCGACTTACATTGCGGTGAGTGCATACATTTCAGTATATATGGTCCCAGTGGGAATCAAACCCACAACCTAAGCATTGTTAGCGCCATGCTCTACCAACTGAGCCACAGAGGAGCCACAGAGGACCACCATTAAGGCACCAAACTACCCATAAACTACCAGTGGTCCTCGGCCTCCTTCTTTCCCAATCCTGGCCTGTCCCTCTGGAGCCAAAAGTCCATTTTCACTTGTCTCACACTCTTAAAAAACAGTTCCAACCTCTTACGCCCCCACAGAACTCTCGCTCTGGAGCGCTCTCTCTCTCGTAGCTGGCAGACTTCAGCGCCATGGGGAATGTACGCTTTTCTGCTTGATTTTTTTCCCGATGTATTTCCCGTTTAATTGTATTTACTTTTGAGCGTTTATATGATTAACAGGCATACCGATGTTATCTTCGTGGGGAGAGGGGAGGGGGAGGTAGGAGGGGGAGTGGGAGAGAGAAGGGTGTGTGTGGGTGTGTGTGTGTGTGTGTGTGTGTGTGTGTGTGTCTGTGTGTGTGTGTGTGTGTGTGTGTGTGTGTGTGTGTGTGTGTGTGTGTGTGTGTGTGTGTGTGAGAGCTGAGGGGCATATGACTTCTAAGAAGATTAACTGTAAGCGAGGCCGTTAACACAGAAGGAGCATCCCAGAGGGAATTGGATTCATGGACCAAGTGAACACAGCTGGCTCCTCGGAAACCTCCATGTTGAGAGGCTCACAACAAAGGCCAAACAACAGTAATACTCTTTATGAACTGGAAGAGATGGTGACCTGACACAATGTTAAAAAGTTCTACTGCCACATTGCTGCTCTCTGTCTTGCCCACACAAGTATAAAAACAGACCCAGTCTCTCTCTCTCTCTCTCTCTCTCTCTCTCTCTCTCTCTTTCTCTCTCTCTCTCTGTGGGGGTTTGGCTACCTACAGCTGAACGAGATTACAATAGAGCTAGCTGTTTCCAAAATAAACCTTGGAGTCCTGATGCCACAAATCTAGAGCTGTCTTTGGTGCTATTATACAACAATGCACAGGGTGTCTTCTCCGGTCAAAACAGACAGAGAGAGAGAGAGAGAGAGAGAGAGAGAGAGCACAAATATTTGTCCCAGATGTCATGACAAACCCTGTATGATGTCGTAATTAAAGGGATATGTCCTTTTTAAGTCTGTTGGGCCCTATTAGGCCCTGTGGCTGAGCTGAGGCGAAGGCGACAGCCCTTTAAGACAGCCTATTCATTTGTGTTATATGCGTGTTTTGTCACAACAACAAACCCAGCCAGCCAGTAGCTGTCAGACTATAGCAAAGCATGGGTTGAGTCCGTTGATCTGGGGAGGTTAGTTCTGCTTTGCCTGTGTGGAAGGTCATGTGAGTCATTCTTCCAGACAAGTGTTTGTTCAAAAAGGGTTAGGGTTAGAGAAGAGAAGGAAGGCGGAAAAAAAAAGGTATTTGGTTTGAGTGTGAAAGGGGAGCACAACAGCAGTGAGGCCGCAAACCAGACGAAGGATAATTGTTCTTAATTCCCCCACGATCTTTGAGCATGAGCTGAAATCCCACAGGGCAGGAGGCAGGCTTCCAAATCAAACCAAGCGCTCCTCAGCTCACAGACACATCTGCTGCAGCTGCGTTGGGGTGATTATTACTGGGTGCATACACACACACACACACACACACACACACACACACACACACACACACACACACACAATGATGAACAATATGTTTGTTATTTCAGATGGCTTCCTTTTGTTTTTGTTGGTGTGGGAAATATGGTTTAGAGATCATAAGTCAGAACGAAAATATCTGCTGTTTCTAAGTCTGCTTTTAACATATTTACTGCTTGGTCATTCTTGGTGAGAGATTACACTAGACCTTCAACCACTTGACCAAAGGTTAACCTCTGCCTTCATTTTAACACAGATTAAGACTAATGGACACTATTCATTGGAATGTGGATTTTACATCGCAGCCTTGTGTTTATTGCCTTGGCCTAATCTTACACAGATTCATAATAGTGACTATACACATTTTACAACTACGCACACGCGCACGCACGCACACACGCACCCACACACACACTACCATATGCTTTGTCATTGCTAAGAGATTGCCAGAGAGCTCTTAACGTTAACCACTTGACCACTGGTTAACCTTGTAAAAGCTTGGATTAGGATTGATTTAAATTAATAACAGATTATTGTCCTTAATCTCCAACCTGGAGTCATATGTGTGAAGAACAGAGGATATTGTAACTTCTACCCACGCCAAGAGATCACCCGCTCCAATCACATGCTAATGTCCAGCATCATAATTCTGATGAAGATTAAGGTGGTAATGAGATTTAACATCA
>NC_139673.1:2672663-2697663 GCF_951799395.1 Argentina silus | reverse complement strand
TTGGACCCCAGAGGGGAAACACCCTCCTCTTATACTGTACAACTGACACGGCACTTTCAGTACACACTGCCACCCATCAAGCACATGGCCTCGCATGGCTTAATCCTCCCCTCCCACAAGCTGCCATACCCACACCTTACAACCAACCCCAGGGCTGCAGACAGCCAGGCCCTGCCAGGCCAGAGCAGCGGAGCCAGCGGAGTGGACACAGCGGAGTGGACACAGTCAGACACTACTGTGATGACCTATCCAGATGCAGTGAGGCAACTCCAACGCCGAGTGAAACTCTATTGTCCAATGGGAGGCTTGTATTGCTGCTCAGCCCCCTGGTTATAGATACTGTACACTCTGTTTCTGTACAATCACAGAGTCCATCATGCAGTGGCTCAGTGGAGCCCGGTGGAGGTAGAAATCAGAGGACGGCCTCATTGAATGAGGAATTCCATTCCATCCACCATTCCTCATTCCATTCCATGCATTACAATGAGCTCACCCTCCGATTTCCACCTCCACCAGCCTTCCTTGAGTGGTATATTAAAAGATGACCAGTAATCCATATAATTATCATGTAGGAAGAGCCATGACATCCGTGTGACCATTGTGAACTGACTCCATTGCTGCTCCAGTCCGCACCCTGTGCAGTGCTAACGCTGTTACAGCTAATGAGGTCAATGGCAGATATGACCTTTGAACCTAATGAGGATCATGCAACAGCTGTGACTGTGTTTTAGCACAGCGCTCCAAGGTCACTCACTGAAGCCTACAAAGCCTGATACAAGCATACAGAACAAAACAAGCATACATTTTCCCAAGCATAGAGCACAGAGAGACGCCCTGGCAACCACCTCACAGACCCATGAGAGCCCGTGAGCTCGTAAAAGTCCTAATACATACACGTTATTATTTTTAAGATTTTTATTTGGTATTTACAATGTGTTCATTTCATTTCCCCAATTTCCTTTTTCTCCGGTTACCTAAATAAATAATGAGTCAGAATGTGGCATTTTTACTGGGGGCATGTTCCCTTTCTCTGCTGATGGGGTGAGTCAGCGAAAACATTCCAGTGGACGTTTCCAAAATTAACGTTGACCTGACATGCGGATATGTCTTCCCTATGAAACAACGGGGTCAGAAGCGGTGAACGACCTCCCGATGGCTGACAGATGGAAAACACTCCTCACCTTTACAAGCGGACAGGAACAGGAAGTCAACCGCGCAACAGGATAGATGAGATTTACGTGTGAGGAACGTGCGACCGAGAATCCTCCTTTACTTCTGGAGCAAACGTCCAACTCAAAGTCCAAGTTATTGAACTTATTTATTATCATAAAGTGACCACAAAAGCTTACCCCTCGCAAAGGTTAGCTCTTCCTGTCCTGTTCCGTGCTACTACTATATACACAAGCCATCGGTCCGTCATCGGCAAGCAATTGGGCCTGTGAACTTCAAAAAGGCCTAAAGGAAAGAAATGAATCACACTAATGAGAAATGTCCTCGAAGGCAATCTTCTAATGAACAACAAAGAGGGGTAATTAAACAAGACAAACAGAACCAGCTGAGCTGAGGTGACCCTGTCAGCTGTTGGGAGTCTGTGGTCAGGAAGGATGAAGAGACGCTGTGATCAAACGCTGTTTGATGGAGTCGACTCATTTGTCTGTGACGTGGTTGTCTGTGGTGTTGTTGGCTCCTGTCACCACAACACAACAGAGGTGCATACGTTGTAGACGAGAAAGACGGCGCACAGGTTGTCTGCTTGGAAACCCAAGAACAACCTCCCCGGGAAACAAACACGTTGCTTCCCTTGTATTTACCACAGGCATATGTGCACAATGGTCCATTTTGTTTAAAAACTCTTATATATTAATTATATATTATTTTACATATATTGTTATATATGTAAAACAAATTATAAATTGCTCCACTTTGCTGTTCGCCCTTTAAAGGAGGGCAACTCAGCAGGGCCTGATAGATACCCATGCATGCCGTCTGCTCACATTGTGGAGGGTATTCATGCTCTCACATGTTCTGGTTCAAGAGGACAGGGAGCGCCCGTATAAAGCCTCCCATTGTGGAGGAGGACGGCCGGCTTCCCCCTGGGCTCCTATCAGACATGGCCCCACTCTGGCCCTCCCGGCAGGGCTGCCACAGAAACACACGTGTGGTTGGTGGGTCCAGGGAGGAGGGAGACGGTGGTTCTAGCCTGAGCCGTGGGGGCTGGTGCTGCTTTCTCTGGGTTCAGGGGTGACAATGCACGTGCGCACACACACACACACACACACACACACACACACACACACACACACACACACGCACACATTCACACACACAGAACAGCTTCTGTTGCAGAATCTGCAGGATTAATTCATTTAACATGGTTAAATGTCGGAAAATAATGATGGTGATTGTGATCTGACGCGTTACATTGCATCGTGCTGATGCTTCAAAACAAATGGATGGATTCTTCTCTTCTTTCATTCAGGAGATCCTCTTACCATTTGAGGGTCGGTGTGCCTCAAGAGGACAGGCGAGGTGATTCCTTATTCTACTCCCTCCTTGCTACATCATGTTAAAGGCAGGGGAGGCAGAAATCCGAGGATCGGAGCATGTGTGTTTGATACCATTCCACATTCCGTTCCATGCATTACAATGAGCCCGTCCTCTGATTTCTACCTCCACCAGCCTCCACTGGATAAAAGTCATCATGATGAGTGTCCCAATAAGACATTCAGATGACTAATGACACCTACCATAACAACAGTGTCCTTCACCATCACTTCCCCGTCTTGGAGGGAGGGAGGGAGGGAGGGACAGCCCCCTCCATCCTATGATCAGCAGCAGGGAACAGCTGTCGTATCAACAGAAGGCTTCCTCCATGGTGTTGTTGAGCAACACAGTCCTAGTGACCATGACACTGCTCCAGCAGTCTACCCTGTAGGATCACCCATGGGACTCCCCACACCCCCTGACCCATGCCCCCCCCCACCCCACCCAATGGGACTTCCACTCATGACAGTAGACCACACCTAGAATGACAAAGATACTTAAATTTTTTTAAACATTTTTTTCTTAGTCATTTAAACAGACACTCTTATCCAGAGTGACTTACAATAAGTCCATTGTGTCTAAAATAACGGAATCAATTATACATCACAGTCATCGTAAGCAAAACCTTACGTAAGAATAAGTGTCACAGGCAGTCACAGTGCTTGAGAAAGGAGGAATACAGCTACCCGACTGGTAGGACCAGAAGCCAAATTACCAACCCAGCGAGCTAAGAGTTTCCTCATCCCTTTCATACTCTTACAGCTTCAACAACATCAGTGGTTGTCAACATAGACCGGCGTTGCAAATCAACAGCTAACAATGAAACTGACAATGAAAATTCAAAGTGATCTGACTTTTGAAATCCGGCCAGAAGTTTTTCCCGGTCAGGCCATGTGACCAGGTGAACCTCCCGGCCCTCCCCCGTGGAGCATATTCAAACTGCTGACCGTGAGGGAAAAAAAAACAGCTTGAACCTAAGTTTTTTTTCAGTATAACTGTGTGTGCCACGCTGACCTGTTGCCTACTAGTCTGTCCTGGAAACATCTAGTGGACCTGCTAGTACTGTGGCCTTCCAGTGACTGAGGCTAAGTACACTTATATAACCCTTATTGTACTGAGCAGAGGGCTGGAGGGCTGACGCGGCGATGACTAGCAGGCACATGGTCTGTAAGAGGATCTAGGCCTCTCCCGAGCGGCTGGATACGGTCCCTGGACCTGGTTGCCTTCAGAGTTGTTTTGTTTTGTTTTGTTTTTAAACTCGAAGAACCCCACGCGGCGCGTAGATAGGATGTCCACTCTTCCCTACATGCACCCTGCCGCTCGTCATGAGACCCGTTGTCCTTTTCTCCTCCGCAGCGACAGACGTGAAAGAGGAAGTCCCTTCAAACCACCACTTCCCAATATGACCCTGAGAATTGTGCTGATTCATGGATGCTCTGCATGCATGGGCTTTTGGTCGCCAGTGTTTTCCATCCAAAAAATTTGGCACACAACCGGCGGTTATTCATCTGATAATCCGCCCAGAGACATGTTTTCAAAATGCGACTGCATACACGATTAACCTTGGGATAGTCTGGGAGGTTTACACCATGCCTTGATTATGAACAGTTCAGACACCAGAGTTACTTTAAGGCTTAAAGTAGTATTATAGTTTCTGTAGTACAGATAAATGTACACATTGCACAACTGAAGAGTAAGCCCTTTTCCGGGGTGTTGATACACAGAATGAAAGCGTAAATGATAACAGAAAATCATAAATCGCCGCAAACCTGCTCTTGCGTGACAAAGAACGGAACAGAGCACCAACTGACAGACAGAGAGGCTTCTCTATTCCACGCCAGAGAGAAATATGAACCACTAATGCTTGTAATACATTTTCTCCCCCATGAATTGAAGCATTAGCACTGAGCAACACCAGCCAGATAGCACCTTTCACCAACTTGGCATTGAGCGCTCCCAGTCCTTCCTCCTCCCCGACAGCCATACGGTGAGAGTATAGTTGCTTATTGTTAGTAATCCCTGTCAGGACTCCTGCTGTGGCTCCTGACTGAAGCAGAGCTGGGTAGAAGGAGATTAGGGGCCGATCAAGGTTACTCTCAGATTTACACACATTTGCGTTCAGGCCGTTCTGGCCTGGCTAATCCAAGTGTGTATGGCCATGATCAGGATTCAGCAACTAGCTACTGTGTGTGTGTCTGAATGCTCCTAATCTGTACCAAAAATAGGGCCCTATTATATGTATATACAGTACCAGTCAAAAGTTTGGACACACCTTGCCAAGAGTGTGCAAAGCTGTCATCAAAGCAAATGGTGACTACTTTGAAGAATCTAAAATCTAAAACATATTCTGGTTTGTTTAACACTTTTTTGTTTTGTTTACTACATAATTCCATATGTGTTCCTTCATAGTTTTGACGTCTTCAATATTAATCTACAATGTAGAAAATAATAAAAATAAAGAAAAACCATTGAATGAGAAGGTGTGTCCAAACCTTTGACTGGTACTGTATGTAATAGGGCCGTATTTGCGTGGTGTGTGTGTGTGTGTGTGTGTGTGTGTGTGTGTGTGTGTGTGTGTGTGTGTGTGTGCATTCAAAAGGTTCACTATAAGGCATGTGACGTGCCTTAATCGTCTCAAGACTGCTGAGGCAAATGAGAGCAAATTCTACCGTTGAATTTAGTTCTGTCTGTCACTCAGGCCCTCAGAACTCTCAGAGACGTCTCACCCATGACAACTGACAATGGAGATTTCGTCACAGCATTAATTCTCACTCCAAGGCCTGTATATACGATTCTGCGGCGTGTAATAGAGTCTTAATTTCTTTTGCCCTCATAACCAGAATACTTGCTCAAACCGTGACCATAATTGAGGAGCAGTCATGTCTTTAGAGAAAACAAATAAACTGTTCACAGAAATCCAGACAAAACAGATCCATCGCCCCAGAAGCCCAAATCATCAACTTTAATCTCAGAACAGTAAGTGATTTAATCAATAAAAAACGAGAATATATGTCCTCTCCCCCACACATCTAACCAGAACATTGATGTTGGGCCAAGCTGCAGCGCTTTGTAATTAGCCTGTCATAACAGGGAGACAGATGGGGGCCTGACAGTGCTGGCACCACACTTTAATTAAAGGCGAGGTTGGCAGCAAGCACCAAGAGGTGACTGAAGATTCCTCAGGAGAGGGAGGGGCAAACCACCACTCCGCCCCCCCCCCCCCACACACACACACCCCCCCACCCCTCCTCCCCCCCCCCCCCCCCCACACCCACCCACCCACCCTGGCTGCCCACAGGACCAAAGAGGCCTCTGGGGTAGTGTGATGTCACAATGTGGGTCACGCACGTTGGGATAGGCAGCAGATATGTGTGTTTGCCCATACAGGTGCGCTCATACCCAACACGTGGGAGCGTACGCTGTGAGTAACCAATGAAAACAATTCGCGGTGGCGGGAATATGGCTGATGTACCCACGCCAAGAAATTAATGCTCAAACAATTATGGGCTTAGCTAGGTAATTGTGATGTGACACATCATAGACATAGTTTGTCTGCCAGTGTAATCTTATAATGGGTTTATTGAGTTTAGTGGAACGAAAGCCAAGGCGGCAGATTCAGAAGGCAGACACGATTTGACTTTGCCTCTGTGCTGCTAATGCCTTGTCTTAAATGGTTGATCAAACCTCTCTCTTTTTTTCCAGACATACCAGTTGCACTGTACCATTGCGCGCGCGCACACACACACACACACACACACACACACACACACACACACACACACACACACACACACACACACACACACACATCAACACAATTCATACTTATGATTGATCTGCACTATGTCCCTCACTAAGCATCTGAGTACTTGATTCTTACCACATGCAACAGATCATTCCCTTCAACGCAGCCGTTGTGTTAATAAACAGACAAACTTTAATCACATTTTAATGAACTCATTACAGCCATTGATTTCCCATACAAGTCAGTCTTTTGTCACCCGCCAACCTGGGCTTTCTTAATATCAGCTCCCCATGTGTTGTCAATCAATCAATCAATCAATCAATCAATCAATCAATCAATCAATCAATCAATCAATCAGTCACAACATTGTTAAAGGAGTGGGGTAATGGAGGTGTAGCTGTATAGGTGTATAGGTATGAGTTAAAGGAGTGGGGTAATGGAGGTGTAGCTGTATAGGTGTATAGGTATGAGTTAAAGGGGTGGGGTAATGGAGGTGTAGCTGTATAGGTGTATAGGTATGAGTTAAAGGGGTGGGGTAATGGAGGTGTAGCTGTATAGGTGTATAGGTATGAGTTAAAGGGGTGAGGTAATGGAGGTGTAGCTGTATACGTGTATAGGTATGAGTATGTAGGAGACACAGTCAGGGCCTGATCTCAAGCTTCTGCTGTTGGCTCTCTCTCCTCAGATGCTCTCTCTGCCTCTCCCTCTCTCTCTGTTTCTCTCTCTCTGTCTCTGTCTATGTTTCTCTCTCTCTCCCCCTCTCTCTCCCTCCCACCCCTCCCTCCCTCTCTCTGTCTCTGTCTCTCTCTCTGTCTATGTTTCTTCTCCCTCTCTTCCTCCCCCCCCCCCCCCCACCCCCACGTCTATCTCTCTCTCTGCAGCTGGAAGTGATGTTCCCTCTCCATTCCGTCTGTCCACTCCAGGCTAATGACCCTCTGGCGGCTGCAGTCATCCCCCTGTCAGGGGTTCAAGGGTTTCCAGAGCCAGAGTCTGACCCAGCCAGACTGACCAGGTGTAGGGACCCTCAGCCGTCGAAACTGTGACAATGTTCCACAGCAAGTATTATCTGTGTGTTCGCCACGAGTCTTTTTAACGCTAGGCTAACCTTCCTGTGTGCTGCGTATCTAGCAGAAAGGCAGTTAGCGTAGCATGAGAGTCTCCTTCCATCAGCCCGCCCCTCAGCTATCGCCGCTGGGCCCCCTGCCCGGAGCTAAAACACACAAACAAATATGATTGAATCACGCCAGCTTGGCAACTCCGCGGAGTAACTGCGGCCGGCCACGGAACAACAACAGTGCAAGATTGATGGCTTTCACTCAATTGACTTTTCCACTTATTTTCTATTTCTGCTCGACCGTGGTTCTGTCCACCCTTTAACAAGATCAGAGTAATGGACTGGGAACCGCTGGCCTGACTGGGGAGGGGGGCTTTAAGGAGGGAAGGAGGGAAGGAGGGAAGGAGGGAAGGAGGGAAGGGGGGAAGGGGGGAAGGAGGGAAGGAGGGTAGAAAGTTCTGGGCATGGCAGGTAGAAGGGAGGGAAGTTGAAAACATTGTTTAGGACAAACACTCATTTTACATTTACATTTGCATTCCTCATTGGAGTGTTGGGATGAAAGCTTGTACAGGACATCTGTTTCTGAGTGAACAGCGTCTCATTTCAAACGTCCAGCTGAAAACATTCCCAGGATTTTTGATTAATAGACGGACTATTTAGGATAACAACATCAAACCTGTCTGGCTGGCTTCATCACAAAATAATTCTGGCATCTAAAACCAATGCATTTTCCTTTTTGTCCTCTCTGTTTTAATGTATTCTTTCTTCCTGTAAAGCACATTGTATTGCATTTGTGTATGAAATGTGCTATAAATATACAGTTTGATGGATTGATTGAAAGGTCCAGCATTGTAAACCAAACACTCCAGCAGCACGAACCATAAACAGTTAGTATGACACATGATGACTTGACATGCAAAGGATGTATTCCTTTGCTGCACCAGTACAACCTCAACACAATCTCACACAACTGCTCTCTGCGTTTTGAAATCCCCGAGGTGTTGCCAAAGTCAAAGTGATTTTGAAACCTTTTGTCGGGGTGAAAACGGTCTCTTTATTATTGATGTTTTGTGGTCAGGTAGTTCTGCAAAAACCTGCGCTATTTACAGGATGTGTCAAGGTTATTGACTAATAAATACTCCACAAGTGGGAACTTACGGTTTTCAACGACATAAAGGAGACAGAAAGAAGACAGAAAGGAGACAGAAAGTACAGACAGAAGACGTTATCGAGCCTGGATGGTTTTAGTTACCGGCAAAACCAACAGTAGAACGTCACGAATTGACCTCTGAGTTTGAGGTCTCCAACGTCATTCAATGCAAAGACGTCATCCAAGACTGGCCCAGTACAGAAGCCCCAAGCAGACCAGAACAGGACAGCCGGCAAATTAGTCTCATAACTTCTAAGTTTCATGGCCTGTTCCCAAATAGGCATTTCCTTTTCATACCATTCCCTAACAATGCATTACAAGCACAGTTACATCACGTCACTGAGTTGTATTGTATTGTACCGCTTCCCAAATCCCCATCAAAGTATTTTCAAGACTTTAATCCTAAGGCTCTTAGCCGTGCGCCATGTATTCCTATGCCAGTCTTGCCAGGTGCTGACGTCAGAGACTAGGAGGGGGGGGGGCTGTATCCAATGAGCCTGTCCTCCGATTTCTACCTCCACCAGCCTCCACTGGTTAGGAACCAGACCTGGGTCAAAAAAGTACTACAAATCTGTTGAGCTTCTGCTTGAGCCTGCTTGGAGTGCCAAAATGGTTGGAATTTGTGGATTATTCTGATTGGTTACATTGAGCCAGACAAACTGAATCAAGCGCAGAAAAGTATTTGAGATTATTTCAAATGCTATTTGAACGAGGGGCATCATAACTCAACAGTTAGGAACGCCAATGTTCTGCGTTGGTTGTAAAACTGACACTCACTCAACTAAGCGATAAGAGTCACAATAACAGTCAGGACCTGAGGACTCCTTTGATTAGAGAAAGACAAAAAATAACAATTGCCCTGTTTCGACTGGTTCTTGGCAACAGGGATGGAATCTTTGTTCAGGGATGGTGTGTGTGTGTGTTTGTGTGTGTGTGTGTGTTTGTGTGTGTGTGTGTGTGTGTGTGTTTGTGTGTGTGTGTCTGTGTGTGTTTGTGTGTGTGTGTGTGTGTGTGTGTCTGTGTGTGTGTGTGTGTGTGTGTGTGTGTGTGTGTTTGTGTGTGTGTGTGTGTGTGTCTGTGTGTGTGTGCGTGTGTGTGCGTGTGTGTGTGTTTCAGAACGGATTCAGATCGGATTCTGTTCACGACAGATTTTGTCAGAGGCTTTTAGGTGTGTGTGTGTGTGTGTGTGGGGAGGGGGGTGTGTGCGTGTGTGTGTGTGTGTGTGTGTGTGTGTGTGTGTGTGTGTGTGTGTGTGTGTGTGTGTGTGTTTGTGTGTGTGTGGTTGTGGTTGTGGCTTTCCACCAGGGGAAATGCAGCAGTGTTGAGGGTCAAGATCTCTCGTGACGCGTGGCGCTCTTGATCTCTCACATCAACTTCCGTGACCTCTGACCCCACTATAAAAGGACACACGGGTCATGGAAATGACCGTTGGGTCCCAAAACACTCTTAAAATTTATGACCACATCAGAGAGCCTGTTGAGTCTCTTCTGTGGACATAGCATACAATAACACTGTGCTCATACACAAACACTCATTAAAAGAAGACATTGCAGTGTCATCATGAGGGATCCTATGGTGTGTGTGTGTATGTGTGCGTGTGAGTGAGTGTGTGTGTGTGTGGTGATGAGTTCACAACATCCCCCCCTCTCCATAACTCCTCTATCTGAGCCCCTCTGAGATAATACAGCCCCATTGACCCCTCCCAGCCCCCCCCCCCCCCCCACCTCCCTCCCAAACACGCACCCCAGAAGGGGCCAGGGCCAAGTCACTGCTTCTTCCCCCAACAACAGGCACCCCGAGTGGGGGCCAGGCTCAGCGGGCCTGGCGCCCTAGCATGTGTTTCCCATTGTGGGGCCGGGACCCCACCGGTGGACAGAGGAGGACACACCGCCGAGAGGAGGACAAGTCATTTCCGCCAAGGTGCCTTGCTGGCCAAACGCTAATGACCCGTAATGACCTCCACTCTCCCTCTCTCTTCCTTTCCCTCTCTCTTCCTTTCCCTCTCTCCCTCCCTCCCTCTCTTTTCCTTTCCCTCTCTCTCTCTCCCTCCCTCTCTTTTCCTTTCCCTCTCTTTTCCGTTCCCTCTCTCTCTCTCCCTCTCTCTCTCTCTCTCTCTCTCTCTCTCTCTCTCTCTCCCTCCTGTGTTAGTGTAAGGGCCAGCGTTGACCCGTGTCTCATCCTCCAAGCCCTTGTCTCCCGTCCTCCTTCTCTGCCTGCTCTTGTGTGAAATGTTTGGTTGTGTTTCCAGACTCGGTGATAGTTTGGGCTGAGCCCAGTACGAGAGGCCAGGGATGCGATGGGAAGTGTGGTGTATCTAATGGTTTACAGATCCCAAGGAGAAATGCGTTGGCGTCAATTTCCCCTTGGATGCTTTTTCTCTTTCTCTCTCTATCTCTACTTTTCTCTTTCTCTGCCTGTCTCTCTCTCTCTCTCTCTCTCTCTCTCTCTCTCTCTCTCTCTCTCTCTCTCTCTCTCTCTCTCTCTCTCTCTCTCTGAGGACTTCCAGTAGTTTGAAATATTCTCCGGAGGGAGATCCCTGTTCGGTTCGAGGAGCAGATAGCTGCATCCAGATGCATCTTAAACCCACTAATGCTTTTCAGGGAAGGGGAGGAGGGCGAGGGTTCATAAATAACAGATAAACTTGGAGCTGGCAACCACGGAGACAGGCCCAGATTGGGGGGATTTGAGGGGCCATAGGGGGGGAGGAGGGGGAGGGAGGGAGGGGAGGGGGGGGGACAGGGGGGAGGGAGCGTAGAGGCGTGGGTGTTTGGAGAAGAGAGGAAAGGGGGTGATGTGGTCAGGGGAGAGAGAGAGGGAGAGAGGGAGAGAGAGAGGGGGGGGAGGGAGAGAGGGAGAGAGGGAGAGAGAGAGGGAGAGAGGGAGAGGGAGAGAGAGAGGGAAAGGGCTTCCCCATGGGGGTTTGAACTCTCAGAGATGGTCCGGGTCAGAGCAGAATTGAACATGCAGGCCGCGGGCCAAGGAGGCCTGAGTCGAACAAACTGAACAAACCGAGAAACCGAACAAACCCCAGGGTGCCTCAGAGAGTTCACAGCCCCTCTAAACACATGGAAACACCCTGGGAGCTCTACTGGTGTGGTTACTCATCCACTGGGCCGGCTGACATCAGCCTGACGTTAGTGTTGATGTGAGAGTTCTGTCCGTGCACAGCGTGAGTGGACCCCCAGGAAACATTACGCTCCACAATACAACTGACCTGCCTGTTGTGTGTTAGAGATGGAGCCTCCCCTCCCCCCCCCGCCTCTCTTCCCCCCCCCCCCCACGCCTCTTTCCCCCCCCCCCCTCTCTCATCTAGTACAACACGTTGGTGCTTTATTTGTCCATTTCTGTTTTCTTTCACTTTCTCTCCTTTTTCATGTCTGTCCTCCGACCGTGTCTCTCCCTCTCTCTCCAGTCTGACAGTAATCAGTCTCTTCTCCTCCCTCTCTACTTTCTCTCTCTACCTCCCTCTTCTCCTCCTCTCTCTACCTCCCTCTCTACCTCCCTCTCTACCTCCCTCTCTACCTCCCTCTCCTCCTCCTCTCTCTACTTCCCTCTCTCTACATCCCTCTCCTCCTCCTCTCTCTACCTCCCTCTTCTCCTCCTCTCTCTACCTCCCTCTCTACCTCCCTCTCTACCTCCCTCTCCTCCTCCTCTCTCTACCTCCCTCTCTACCTCCTCTCTCTACCTCCCTCTCTACCTCCCTCTCCTCCTCCTCTCTCTACCTCCCTCTCTACCTCCTCTCTCTACCTCCCTCTCTACCTCCCTCTCCTCCTCCTCTCTCTACCTCCTCTCTCTACCTCGCTCTCCTCCTCCTCTCTCTACCTCCCTCTCCTCCTCTCTACCTCCCTCTCCTCCTCCTCTCTCTACCTCCTCTCTCTACCTCCCTCTCCTCCTCATCTCTCTACCTCCCTCTCCTCCTCCTCTCTACCTCCCTCTCCTCCTCTCTCTACCTCCCTCTCTCTACTTCCCTCTCTCTACCTCCCTCTTCTCCTCTCCTCCTCCTCCTCTCTCTACCTCCCTCTCCTCCTCCTCTCTCTACCTCCCTCTCCTCCTCCTCTCTCCACCTCCCTCTCTCGCTGTGGTAGACAGATGTGTAGTAGGAGGCAGTGTCACTGTATGAGACACACAACACACAACAGGTGTTTCTGGGCAGTACTGACTGACCTCCCACCGCCAACTGCTGAACACACACACACACACACACACACACACACACACACACACACACACACACACACACACACAAACATGCACACGTGTGTGTGTCCCACCCCCTAGTCACAGGCCTCCCACATTGGCAGTAAATACAAAGGACCCTGACAGCTCAGGCCTGTCATTGATATCATTAATAACCACTCCTCGTTGCAGGGGGGACGGAACACATGGTGACACACAACGGCCCCAGGGCTCTTCTCACATCAGTGACATCACTGGAACATCCCAGCGCAGAGGACTGTTGGGCCGCACCTTGGCGTGTTTGTGATGTTCAAGTGTTTAATGTTTATTGAGTAGGCCTGTGGGCCACTGACAGGAATGGGGGAGGTTGATAGATTGATTTTTAAGGTGGAAGAAAAAAAACAGAAGAGAACAAAAGCCTTCCTTGTGATTTGTTGTCAGATAGTAACTAAGTCCAACTCAACCATCAAAGACTCTCATAGAAGAAGACAAGTCAGCTGTAAACATACCCCAAAGGAGGCGGCCATTACACTAATACAGGATGATGCATGTTTGGTTTATAGTATTCTCCCAATTCATCATCACTGACTTGTTTTCAGAGACCTCACTTGCCATGGAGAAGTTTGAATTTGCATGACGAAGTTTCAAGTAGATAGGATTTCCCCCCCCGCCCCCCCGAAAAAAGGCGATTTATAACCGCAATTTAAGTCTTTAATGTTTCTATCTAAATCAACATCCCCCAAACATGCAACAAAACATCAGTTAAACCCGAATTCATCCGTTATGTCAATGAAGGTGATGGTATGGTGATATGCAGGCTTTGGCCAGCACATTCTACCCATATTTCTCCCTATCTCTCCAGTGGCTCGTCCCTTGAGATGGGAGATAATGGATGAGGACCCGGCAGGTCGGAGCTCAGAGGGTTAATGGCCCTGGAGATGGAGCGAGGAGCTGCCAGAGGTAGAGGTAATTTATATGCATTCATTACGTTCCTCTCAGCCACGGAGGACAATAACACAGGTCCCTGCCAAACCCGCCTGTTTGGGAAGGCAAGGCAGGGCGAGAGAGAGAGAGAGAGAGAGAGTGCGTAGGTGCAAAAGAGGGAAACATGCCCGAGGGAGAGAGTGGGAGAGATAGATAGAGAGGGGGAGAGAGGGGGGGGATGGGGAGGAAAGGGGGGAGAGAAGGGGTGAAAAGAAAGCTAAGAGAAGAAGAGGGGGAGGGGACGTCGAGGAAAGGGGCGTGGCCTCTGTCATTCGCCACAAACCAGTTGTCACCTTAATGGGGGACATTACCTGCCTGTCATTCAGCTACAAGCTGCAGGAATTCCAACAAACCTAGCTGTGTGTGCGTCCAGCAAAAGAGTCCTCCGTACATCAGGACCATAGTGGACCAACCAATATAGTGTCCAGTCAATTGAATTAGTAGCTCCTGTGTCAGCATTCTTGGATTGTTTTTGATATGAGACAATTCTAATGCTAATAATAACAATTTAGATTTGTATAGCACTTGATATAATACTTTGTTGTTACTTCAGGACAAATAAAGATATATACAGTACCAGTCAAAAGTTTGGACACACCTTGCCAAGAGTGTGCAAAGCTGTCATCAAAGCAAAAGATGGCTACTTTGAAGAATCTAAAATATAAAACATATTCTGATTTGTTTAACACTTTTTTGTTTACCACATAATTCCATATGTGTTCCATCATAGTTTTGATGTCTTCAGTATTAATCTACAATGTAGAAAATAATTTAAAAAAATAAAGAAAAACCATTGAATGAGAAGGTGTGTCCAAACTTTTGACTACTACTGTACATTAAATAAAAAGACCAGAACTTTCTTTGGAAGTAATATTCTCTTTTTTCCATTATTATTAGGTGACATCATGCGGCTACTACAGGCCAGGGTGAATGACAGTAAATGATACTTGCATTTGTTTAATTTTAGTCCTGAGTGACACACAGGCAGCTGGAGCTGCCCAGCCAGCGTCATGTCAGCAGAGCCGTGACAGAGAGTCACAGGAGCGGAAAGATCAGGTCATACACACACACACACACACACGCACACACACACACACGCACACACACACACACACACACACGCACACACACACACACACACACACGCACGCACGCACGCACACACACACACACACACACACACACACAGACAGACACATACACACACACACTGATCTTGTGGTAATCAGCCTGTTCAGACTAGACAACATTCACATGAGCATTGTTTGATCACTAACGTCAAAAACATATTTTCACAGCCACTGAGTACGCACAGAGAACTGAAAACATGACCAGCAATGTGACAGGAAGATGCATGTATCATGCCACACACACACACACACGCACACACACACACGCACACACATACACACACGAACGAAGACTGTCCTTCCTGATTTTCATGATGTCATAATCCCCCACCATTATGTTCTCTCTGGAGGACCGGGCAACTTTTCTGTGACTATCTGTGAGGGTGAGTCAGCGCCATTAGGGATGCTGGGTAATTCAAACCAGATCTCAACACTCACTGCTCATTAGTTGACATGCAGCGGGGACGCTGCGGTTTCACTGGCCTCCATGAAGTCTTCATACTCCACCAGATAGCTGAAGGTCCCATATAACATAGAACACGGAGGATGCAGCCCATAGACCAAGACAGGTAAAACACCAGGGGAGGCTGGCGGAGGTAGAAATCGGAGGACGCGCCCATTGTAATGCGTGGAATGGACGTGTTTGATACCATTCCTGATTCCACTCCATGCATTACAAATGAGCCCGTCCGGTTTCTACTTGCACCAGCCTCCGATTTCTACCTCCACCGGCCTCCCCTGTAAAGCACAAACAGGTAGGTAATTTGAAGAGGGCGTGTACCTTTCTACCCACCAATTACCGTCTCTCAAATTGTGATAAAGGCTAATCTAGACATGCAATACTTGGTAAGACACAACTCATTCACCTGCATGACATATACAATAACATCTTCCCCTGTTTAAAGATGTTTTATGACTCTGCATCATCGATGGGCCTTGGGGAGAGATTGAGACAGTACATTTTGCTATTCTGTGTGAACAGATGCTGTGATTGAGGGAACAGTATCTGCTGTTTAGTTTTTTATGTGCCTTTTGGGCACAAACACCATATTCACACTGTTTTATAGACACACGATAGATTCAGTCTGTTAGATACACACGCACGCACACACACACACACACACACACACACACACACACACACACACACACACACACACACACAGCACACCTCCAAGTATTGTAAATACTATCCACAGAAAAACAGAAACACACTCCTTTATAAGACACACAATTTGTACACACTGTAACACACATACAATTCTGCGAGGACACGTTGGAGACACACGTTGACTTTATGGGGATCTTGACCGTCCTGTGGAGGAGCATCCCAAATCAAAACAGATGCGATCCTCAGAACAGCCATTAACTCAATATGATACCTTTACCAACTGTGCTTTTTACTGCTTCTCTCGCTGTCCAACGAAAGCAGATCAACTCCCCAGCAAAGCAAACCCGCTGACCAACCACAAACCCCCGTGATCGATTCTGAGGGGCATGTGAGGACAGTCAGACACTCTCTAGCTCCGTTTACACAGAGGCATGTCCCGGTAATTTACCGGTAATTTACTGTTACTGTTGTCTGTGTAAACTAACCTCGGGTTGGGCATAACTGCAAAATCTTTTACCTGTGGCAGACCTAGTCATGGTCCTGTCATGTGCCCCCCCCCCCCCCCCCTTCCCCATCGCTCCCCAATCTCCCCGCCCACTGTATTGCACTGATGTGTGTACACGGGGTGACATGAGTCATGAAGTAAATCACGGCCTGTATAAACGGGCATCAGACAAAAAATACCTGGAAATGTTGGGAATAGGGCTTCTGGGCCAAGGGAGGCTTGTGGAAGCAGAAATCGGAGGACGGGCTCATTGTACTGCATGGAACGGAATGAGGAACGGGGCCCGTCCTCCGGTATCTACCTCCACCAGCCTCCCCTGTATTGGGGACACTATGGGGCAGGTCATGGGAAAGCGCCGGTCTCCCTTTTACTGTTACAAACAGGTCAGGCACACCCACACAAGCCAGCCCTCCCTAAACACAGCACAGCATGAGTATCTATCTATCTGGCTGTTTCAGAGACAGAAATCTTTTGGGAGTTCAAGAGAATGTTTTATTGTAAATACGCTTTAACAGGCTGTTTAGTGAAGGATGAATGACATTGCAAGGCGGTGCAGCAAGCGTGCAGTGGAGCCGGTGAAGGGTCTAGTCTGAGATAATAGGGATTAGCAGGAACATTTCCCACATGCTATTAGTTTGTCCGCTGGAGGGGAGTGAGCTTTTTTGGCACAGAGCACTTGGCATGGAGGAACTACACAGAGAGAGCTAATTGAACCCAAGACACAGAGTGACACTGAAATAACACCAGGAAGGAATGCATTAAACCCCCACATGGCCAATCGCCAGCCAGCGCTGAGAGAAAAAGACAGAGGGAAGAAGGAGGAGAAGAAGAAGAAGAAGAAGAAGAAGAAGAAGAAGAAGAAGAAGAAGAATCCAGTCCAAACTCTCCGCCAAGAGGACCCCCTGAGAAGGGAGGGAGAGGGCTCTGTGTTAAAAAAACTGGAAATAAAACAAAAACTGGAAATAAAACAAACCAAAATTAGAGAAAGAGAGAGCGAGAGAGAGAGAGAGAGAGAGAAAGAGAGGAGAGATGTCCGTGCAGAATCTCGATCAGGGAGAGCATACGGGGCAGTGTTGGTTTTAGAGAGATTGTTCGCAGAGCAGTGTTACATGTGTCTGTGGTCGCTGTGTGATGACAGCGATTCACACCACAGCGTTCCTCACATACTGCAAACCAAACTGACAAAAAAACCCAAAGCCCCAGAGTAACGTCACAACGAAAGAAACGCAGACAGCTTGGAGGATGGAATTTACAACACGGGGAGGGAGGACCGCTTCAGGAATGTCCTCTAGATTCTCTCTGCCTTCGTACGAGTGTTTTAAAACAGAACACAGCACAATAGAATACAACAGCATAAAATGAAATAAGTTGACGTGACTATTTTATGATGCTAATGTGAGTTTTTTGTGTCGAGTACTTGAGTTCGTTGCCGATGTACTGTAGCATCTGTGTGTTCTGTTACTGTTATTGTACCAAGATTAGACATAGCCTTCCTTGTCTGATCCTGTTCAATAAGGCTTATGGGAAGTCATGCTCCAGGACACCTACTGCAGGGGAGGCTGGTGGAGATAGAACTCAGAGGACAGGCTCATTGCAATGCATGGAATAGAATAGGGAATGGTATCAAATTCCATTCCTAATTCCATTCCATGCATTACAACGAGCCTGTCCTCCGATTCCGGCCTCCAGCAGCCTCCCCGGCAACGCAGGTACAGTACGGGACGTTCAGTAAAAAGCCTGGAATTGGAAGACTGTCAAGTATAACCACTCACAACAGTGTTTGTTGTGATTTCAATAATTACACGTGTGGTGCCAAGATTCTGACGACCTCATTGTCTCCTTAGTTCTCTTGGGAAAGGTCCTTGCTGCCCCACAAGCAACCCCAAGCCTGTTCTGCCACATCTAGTACCCTGGAAGGAGTTCAGAAAATAAATCTCCACCTTTTTTGGAAGCCTCTCCAGGTGCCTTGAGTGTTCCCAGAAATCTCAATCTCACAGGTTGTTTTGTTTTCACCTTCTGTGAGTGCCATCTCGAACAGACTGTTGCTTATTACTGTAATTCTATCCCAACGGACAAATGGTATCTTCGATAACTGTCTTGATAATTGTGTAAACTATGAAGGGGGAGGGAAGAAGGAGGAAGGGGGTTAGGGGTGTGTGTGCGTGTGTGCGCGTGTTCATGCGCATATGCGTGTGTGCGTGCGCGTACACGTGCGTGTGTGTGTGTGTGTGTGTGTGTGTGTGTGTGTGTGTGTGTGTGTGTGTGTGGGCGGCGGTTGGGGGGGCTGTTTGGAAGGGGTCCGGGACTGTACTGCGTGTGGAGCCTCCAGGGGCTCTGAAATACGGTCTGCAGAGAGAAGCCCTCCTCTTGGCAGCCTTGCGCCTCATGCACTCTGCTCCCTCTCTCCATCTTTCTAATCATGCTTTTGGACGCGCTTATCAGAACACCACAGCCGAGGGCTGCAAATCATCAGGGGAAACTTTTCTGGCTCAAAACCGCCTTTTTTCGTCTTTTTCAACAGAGAAATAATGTTTCTCGTTCTGTTCTGGTCTGGTCCTCGGGGCTTGTTGTGGTAGCAATGAAATTAAGACGTCCCATTATGAGATTTTCCGGTTGTCAGTGGTGTGTGTAGGACGCTCGCAAGCTTATTTGCTTGTGGCCTGCTCACCCTGACAGTAGAGGGGGCCAGGACAAACTCCAGTCCTGCGCAGCAAAGAGGTGTGAATATTTATGGGGTGACTAAACTGTTATCTCACGACAGAAGGGAAGGAGGAGGCAAAGTCCACATATTATATAAAAGGCCCAAAAGACAGTGTGTGGTTTATATGTGTGTGGGTGTGTATGTGTGTGTGTGTGTGTGTGTGTGTGTGTGTGTGTGTGTGTGTGTGTGTGTGTGTGTGTGTGTGTGTGTGCGTGGGTGTGTGTGTGTGAGTGTGTGTGTGTTGTTCATGGATGGATGTGTGTGTGTGTGTGTGTGTGTGTGTGTGTGTGTGTGTGTGTGTGTGTGTGTGTTGTTCATGGATAGATGTGTATGTGTGTGTGTGTGTGTGTGTGTGTGTGTTGTTCATGGATAGATGTGTGTGTGTGTGAACAGTGCAGGGATCAGAGTGAGTGTACGAAACAACAAGGAAAGAGGGAGGTGAGAGAAAGAGGGTGTTCAGCACAGACACAGACTCCACTTACACATCACATCAAATATCACATTCTATTTATCAGGTCCATTGCATGCCGCCGTAACTGACCTAGTGAAA
The DNA here is from genome assembly GCF_951799395.1 of Argentina silus. NCBI lineage: Eukaryota > Metazoa > Chordata > Actinopteri > Argentiniformes > Argentinidae > Argentina > Argentina silus. The sequence goes on along the minus strand of NC_139673.1, from coordinate 2,678,013 downwards.
TGCTTTGGGATCCTGCTCCTCGCTCAACAACAACAGTCAGTAACAATCAACAAGTCAGAAACACAATATAATACAGTCGTAAAAAAAACAAAAACATATTTGAGCTGTGTATGATCCCAAACTACAGTACAGTGAATCACCAACTTTTAGCAAACCAGTTATCCAGCGGCCCTGTCACAAAGAAAGCTGGAGGAAACACAACGTGACACCCTCAGTGTGGGCACCTGTCATAGGGGCTTGCTGGCGGAGGAGAGGTGCACAGTTCCCCTCGTTCATCTATGAAGTCATTGTCTTTTCTACAGCAGGTGAGAGCGTTATGGGTGAGTACCTGAGAAGCACCGTGACAGCCCACAGCACTGATGATGAACGTGATTACTCACTGGGTTTCACACGTTTACAGAACGATGCATGTCGTGCATGTGACTCACCCGGGCCCTGGCCCATCCCCTCCCTGCACAGGACACAAGAAGCACACCTGCATCATCTAGAACCAGTATTACCCGTCAGGGGGAAAAGGTCCAGTGACAGCCACAGTCTCTGCAGACAGGATGTGGGCAGAGGGAGAGAGGTGAGAGTGCTCTCTCCGCTCAATTCCTCGTGGCGTTTGGGGAGGGCAAGTTATGACGGATCTGTACCGGAAAGGATGCATAAGTCAGTGATGAGTAGCACATAACTAGGTGTGGAAACCAAGAGAGAAGCACACACAGAATGACACATGAGCCATGCAGGAAGTAGTGTGAATACACACAGCTATGATGAGAAACAGGACACTCCCACTGAGCACGTATGTTATTTCCTAGATTGCCTGAAGTGGCAGATATATTATCAATTCTGTCGTGACAACAAACGCCTTCGAGACGCTATTGAATGGGGCCCTGAAGAGAGGAAAAAGAAGAAGAAGAGGGAGAAGGAGAGAGAGAAGGAGAAAGAGAGAGAGAGATAGAGAGAGAGATAGAGATAGAGAGAGAGAGAGAGAGAGAGAGAGAGATGCACACAGTGGGAGAGAAAGAAAATAGAAAACAAACACAGACAGGTGTGGGGAAAGACAGAGAATGAGAATGAGTGACAGATGGACAGAGAGTTAAGATAACAAAGAGGGGAGGAGGGAGACAGGGGGGGACGTCCCAGGGCCAAGTTCAACTGGTCTTGCAGGTCTTCTGTGTCAACTCAAACAGGTAGGACTGTGAGGGGGTTTAACCCACTTACAGTAGTAGTATTCATTCAACGTACAGTAGAACCAGGCAAACCCATAACCAAATCCATACCCATTATGACCTTGGTAACTGACTGGATCAACAATACGACCTCCAACAAAAGGACTCATACACAGTAGGCCTACATTCTGAGAGGCCTCAATCTGTAGGTGGCCATTCCACACTCATCCATCATATACTTAACCATGACAAAGGAGAGGCTTCTCCTACTGCCAGGCTGTGGTCTGTCAACACGTGTCTGGAGGAGAGAAGAGACTATACAATTATTGGAGAGACCGTGAGCACTCAAGAAGTTGAGCTGCACGATATGAGAAGAAACTGACAAAGATCTGTGCTGAAAAGAGAGAGAGAGAGGGGGAGAGAAAGAGAGAGAGAGAGGGGGGAGAGAGAAGGAGAGAGAGAGAGAGAAGCACAGAGAGAGAGAGAGAGAGGTACAGAGAGAGAGAGAGAGAGGTACAGAGAGAGAGAGAGAGGGGGGAGAGAGAAGGAGAGAGAGAGAGAGAGGTACAGAGAGAGAGAGAGAGGGGGGGGAGAGAGAAGGAGAGAGAGAGAGAGAGAGAGGTACAGAGAGAGAGAGAGAGGGGGGGGAGAGAAAAGGAGAGAGAGAGAGAGAGAGAGAGCAATTGCCAGTTCTGCACAGACCAGTCCAACAACAAAGCCCCTGCTCTAGCCAAACTCCATCACCGGCAGAGAGTAAAATATCTACACACACAGAGTGTCTGTATAGGGAGTCATTAATCACTAATATATAGCATTAGTATATGAGAATATAATACTGTACGATATGTATAATATATGCCATATGACATTATTGACTTACTTTTTCATATTTACGTAACATACAAAAACACATCATTTTACTATTTTCCCTGCATAGTTTTTACAATTCAATTATTCACTTCATATCTGTTAGACATACCACAGACGAGATATAAATCATGATATGGCACCGTATTTGAGGGTATCGGGTTTGATCGTATATCAGGGTGCGTATTGCTTTGGCGACGATCATTGGGAAAATGCAATAAAAATCTTTGCATGCACTGGCAGGCAAGACATAAACCTGTAGATACAATATTGTTCTTGGCTGTTTGCGGGGCACTCCGCGGAGTCAGGACAGGGCTGAGCGGTGCCCACGGCGGGCTGATGATGTTCCCTCTCCCTCTGCTTCATGATAAGGCTTGCTGCCTCGCCCACGGACCCTCGGAGGAGGAGGACGGGGCCCATTGTAATGCATGGAATGGAATGAGGAATGGTATCAAACGTGTGTGTTTTCCGATTTCCGATTTCCGATTTCCGGTTTCTCCGTCCGCCAGCCTCCTGTGTATCCCTAAACCCCAAACCCTAAACCTCATAGCATTGTTGTGCTTCTCCTTTCAAAATAAGTCTCAGTGATGTTGAGCCCCTGTGCAGAAATCAATGACTTCAAGACAGAAACTTCAGAAATCAATGCTGGACTTCAGTCCAGACACACCCAGACGCACGCACGCACGCACGCACGCACGCACGCACGCACGCACGCACACACAGGTATCCCCACACAATTCCCTTTGTATACAGTATGTAAATCTGTTATACACTGCTCCAGATCATTTCACAGGGAGTGAGCTTTTGTTGTGGCCTAAGCCGCGGTGAGACAAAGCAGCAGCTATCCCAGCACCGACAGATGCCAGGGTTGGATAAAGGAAAGCCTTTGTAAAAGGTAAAGTCCACCTAACTACAGAGGATTTACCGTCCAGGCCGAGCCCCGGCATCAACGGTTTCATATACAGTGCAATGCTGCATCTAACCTAGGATGTAATGAGCTTGTTGATTGTTAATCCTGGGACAATAGCATCAGATCAGATCAGCACGCTGCCTCAAGCTGCCTGTTCATGATCAGGGCATAAGCATAAACACTTGGTTATGTCCTGTCAGACGAGTTCGCGAGGGACAGTGCCCTGCGTAAGTAATGGGACAGTGCCCTGCGTAAGTAATGGGACAGTGCCCTGCGTAAGTAATGGGACAGTGCCCTGCGTAATAATGGGACAGTGCCCTGCGTAAGTAATGGGACAGTGCCCTGCATAAGTAATGGGACAGTGCCCTGCCTAAGTAATGGGACAGTGCTCTGCGTAAGTAATGGGACATTGCCCTGCGTAAGTAATGGGACAGTGCCCTGCATAAGTAATGGGACAGTGCCCTGCGTAAGTAATGGGACATTGCCCTGCGTAAGTTTAGTATTTGTTTTTTTACCAGTGATTTTTTTTCCCTTCTTTTTAATGATGTTCCAAATTGGCAAGCCAAAGGTTTTGGCTGTGTGTCAGATTCCTCAGCCTGATAACCACTTCCTTGACTTTCATTGACACCTCTTTGGATCGCATGTTGACAGACACCAATGGCGAACTCCAAAGCCTAGAATCACACACAGACACACACACACACACACACACATACACACACAATCAATTTCTCCTGACACCCCATTCGTATAAAAGGCTCTTGACAGAAAACAACAAGAGTAAAAGCAGAGACTTGTCTTCGGTTGAAAAGACCTGCCCTTTTGAATTGAAAGAGGCAAAAAAGGAAAGCTATTCAGCCAATACATGGTCAAACATAAAGCATAGTTACACATTAATAACATAGAGTATGTTTTGGTTTAGCCTGTCTAAGCTATCAGCAAAGGATGGTTCTCAGACTTTCAGCCTTTCTTGTAGCTATGTAAACACACAGTGTTTGAGAATAGACTTATTGAACAACTGCCGTAGGGTGATGTATGGTAAATGCACAACCTTCAGCGTCCTTCTGAAAAATGCAGAGAACACACCTCAAGCTGTCATTCATACAGGAGTACACTGACACTCTGGGAATTCACAACACACACACACACACACACACACACACACACACACACACACACACACACAGACACACACACACACACACACACACACACACACACACAAACACACACACACATTTGCTATTTTGTTTTGATGACAGTCGCCTAATAGGATCAACATGTTTTTGCTCATATTACATTTGCTATTAATAATAAATGACAATAATAATATTCACTTTATCCATTTTCAAACATGCAATTAAGTACTGAGTCACTGACAAGAAGCATGTGGCAGAGGGGAACAATCCGTCAGTGAAAACAGACTCTTGGTTTACATATCAGGTGTAAACCACGAGTCTGAAATATGCATAAGCCAAGAGTGGAAAGAGTGTTAATCTGCATACGCATGACTCACCAAACAGGACATGTGTTGACGGTTGTAGACCTAGAGGTTTAGAGGCCTTGTGCACTCAGCTGTGAATCTGCCCCCTCAATCAATAACTACACTCTAGAAATGGAACATGCCCAAACACAGACACACACACACGCACACACACACATTTGGATGCACCACACACATGCACGCATGCACACGCACACGCACACACGCACACACACACACGCACACACGCACGCACGCACACACGCACACACACACGTAAACAGTCTCTCCAAACATTTCAATGACCCATGATGGTAAACACAGCTCAGAGACCAATCTGCGTGGTGATTTCAATATTTGCTATTATGGACGAGTGAAGAAAGATGACGACTAAAACAACTATTATAACGTCAATAGCGTATGTCAACCGCCCCTTGGCCGGGAGCCAGAGGTACTACGCCTTATTTCAGCTGAAGCCATGCTTCCCAGCAGTCCAACCCACTGTCATTTGTTTTTTAAACCTGGTGCCAGCTCCTCTCGGCTCTGGGCGACCACGCAACCCACTAAAGAAGAAAACGTTGACACACAAAGAAGCCTTGACTAGACGCCACGCAGCGCAAGGCAACGCCTGGAAGAGGTGAACGTCCACTGGAACAACGGCCCTCAGCAGGCCTGGATACATTCGTCCCCACGTAAAGGAGATTTGCTCCAAATCGTGACGATTTAAATAATCTGACCTTTACCCTTTAGCAGGTGCATTGACCCTGTCAAAGTAACCCCCAGCGCCCCCCCCCCCCTCCCCACACACACACAAGTCAGCCTGCAGGGTAAATGATTAGCCACCCAGATTAGAGAAACACATAACTCTGCAGTCAGCTTCGACATATTTCTCCCCCTCAGTGAATCTAATATGTGTGTTTAGTTCAGGCATACTGT
>NC_139673.1:2667396-2669896 GCF_951799395.1 Argentina silus | reverse complement strand
ATGCAGTGACAATATCTTCATAACAGCAAATGCTGGGCTTTGAAATAGATCAACAGCCTTACCATTGGCTGATATCATACTGATGTCCTTAGTGAAGATATGTTTACCAACCTAGTTACGTCACTGGCCTGACATGCAACACTTGACGGTTACATGATGAGGAAGTGTGTTCCCTGTTGCAGCATTTTGCGCTTGGAGACGCTTGTGTGCTTCTGTATTTGTGTACGTGTGCATGTGCAAGCTTGAATTCGTATTAGCGAGAACAACACACATAAGCTGAAGAAAACCGACCCTGTAATAGTATATGCCATTTAGCTGACACTTTTATCCAAAGCGACTTACATTGCAGGGAGCGCATACATTTTTCAGCATACACGGTCCCAGCGGGAATCAAAACCACAACCTAAGCGTTGTTAGCGCCGTGCTCTACCGACTGAGCCACAGAGGACCAATCATGTCCCATCACATTCAGTACAGTGAAGCATTACTTCCATCAAAAAATCAAACTCGGGGCCTAGATGGTCCTAGGAGGAAGAAAAGAAGTGGGTCAGCTATACGATGTGCCTGGATTCACATCCAGTTTACACATACCACTCACCCAACACTTTATTAGAACACCTGTACACCTTCTCATGGTGGAGGAACACCTGTACACCTTCTCATGGTAGAGGAACACCTGTACACCTTCTCATGGTGGAGGTAGAGGAACACCTGTACACCTTCTCATGGTGGAGGAACACCTGTACACCTTCTCATGGTGGAGGTAGAGGAACACCTGTACACCTTCTCATGGTGGAGGTAGAGGAACACCTGTACACCTTCTCATGGTGGAGGAACACCTGTACACCTTCTCATGGTGGAGGTAGAGGAACACCTGTACACCTTCTCATGGTGGAGGTGGTGTAATGCTGTGGGGAATGTTTTCTTGGCACACTTTGGGCCCGTTAATACCAATCAATCATCGCTTGAATGCCACAGCCTATTTGAGTATTGTTGCTGACCATGTGCATCCCTTCATGGCCACAATTGACCCATCTTCTAATGGCTACTTCCAGCATGATAATGCACCATGTCACAAAGCAAAGGTTGTCTCAAACTGGTTTCATGAACATGACAATGAGTTCAGTGTTCTTCAGAGGCCTTCCCAGTCACCGGATCTGAATCCAAAAGAACAACTTTGGGATGTGGTAGAACGGGAGATTCACAGCTTGAAAGTGCACTTGAAAAATCTGCAGGAATTGCATGATGCAAATCATGTCATCATGGACCAGAATCTCAAAGGAATGTTTCCAACATCTTGTGGAGTCAATGCCACAAAGAATTGAGGCTGTTTTGAGGGCAAAGGGAGGCCCTACCCAGTATTAGTATAGTGTTCCTAATAAAGTGTTCAGTGAGTGTATTCTGTACTGTACACACCATCCTCCTTGTGCTTATTGCTGTGAGGAGAAACATTGCAATTATCGTATCAGATTGCCTCTTCTCAATCTCCTGGGATTACAGCGTGCATCTGGCATTTGTCCTCCTTGCAAGTGGTGTCTTGTCCTGTTCGGGTTATTTTTGTCTGCTTTTTAAGATCTATTGTTGTGTTCTTCGTATTCGAGCTGAGCTGTTTGTTTTAGCTTTGCAGAAGAGAATGAAAGGCACGGCACCTAGAGATTCCTCAACACCTGTGAGAAGAATGGCTTGCATCAGGTAAACAATGGATCCCAATGCATCATTCAAAGCATTCAATTGTTCTCCTTTTGACATGGATCCATATACTGTATACAGACTCAATGGCATGTAGTAAATATGGATTTAGTCCAGACAAGTCTTATTCCAAACAAAAATGTCACCACTGCTGAAATGATGACCAAGGTCTCTTCACTTCTACACTGACTCTGTGTCATTTGGTAAGCCCTTTTTGGGGGGGTTCACTGGCCTGCCCCACCACTACAAAGCCCTTTAATATACTCCACCAGTGGTAGAGACATCCTAGAGAGGGGAGACTCTGGGCTTCTCAGGGGGAACCATATAAATCTTAGTCACAGAGGTGTCAGAGAAATGAGGAAGTGTGAGTTAGGCCGGAGAGAGGGAGGGAGAGAGGAGGGAGGGACTGACTGACTGGCTGACTGGCTGACTGGCTGACTGGCTGGCTGGCTGACTGGGTAACTGACTGACTGGGTAACTGACTGACTGACTGGGTAACTGACTGGCTGACTGGGTAACTGACTGGCTGACTGACTGACTGACTGGCTGACTGGCTGACTGACTGACTGACTGGGTAACTGACTGACTGACTGACTGACTGACTGACTGGCTGACTGACTGACTGACTGACTGGCTGACTGGCTGACTGACTGACTGACTGACTGACTGGCTGACTGGCTGACTGGCTGGCTGACTGACTGACTGACTGACTGACTGGCTGACTGACTGACTGGCTGCCTGACTGACTGACTGACTGACTGACTGCAACTTGGAGGTGAAAGGCGGTGACACAGTGAGAACATTGCTAGAC
>NC_139673.1:2637396-2642396 GCF_951799395.1 Argentina silus | reverse complement strand
GAAACCCACAGGCACTAAATAGAAGACAACTCCCCCATTCAACACAACTACCTACTAACTCCTACTACTGGAACTCTAGACCCACACACACACACACACACACACACACACACACACACACACACACACACACACACACACACACACACACACATATGCACTACATAGAACAGAACTCCCTCTAAAGTGTCCAAGCAGACAAAGTCCTATTTTTGATTCAATAGTGCAGAGTAGTGCATACTAACTGAACAAACAACTGTGGACGACACGACTCCCTCCCCCTGACCTGTTCGGCACGGCCAGGGGGGAGCGGAGGGAGCAGGGTCATCGTCCAGGGCTGGGTCACTGGCCTGGTTAACCATTCATTTGATGTCTTAGATAAATGGGAAATAAAGAAAAAATTGTTTAGCTTTCTGCTCGACTGAATGGATCATGAATAAAACATCAACACATTCAAATACTGTGGCTGTTGCTCAGGAATCAGGATACGCTCCCAGGTTTGATGGACGGCACTTGGAAGGACAATAACTGAGTCAACCGCAGTGACAACAGCTTTGTCAACCCATTCCACTCTACTTTGTAACTTTATACCTAAATTCATTGAAATGTCCTTTCAATTCCATGTGAAATCTGTCCAATGCTTCGGCCATAAACAATAAAACCCTTTATTTGTTCTGGGAAAGACAAAAACTCAATATGTATGAGTCCACCAAGTGAGTACGTGTGAAAATGAAGAAAAATGTAAAGTGCGCTGGCCCTGTGGAACATGAGATCACAGCCCAGTCTACATGGCATAAAACAAATTTGATCAGCCGTGCATGAGCTGTTGGTGTTTATTTTGAGTTGTGTTCATCTCATAGGGGGCATGGCATCTCACATGAGAGCTGCCCGATGTTAAGTGATAAACACACACACGCCCACACATGCATGCACACATTCACACACGCACACAAACACACACACACGCCCACACATGCACACACACACACACACACACACACACACACACACACACACACACACACACACACACACACACAGATAACTACAGTATGAACTGTTTTTCGAGCTTACCCCAGATCACAAGCTACCCAAGGTTAGGCTCACGCTGAGTCACTCACATACACACACACACACACACACACATACACATACAGTCACACAGTCACACAGTCACACAGTCACACATCCTTCTTGTGGGGTTTTGTTTTGTTTTGTTTTTATTCTGACTGACTTCCTGGCGTGTGGTGGGCAGCAGGCTGAGAAGGACCATGTGAGGCGGGTGACATAGAGAGAGAGAGAGAGAGAGAGAGAGAGAGAGAGAGAGAGAGAGAGAGAGAGAGGGAGATGGGGAAGAAGAGAGAGAGAGAGAGAGAGAGGGAGATAGAGAGAGAGAGAGAGAGAGAGAGAGAGAGAGAGAGATGGGGAAGAAGAGAGAGAGAGAGAGAGAGAGAGAGAGAGATGGGGAAGAAGAGAGAGAGAGAGAGAGAGAGAGAGAGAGAGAGAGAGGCCACAGTGGCACAGAAGAGCATTATGGGACCCTACCACACGCAAAACCAGCTGTATACTCATCTTTCACACCTACCCCCCCCCCTCTCTTCTCCCCCTCTCCCCCCCTCCCTCCCTCCTTCCTCCATCACACTGGCTAATTTCACTTCACAGAGTTCTATCAGTAATTACAGTGGTGATAAGACCTTTCAAGGCCTAGCTAATGTGCTGCAGATTGTTTTCTGGCTTAGAAACACACGTTTTTTTATTAATGGGAGAAAGTGTTTACTTTTTCCTTCTATCTGAAGAACAGGAGATAGCATCTGACCCGGTGAACAGCCCTCTTATACGTGGCCAGGGACCATTCAAGAGTTCAGCCGCAGCAACACACCTCTCCACCACCCTCTTCTCTCTCACCCACCCTCTCCGCCTCCCTCTCTCTCTCTCTCTCTCTCTCTCTCTCTCCCTCACCTCCTTCTTTCGCCCTCTTCTCCCTCTCTATCTTCCTCCCTCTCCAACTCTCTCTCCCTCTTAACACTCTTTCTCTCTCTCTCTCTCTCTCTCTTTCTCTCCCTACGCTTCTCTCCCCCTCTTCCTGCCCCCCCCCCTCTCCCTCATAACTCACTCCGCCTCTCTCTCTCCCTCCCTCACTCCTTTCTTCTCTAAGTCCGAACACTCAGAGCCCCCCCTCTAACTGTGATTGGAGCCAGATGTTGAGTGGAGGACTGATTCAGTTGTTTCTACGTAAGCAGCTCAGTGCTGGAGACGTGGCATTTGGCCCTGGCTTGGCCCAGGCTTGGCTCAGGCTCGGCTCAGGCTCGGCCCAGGTTTGGCCCAGGTTTGGCCCAGGCTTGGCTCAGGCTTGGCCCTGGCTTGGCCCAGGCTTGGCTCAGGCTTGGCCCTGGCTTGGCCCAGGTTTGGCCCAGGTTTGGCCCAGGCTTGGCTCAGGCTTAGCCCAAGCTTAGCCCAGGCTTGGCCCAGGCTTGGCTCAGGCTCGGCCCAGGTTTGGCCCAGGCTTGGCCCAGGCTTGGCTCAGGCTCGGCCCAGGTTTGGCCCAGGCTTGGTCCTGGCTTGGCTCAGGCCACTCTCTAACGGAACAGAGCAAACACATGCACAGGCTGCAAGGCATTATCAACTGCACCAAGTTGATAAAAAAAACATCCAAACATAATGCTTTGGCAGAGAGGAGCTCATGTAACTTATGATTACTATGACAGGCAACAACATCGCATGAGATTATACCATACAGATACATTACACTGACGAAACCTTTGGCTAAACCTTTGGCTAAACCTTTGGCTAAATCAACCAATCGCCCTCACCTGGATTGAGGCCCAAGGTAAAAACATAACAACACAGATTCAGCTGCCACTGACATCCCTCACACCTCATCTCATGGTTGTACTGTAGACCTTGCAGTGGTAAAACAGGCTTTCTGGGCTGTTGCTGTCTGAAAGTCATTATCATGTCAGCCTGTTCACTTGTTGGAGTCAGTGAGTCGTTATCTTCAGTCGAAGTGCAGCGCTGCTGTCCTGTGAAGCACGTGAGAATGACTGGGCTTTGACTCGCACATTCCCACGCGTGACCCCTGACCTTTACTTCACCCGGGGGCGACTGCCCTGTCCCGTCAGGTTCGAGATACAGTATCTTGAGGGGTTCAGCCATGCGGTGTGTGTGTGTGTGTGTGTGTGTGTGTGTGTGTGTGTGTGTGTGTGTGTGTGTGTGTGTGAGCGTGTGCTTGCATTAAGGCTACTCATTATGTCTTTCGGGAAGACATTTATATTAGTTTAAAAAGGCCAACACACCCATGTAAACCTACCCAGCTGGATTAGGTGCTAGACATAGATATACATCATGGAGCAAACAAAGCATGCTAACAAAAGTATGTATGTGTGTGTGTGTGTATGTGTGTGTGTGTGTGTGTGTGTGTGTGTGTGTGTGTGTGTGTGCGCACACGTGCGCGTGTACGCATGCATGTGTGTGTGTGTGTGTGTATACCTATGAGTGTGTGCATATGCCTGTATGTACACATGTGTGTGTTTGTGAGTGTCCATGTGCGGAATGTGGAGGTGGTGTAGGGTGTGTTTAAGCCCCGCCCCCCACCCACAGCCTACTAACCATGTAACTAACAGTACAGTTAAACATCAGTGCATAACACACCAAGGTGTGTCTTGTCCCCCCCAGCCATGTCAGTCTGTAACATCTGTGGAATGTGTGCATGCGATCTGTGGTCTGGAATGAGTGAAAAACAAGACACCCCAGACAACAAGAAGCCACATCACTGTACAACCAGACCCAGGTATCGCTGAACCCACAGGTGAAAAGATTATCAGCCTACTCTGGATTCACTCCATGTATGACTAAGCTTTGAGGACTGGAGGGGAATGACTAGCCCAAGTCTTTAGAAGTTATTCCCTGTATTAGGTCGGGGGTTAAGTCCATGGCAGACTTTGTCTGCTTATAATCCGGCAAGGCTGCACAGCGGTTATGCAATGTTACGTGATTCCTACTAGCCTGCTCCTGGTTGAAGGGGAGGAAAACTAGCTGGTCCTTGTTGTTGTTTTCGTGTCGAGCATGGATCCCTCGGTTGCTACTGGGTGGCGAGTGTTGGTGGACCACAATAATGAGTCACTTTAGTGGCATTAGCATTTCCCTTTGACGCACCTAATGGGTCCTAGAGCTGGTCTCCAGGTATTTCATGTGGGGGATGACAAATAGCCTAACTAAGCCTAAATCGCCTAACCCCTTCCTACAGCACCAAAACAGTTCGATTTCAGCATGAAATAACAAAAAGCACCGAATACTCCAACAGAGGGATTTTCCTGTTCAACGCAGGCCTTTAAGGCATCAAGGCCATTAAGGCATCGGCCCAAGTCCCCCGGCGTCAACAACCCTGACAGAGAGTTGGCCACAGTCACGGATGAGGACGCGGAACACCGAACACACGGCCATGTGGGATGACACCAAAACTAACGGATGAAGTTACAGCCCTGCGGCACAGCCGTGCGTCTGTTGACTGAAAACACACAGGTTGACTTCAGGTCAGGAGTTATGACCACCACTGTGGCTGGCTTGTGACAGACAGGCGGGGAGGATGACGCATCAGACGGACTGCAGTGTGGCATACTGCCATATAGCCAGCCATTTGAACAGCGCTGAACAGTGTGTGTGTGTGTGTGTGTGTGTGTGTGTGTGTGTGTGCGCGTGCATTTGAGTTACACTCACCCAACACTTTATTAGGAACACCTGTACACCTTCTCATGGTGGAGGTGGTGTAATGGTGTGGAGAATGTTTTCTTGGCACACTTTGGGCCACAGCCTATTTGAGTATTGTTGCTGACCATGTGCATCCCTTCATGGCCACAATTTACCCATCTTCTAATGGCTACTTCCAGCATGATAATACACCATGTCACAAAAGTCGTCGAAAAACTGGTTTCATGAACATGACAGTGAGTTCAGTGTTCTTCAGTGGCCTTCCCAGTCACCGGATCTGAATCCTATAGAATACC
>NC_139673.1:2609896-2634896 GCF_951799395.1 Argentina silus | reverse complement strand
TCTCTCTCTCTCTCTCTCTCTCTCTCTCTCTCTCTCTCTCTTACTCACTCTCTACAGCCCAGAGTATTCCCTTCATCCCCCGGCACCATTGTCTAAATCCCACATAATGTGTCAATTAAACGGCTATCAGTGGAGGTTCAAAAACATCAAACTGCTAAAGGGACAATTCACCATGACAGCCCACATTTACCAGAGCGAAACAGAGGGACCAGAGAGAACAAGAGAGAAGGAAGAATAGGAATACAACGTTCACACATCCATCAGAACCCTGACACGGCCGGTAGAACAACACCACCATGTCTCAGGGGACGGCCCGTGTGCGGTGTGAAAGTTCCCCTGTGATGTCCCGTGTGCAGTGTGAACGTTCCCTGTGATGTCCCGTGTGCAGTGTGAAAACTCCCTGTGATGTCCCGTGTGCAGTGTGAAATTTCCCCTGTGATGTCCCGTGTGCAGTATAAACGCTCCCTCAGGCCCTCACCATACACATGCTTTATGGACCAGACCACCAGCGGCGCACTGTGGCATTCTGTTTTCCCAAAACATTCCCACCGGCTCCTCAGGGGGAGAAGAGAAATATCAGAAATTCTGTGGTTTGTGTCAGCAAGGATGACCAGACCGAGGGCTTAAAACATCTTGTAAGAATAACAGTCAGAGGAGAAGAGACGTGCGTTGGATGTCTTTTGTTTGTGTGTACATTCCTGGCGCATGGTTTTAGCTGTGTCCCCTCGCTGTCTTCCTGGGGGTAGGCAGGGTGGGGTGTGGGCATGCATGGCTGTGGTTGGTGGGATGGGGTGGGAGCTGGGGTGGGGGGGTGAGAGGCTGGGGGGTGGGGGGGGGGGAGTGGGGGGGTGGCTGGTACTGGGATCTGAGTGGGCGCTTGGCTGGCATTCCCCTATGGAGGGCACACTGACAGAAATACCATCAATTGCAACGGACAAGAAAGGGCAGCAATTAGAGAGAGAGAAAGAAAAGAACATATCTGTTCTGCGTTTCATCAGTTTCACTGATGGGCCTTAAAGACAGCCCTTGTTTTGTTTCCTAATTCTTTTATTCACTTAACCCTCTCTCCCACCAGCCACCCCTCCTCTCCTCCTCCTCCTCCTCCTCTCCTCCTCCTCCTCTCCTTTATTCATTTTCTAAAAAGAAGCCGTGGTTGCCAAGAACTGAAACAATAGTGGGGCCTTCCAAAAACCTCCCTGGCTTAAAACAATACCATCCATCATGCAGAGCTGAGCAGACATGCAAACACACACATCTATTAAGTGGATCGCAGGGACTTCACTCGCTTTTAACTCCTAACTCCTCACTCTTCAGTCGGAGAGACGCGGCAGCAGAGCACGGCCTGACAATGACGAGGAGAGAGTCCCGTCTCTGGAGAGAAGACCTCTCTGCAGACTGCACCGTGTCAAATGCATCGGAAGCGTATGGTGGCTATGGTGCATTCGTTTGCACGTCATGCAATTCATGCACATTAATTATTATGCAGTATAAACTGATTTAACGCCTCGTTATTAGACAGCCTGCAGCAAGAGTCTCAGCCTGCAACTTGGGAAGACGTGTGAACCAACCGACCAGCAGAGGCCTTTCCACTGTGCTAAACGATAGCAAATGGCCCCTTTCTAAAGGCTACTAGAGTTTATCTCTCCTGCCCCACAACCCCCTACCTCCACTCCCTATCCCACCTTGCGACCTCTCCCGGGGGGAGGCTCTGTGCTGCCCTTCTGCCCCTCTTCGGAGGGCCTATCTTCCCTGTGTAAAGCACTACTATACACTATCAGCCCTGAGCAAACACTTGTACGAGGCTGTAGACATTTTTTCTGCTGTGTGGTTTGGGATCTGTCGGATAGCCTGCTAGTGATCTTGGGGACTTTAACCATTGACATACGGGAGGGGGGGGGGGGGGGGGGGTGGAAGGGGTGAGGGGGAGAGGCAAGGGAAGGGAGGGGGGAGGCGAGGCCCAGTGTGCTTTGCTCAAACCCCCTCCCTGTGCAAACACTGTATGTGCTCTGAACTCCGGCCTCACCTGCACACAAGCACGTACACAAGCATGCACACACACACACACACACATGCACACACACACACACACACATGCGCACACACACACACGCACACGCATGTACACACATACACACACACGCACACGCACACACACCCACCCACACACACACACACACACACACACACACCCACATATACATACACACACACGCTCTCTCTCTCTCTTTCTCTCTCGCTCTCTAAGACGCAAGATAAACATACAGTATACACCTCATACACATACTCACAGCTTCAGATACGACATGCAAGTATTTTACATACATTCATACATACATTCTTGAACCATTCCTCATTCCATTCCACGCACTACAATGAGCCGGTCCTCCGATTCCCACCTCCACCAGCCTCCCTCTGAATATAACAATGTATCAAAACACCCTCCATGAAACTTCTCAGCTATACACTCTGCACAAAAGATCAGGGGCCAAGCGCAATAAATGTGTGAGGGTTCCAGCAAGCGTTTTATAGCGTTCTTTACGAGGACTGGACGAAATGTGATAGAACGTAACAAGGAGAAACGATTGTCTCTAGCGGAGAGCATTGGGCTGGCTGAGAGCCACGGTGTCTGATTCTGTACCGAACCACCTGAGTCACCAACGCCAGGAGAATGAGTCAGTGATACCATTTCCTTATCGATGTCCTGCATCTCATATGTGTCATTATCGAGCTCTTATCCTCTTACGATCAAACAAAACTATCAAAGTACACGATAAAGGGATGTGATAACGCACAATCTCATTGCCCCAAAAGGTCGTAAGAGTAATTATTGTCTTTATCATTTGAACGGATCACTATTCATGTATGAGTGTGGCGGCGTTACAGGGCTCCCGAGCTCCAGAGCTCCAGAGCTCCAGACCTCCAAAGGCTGACACACAGCCACGTCACACTCTGAGCTGGGTAGGCTCCAACGTCCGACCCAGCACCAGGCCCGCCACCTCTGATCCGACGCCCAGACAGAACACCCTCGTTCAGGCCCATGAAGCCACAGCACCGGGGGATGTGGAGAAACTGCGCCTTGCCAGGCTTAAGATACGAATCTCTTCAGCACACGATCAAGCACAATGGAACCTCCAAAGCGCTCAAAGCTGAAATGCAGTTCCAACCAAAGATTGGAGCAGATTTCAAGGCAGAGAGTGCAGTTAGAGTATTTGGTGTTGTGGAATGTATCGCTCTCGTCTGTTGCTGTTTTAAACTAGGGCCTCAGAAATGAAACGAATGAAATGGAATTGACCTACGGGGGTTTATCTTATCAGTATTTACTGTAGCACCATCCATTTTTCATTGTTGACTTAAAGCTATTGACTTTCTGCATTGGCAAAAAGCCAAGAGATTGTCATGTGTTCACTTGATAGAGAATTTATGAAAACCGTGCTTCTAACAATGACAGTGATAGAGGAATGTTTAAATACTACACTTTATGAAAAACAACATTCTGGACTGAAGAATACAAAGAATCTGGAGACTCACTCAAGCCTTTAGGCTTCCAATCAAACCCAGCTGTTCCAGAACTCTCCCTCTCTCTCTCTTGGGCTTTGAGTGGATCAGAGAGAAACCATGTAAAAGTTCTGCAGTGCAGCTTAACAGGGCCCAAATACCCTGCTTCCAATTGAGCATGGCTTTGGCCCACTGGTACTGTGTCAGTACCGGTGCTGAAGGAATTCTGCTGACTGGCGGACAGGCAGGCTGGCTGGGGATAGGCCATGCTGCCAGAGGCCTCCCAGATGCGAGGCTGCCTGCTGGGCATCAACCCGGAGACGCCGGGGGCCCCTGCAGCCACACAAACCTCATACAGCTCCATACATGTCCCAAGGCTCCTTATAAGGGAGCCACCACACACACACACACACACACACACACACACACACACACACTCACACACACAGACACAGACAGACATATACACACATACACACACACACACACACACACACACACATCCCCAACCTGGAAACAGCCCGGTCAGCAGCACCCCTCTCGTTACACATTATTATACGTGAGGAGTCTCTGACACCGCTGGGTACTGGTGCCACTGCTGGGATGGGACTGTGGTCGCCAGGCCTGTTAGGAGGTGGAGGAGGGGGGAACACTGGGTCCATACTGGAAGAGAGGAGGAGGTTCAGGGCTCACCGATACCACAGGAGAACCAGGAGAAGTGAACCACCCAGGGGAGGCTGGTGGAGGTAGAAATCGGAGGACGGGCTCATTGTAATGCATGGAGTGGAATGAGGAATGGTGTGAAATAGGTGTGTGTGTGTGTGTGATACTGTCCCTAATTCCATTCCATACATTACAATGAGCCCGTCCTCCGATTTCTGCCTCCACCGGCCTCCCCTGGCAACCGCCCTAGAACTGCCAAAGGCAATACAACTCCTCAGTCTTCTCAGGCTTTTTGCTTTCTTTTGAAATGGTTCTCCGTAAGTCCTTAATCAGGCCCTGGACCTCAGGAACAAGAAACCTGAGATTCTAACCAGTGTTACCGGATCCATGAACAAGAGCTGTAGGGCCAGTACGCATCATTAAAGCCATTTTGGAATTTAGAAGCTTTTAAAAGTCAGATTCAACATTCCGTCAGTCATAAACAGGTTCCCGTCACTGCACACCCCACCATCTGCGCTTGCCGTTTGTTTTCCATATTTGTGCGCGAACCGAGCGCTCCGTGAACGGGTCAGGGGGTTTCGGAGCAGTAATGAGCCTTGGCCTGTGCAATTCACCTGCTCGTTTCACCAACACCGGACAAGTGTGTTATGAATATCCCACTGCTAAATGTTCAAAATAAGTCAAGGCTAAAGGTTCTTCGTTCGCGATGTTTGGCCCAGTGCTGACGCTGAAAAACAAGTTTGGGGGTTCACACTTTACATTACGTTGCCTCTAAACTCTATAATTACTCTAATAACAACAAAGTACAAGCTTGCTGTTCCGTATGTGTACTAATGTTGTAATATTAATAGTTGTAATGGTGTTACTATAGTAATTACATTGTTACTACACAGGTGTAGGGGAAACTTAGTGCAGAGTGCACCAGTTCCTCAGAAATCATCTATTCCCAGGTGCATCAGTCAACATTCAGTCAACATACGACATTCACAATGAGTCATCCTTTCACAATCAGGGAGAGAACATGACTGGTTGATTAATGCAGAGCATCAATCAGTCACCGCCACCGCACCGCCACCGCCAACGTCACCGTCACGAGGAAATCAGATAGCGGTCACCAGTGTTTTAGGTGTGCTGTCACAAAATCCCCTCCATTTGAACAGCCCAGTCGAGGGTTAATTCTGCTCATCCAACCAAAAGCATTGGCTGTATCAAACAGTACACAGTTCCTCACCATCTAGTTTTGTACTGGCAGAGCAAAGGGGGAATTAAACTGATGAAAAGAAAGATTTCAGAGTAATTTAGATACGGACCAAACCATACTGTGGACACGGTGGCAATGTGTCATGCAGAGATTCACACACCATTAAAAACAATATCCGCATTATTGGAAATGAAATTTAAAAAAAAAAAAACTGTTTTACACTAAGGCTATTCAAATGCCTTGCTGTATCAGGCTTGCACAGGGAAACTCCATCCTTTTGTTGTCACATATCCGAGGTTGGTGCAACATTGCATATACATATGTTCCTGTACATAGGAAGCAATGCATAGTATTTGTCTGTTAAACAGAAAAGAGTGATCGACTGTTTGCTTTCTTCTTCTTTCTCTCCATCCACTTCTTCGTGGTGACCTTGAATATTCAGCTTTCACCGATTTTTATTTTTTACAGACTCGCTTACTCATGACCAGAGTAATTTATCTGCTGCTGCAATCTAGGCAACCATCGCCACGGTGACCCCTCAGGCCCTGTGGCATGCTGGGATGCCTTGGAACACCCACACTGCCTGGCCATACCATCATCCTTCCTCTTTCCAGTAAATGCAAGAAGAAGAAGAAAAAAAAAGTTGTTGTCTTCAAAAGGAAACCTACACGTTCGAAAAGGAGAAAATAACGAGGTTCAGAAGCGGACAATCTAGGATCATTATCGTCTTTATTTTCAAATATATTCTTACGCTTATGTGGATAAATGTCTCCCCGAACTGTAACAAAAATAATAATTCCATCAGACTGCGTTCGGAATTGGACGGCGTCAAAACCACATGTGATGCCTTAGCGAAGCAGGGAGCGAGAGCGTGGGACGGCAGCCATGTTGTGGTAACCGTTGCAGGGAATCAGATATAGGCTGTGTTCTGTACCATTAACAGGGCGGCGAGCGTTTTGAGTTTACAACCGTGCGAGCCGAGGCGAGGACACCACAATGATGGCGGTACGAGCAGGCGAACGCGCCGCGCGTATCTCCCCGATCTGGCGAGGAGGCATCTCTGTAACACGACACGGTTTGAAAAGAGGTTGGCACTCCTGAACGCATCGTGGCACGGCAACAGTGCACGAGAGGTCATCCTTCATAACCCAGAGATTCTATCTCTCTGTCTTCATGCTGCATTGGCGTGAAAGGAATAACACCCAAGCGCTGTTTCGTAAAAAAAACAAAAAACGAAAACACAAACATGACAGAATCTCACGGAGACGACGGGCCGACCCGCGTAACTGTTCCTCAGCTCATCTTTCTTCATCAGAACTGGAATCGCTCTGTATTTTCTTAAGCTCATTGCCTGTGAGAGACCTAACATAATGTGCAATGGGGCATGGAGTTGCACTCTTTGGGGGCAAACCATAAAGCTATGGTTGACTTGGACCACAATGTCGAGTGTGTTAAAGCCGAGGCAGCTCTGCTTACCACACAAACGGCATTATAGGCCTACGGTGGGGTAGGTAATGAAATCCAAACACACTGAAATCCAAATGATCTCAGCAAAAACATGCAGTTGTAATAGCGGTGTTAGTAGGCAGAAATACACATTCGGCGTAACGAACACACTCTTATTTCACGGATGGACTGGAGCACGTTATTCCCTCGCTGGTTTACGATACGCAGCCATCGCTTTGGAAAGTAGTGAGTGGACGTTGAATTGACTCATTCGAGCGTTTTCCCTCCCTCACTTGATCAGGGTGAGGTGACTGTATCTTCACAGCCGGTGTCTACCAACACATTGATGTCATCTGAAACCCCCCCCCCACACCCCACTACCACCCCCCCTTGCCCCCCCACCCCCGCTCTCTCTCTCTCTAACAGTGCTCGAAAACATTCGCTCACTTCCGTACCGCTCGCTGTGAAAAGATTATGATGTGTTCACAGCAGTCAACAATGAAATTCCTCCGTCCCCGCGCTGAGAAGAATGACATACCAAGCCTCTTCCCCATACTCCCCTATGCGTGCCTGTGTTTGTCTTCTCTACTCCATAAATGTGGAATGCTGCGTTTTATTAGAGTAAACACTGACTTTTATTTTTTCAACTGTACTTACAGTACAGTAATGCAGGGTTAGTGCACTGGGTTTACGGCCGGTCCAGATGTTTAGTGGTTACAGGGCGGGAGTGAGAAGGGACGAGTCCCCCTTGAGGTGTGCTGCTACAGCTTGTTGCTGTTCCAACTTTTCGGGGAGATTCAGCACACTAATATTCACGGATCGTTTGCGAATATTGCTCTGTTTTTCACGATCAGGCTATCTCTCAAAAACAACACATCTGTCGTACTCATACACCACCAACCACCTCTCATATGAGCCTGTATAAAAACACCTAAAGCATCTGGAGAGAACTCACAGCCCACTATTATGACTGAAGGAATGTTGATACTAAACACAGTACTGTACTGTATATGAACTAATCTGATCTGCAATAAAAAACAACTGTAAAAAAAAGTTATCACAACTGTAAATCAATTATCATGAACCATAACCATAGCCAACCATAAACCTCATCACCGTCATCATCATCATCATCATCATCATCATCCTCACCATCAGGTTCCATCTCTTGTACTCATAATGGTGGGGGAAAGGGTGTGTTCAGTGTGACAGCTCGGTCCAATAAAAACACTGGTGAGATAAAACGTCAGCAAGAATGTGCTGAATCTTTTTGAGGGGCAAAAACAAGTTTAGACTGAAATGAAGTGTCCCGGGCAGAGGAGAGAATCTGAATGAAATACATCTCAATTAAATGGAGCATGCAGCTGTCATCTTTTGAACTATCAATCTCCACTTGACAAAGTAATAAAAGAACAACTAAATGTGTCTTTCAAGACACCAAAAACAAACACTTAAGAGTTCATGGTTTCATATGATGCCAGCAACTGCCAACCAACTCAAAGCAGAAAAATGCCTAAAGAAAGATGGGCCTATATTTTTCTCTGGCTACATTAGAATAGCTTGTCTGTGGGGTGGGATGAGTCTGTTTTTGTGCGTCACAAGTGTTTTTAGGGCCTGCTAGCCAATACCGAACTCAATGGATTGAATGTGAATTATAAATAATTGTGGTATCACAAGGGATTAGGCTATACTGGGCCTTAAATCCAGATGTAAGAATGTAATACTTATGCTAACAGGACTAGCGGAGGGAGAAACTTGAGAAGAAATATGAAGGCTATAATAACCCTCTCTTTCTTTTTTTGTCAGGGGAGTGCTCCGTGAAAATGGTGCTTAGTCAACTGCATGCTGTCCAAGTCAATGAAAAGAGTCAGTTAATCTTTATAAGAAGACAAATAGAAAAAGTGGATTGTCAAATAGAACACACACGCATAGAGAGAGAGCCACTAAAACACACACACACACACACACACACACACACACACATAGAGACAGAGCCACTAAAACACACACACACACACACATGCAAACACACACACACACACAAACACACATAGAGATAGAGCCACTAAAACACACACATGGGCGGTCAGAGAGACGGACACACACACACACATGCAAACGCGCACACACACATGCAAACACACACACACACACACAAACCTGATTAGTTTGGCTCGTATATGCCCTTGACCTGTAAAGTCATCTGCCAATAAAAATGAGCGTCCCCTTGAAACTGCAAACAGAAAGGTACAAAAAAAAGTGGAAAAATAGGCCAAAGACTTTGCAGCACAGGAAAGTGTTCACACGCTCTGAAGCACAGGCATCAATCACCAGTATAGAGGACATGGACTTTTTGTCCTAACGTGTTGTGATTATATACACCAGGAGGCTTCATTCAAACTGAATTGCCCCCGAAACATGATGTAGGCTTTGCCGTTTTGAAATCAAGCACGGTCAACTTGTTCATAACAATGGATTATGCAGGGAGAAGCCAAGCTTTGACTTAGCATAGCAGAATACATCAGTGTTTGAGTGAGGAGTGAGAAAGGAGGGAGAGGAACATGGCCAGTGGTCGCTGTTCTTCAGGAAATCAAAAGGCAAGAAAGACTTCCAGCCATTACCAGGCTAATGTCTTCCATCCGGCGAAGACTTCGCTGTCCAACATTTCTCTGATAAGTTGGCCTCCCCTCACAGTTACACCCGGGTCCAATAGAGAGGGAAAAAAAGGCATTGAGTATATGCAGGGCCATAACCTGTACAGCAATAACCCTCGCCATAATGATTTATAGAGAAACATTGTGAATGGAACGGCAACATCACACCACCCAATGTGAGAGGAGCTGGCTGTGGACATGAATGGGTTCCCCAGCACAGAGGGTGGAAACGTTGGCTCAAAATGAGGTTTTTTTCACCTACCATATCAGAGATCACAGTCCAACACGCGGGTCAGTTCATCACACGTTATTTTTGTAGGAGCCTTCATCGCTAGAGAGCTCAAAGCATGAATCACAGGAGAGCTGAATGGGGAAGAATATTGGCGTTACACACCGCTGGCTGAATATGCAGGATATCTCCCAAAGGTGTATCAGCCAGCCAGGCCAGATCCTACACACACACACACACACACACGTGCACACGTGCACACGCACAGACACACACACACACGCACACGCACACGCGCACACACACACACACACACAACCCCTCCCCTCCTCGACAGCACCCTGGCAATGGCAATGATTTATAGAGTTAATCACAAGGCGACTGATTGCCTATGTGAAAACACAACGAAAGACAACACTAATTCTAATTGAGTTGAGTTCTACAGGCCCAGAGTATGCATGACAACTCTGGGCTTTGTTTATCTGAGCATTGCAATATGTCAGTGTTTTGGTCATGTTACTTGCTGCCCATAGAAATGAATAAATGCAGTATATTGTTGAGCAGTACCAGTACAAGTACCAGAGTAATGTCATCAATAATGTATTTTGGAGATTTTAGGAGAGTTGAGAGGATCAGAGTGTAAGAGACATAAGCCATAGTGACAAACCAGTGTATTGTAATATTGTTGACAAGAAGATGAATACGTCTTCAGCTAATCCTCAATTAGTGACTGATTCCCACATCAATCCCTCACACTCTCCAACAATCAATGTTGGATTCAAAGATAAGAGAGATAACTTCATATAACCGTTGGTTGATGAGGTTATGCACTGATGAATTGCACTGGGGTGGTCTCTCTCTCGCGCACAAACACATGAAGGCCTACACACAAGTTTCGGTTTTTTTAATTTTATATATCAGGTCATTAAACCACAGGAGAAGAAATAGAAGGGAGTTGATTGATTTGTGAAAACGAAGATGTCAAACAAATGTTATCTTGATCGGCATGGATCCAGACCTTTGTGGAGCAGGGCACCTTGCTCGTCGTTTTTTTCCTCAGTTCGCATAAAGCTGCTATTATGAAAATGGGCCATGAAGTGAAAGTAGTGAAAGACGTTTATTTGTCAGTAAAGACCAATGAAATACAATATGTAACATGTAGAGGCTTTCAGAAGTGGAAATATAGCCAATATCCAGGGCCTAAATCCAGTTTAATCTGGACTTTTTCACACTACATTCTGTGACTGGTCTGTATTATTTCCTATTCGAAACAGGCACTGTTGTGTAGCCTATCGGCCTATACTGCTGCTGCAAAGAGATAGGGGAGATAGGCCAGGTGTGTGTGGCCACAGTTGAAATATATGATTTCGTTCAAGAGGTATTTTATTATTTAAAAAGTTAAAATGGTTTACAGTGACTGATTAATCTTAAAGATATGGTAATATAGATAGATAGGTAACTAGACTTGGTGATTGCGGTGCTTGATACGCGCCATCTACCGGCGGTAGTCTGTCGGTGAATAATGTAGAGCCAAATTGCGTCCTATAGATAATTGACAGATCAGTATTCCAATGTGGTATATACTTGTAACAGATACTACCGTGTTATCATACTCCATGGCTTTACATAGCTTGGTGCTCTATGTTCACTAATGAGATCGTGCCATAGTGTATTGAACTAATGCATAGCCAATGAAGGTTAGATCTGTGGAATGTAGTCTGTTTATGGGGAGGTCACACCACAAACATGAAAAATGAAGACATAACTGTCAAACCCATGCATGTGCAGAACACATCAAACCAAGACGAAAGTTCATATAAGACGATGCTCTTTTATTATAATTCATAATTTTTGGCATTTATATATAGGTTCATTTTACAATTGAAAAGTATTTTTTTTAAAACATTTGTATAACATTGGCAAATAGGAGTTTGTAAAAAAAAACAAAAAAAAAAAACGAAAGTGCTTCCTTTTCCTTGCTGTATGTCTATATCTGTATATTTATAGAATCCAAAAAGTTCAGCCAGTGATAAAGTTCACTTCAGAGAGAAGTCAAAAGGCACTGAATTATGGCATCTGCTCGAGGGTGCTCAGAAAAAAAAAAAATAGGACAGCGCCAGTAGTTGACACTGAGAAGCCAGCTTACAACAGCATTTCACAGCAAAACCAGTGAGAAAGCACGACAAAAAGCTCTTCTAGTGAAATCAGAAGACGGCAACAGAGAGGAACCCTTTTCACATTTTCATCAATTATACATAAATACAAAGCTATAACTTGATAAAGCGTACACTGAGAGTCGTTAAGATCAGTACCCGAACCTATGGCAAATTTTCAAAATACAATGTGCTTCATTTGGTCGTATTTTGACGACGTATAGTGCATATAGCAAACTGCTTATGAAGCAGGTACCACAGTATAACAAATTCCAGTCCTTTGCTTTGGCATATTTCAGTCCATCGATTACCCCGACCTGTGAATGCAATCACACCAGACAAGAGTATATGCTCTGTACCTTTCAGTCTGAATGAAAATAATGGCAAGATATTTTTCATCAGTGCACATATTTTTTCTTTGCAAAGAAATAAACATATTTGAAAGCAGTGTGCACTATATGCAATTTAATGTATATCTATAGGTCAAGGCGCACATTTGTAGTTAGACAGGAAAAGATATGAGATGGTAACTTTTAAAACATGAACAATACGATTATTATGAACATCATGCCCTATACCTTAGCTGCACTGATATGTTTTTGTCCGTGGCTAACGCACAATCTTATATAAAGGCACAACACAACCGCAAGTCCACTGTTCAAACAAATGAGCTTATTGTTTTGTACAAAAGGCACACGTATACCTCAGCTGCCTGGCCTCTCCTTAAGAAACAGTTGCAGAATCTGTCAGATGATCTATAGCGCGTATATCCAGCAGACACCATTGTACAAGTTTTTTAAAAGTCCAACATAGGCCTCATAGTCCTCTTTCACGGGCAATTGTCCATGGGTTTAAAAGATCCGTCGGGGAGTTGCCTGAAGATGCCCCGTAATGTGTCCAATTCTCGAGTGAGATGTTCCACTCTCTTGCGCAGTCTCTCGTTGTCTGACGCCAACTCAATCACTTTGTGTTGCGTCTCCACATTGCGCATTTTGGCTTTGTCCCTACTCTTCCTCACCGCGACATTGTTTCGCTCCCTCCTCAACCGGTACTCGGAGCTGGTCTTGTCCACGTTCTTTTTGGATTTCCCCCGCTCGCTGCCACCCATCATCTTCATAGACCCGCTGGACATGCTGGACATGCTGGACATGCTGGACATGCTGGACATGCTGTTCTGCTGGTGGTGTGGGCTTGGCACCGGAGTCGGTGGAGGCGTTGGGTGGCCAGGCTGAAGATGCATGGTGGTCTGCGCGCAATGCGCAATCTGGTACTGGAGATGGGACAGGTGCTGCGGATGGTGTTGGTGAGAATGGTGGTAGGTGGGTGGAATCGAGTGGTTCATGTCCTCGTCCTCCCGGGGCTCTTGTTTTATCGCCACAGGCCGGATTCTTGAGGACGGGTTGTCGTAGATCGTTTCCATCTTCGAAGAGTCCATATAGTGGTTGTTGGACATGTACGCTTGCTGCTGCGCCAGCGGCGCTCCGTTGATGCCGTGGGGGTAGTCGTACTCGCCGTTCATCATCTTTAGCTTTTCTTGTTTCGAGCTGTTGTGGAATAAATCAGCCAGGAATTCGTCGTTGAAGGCTGCAGGGTCGATGTAGGCACTTATGTCGATGGAGTTCTCGTTCTCGCAGATCTCGCTGATGTCTCCGCCGACGTTCGGATCTTTGTAGCAGTAGCCGCTTTGCTGACTCTGGGCTAGGTTGGTCATCAAGGGTCGTGGGGCGACCTCGTACAGGTTTGGTTGCTCCATTGAGTATCTATAACCCGCCTGACATGGTGAAGAGCTCCGGGAATCCAGCTTGCAAGCAGTACCGGAGAAAGCCGCACTGGCCAGGAGACAAAACAAGAAATGATCCTTCTCAGGTGCCCTCTCCAGGTGTGAAGAGAATGGCAGTTTAATGAAAAAACGAGGAGCGTTTTGGATATAGTAGTGACTCTCTGGTGGTTTTCGAGAGAGTAGTTCAAAGTACACTGGTTTAGTTGAGGCTGTAAACTCCACGCTTTAGAACCTCACAACTGTCAAACTAGCCTGCACCCTGCTATTTATACAGTAGGCTGGGCGGACGCAAGCACGCGAGGTCCTACTGCGCGCAGCTCGTGTGCAGCTATACGCTATAGAAGAGACTTGAGAATCAATCCAATATTACTAGACTTGGAAAATGTTCTGTGATAGCGACGGTTCGCTTGAAAAGACTTGTTAAATCTGCAGAATATCGAATTTAAAAGATACAGACCATATCTGATTTGGGAAATATATAAAATCACAGTTTGATTTCTCCTTTTCATTGTAATCTAATTGAAAATGTTTATTTAAATTCTCACATTTAAAAACACCCTGTTTTGCTGCAAAGACAAAAAAGAGCATCAAGACCCGTGAATAGTTTAATAATTTTGTGGATATGCTACTCTGTATAGCTCTGTATATTTCTTTATAACTTTCCTCGAAAATTGTCGCCTAATATATTTCAGCCTATTAGTTATTGCTGTTCCATGTCGGGGCAATCGCTTGGTCATATTGTAGCAATAAAGCAGTTATTAGCATGTTATTAGCATACCTTTTATCGTGATTAAATATGTATCCTGAGCAGTGACAACGTAGCCTATTTGAAAATAGTTTATTTATGAATATTGTATCTTATGATACATGTCCGTCTGGATGAATGTATATGCACAAAATGTCACAGCTCTGTGAGGAACAAAATAAACATAAGGTATATAATGCACTGAAATGTACATGGGGAAACTATATCCATCAATTACACCGGGCAAATGAATTATGCCAAATTAATTACTTTATGTTTGAATGAATGCTTTTAATTAAAACATAATGCATTTAATTCATACAATGACCGTTCAGTACAGCCTTCAAACCCAGTATGCATTGAACGTTTGAGCCGTGCCAAGAGCTCAGCGTGTCCCGCTGAGGAGACTTCCTCTGCAGGGGAACAGCGGCTGGGTACCTGCTGAGGGTTATCAGGAAACCTGTGTATTACGCATGGTGCCGAAACGACCGTCTCGGTGCGTCGTGAGTTGCTATAAATTGCAAAATAAATGTTCAAATACAGAAATAGTTTTGATGATATTTGAGCTGTGTATGTTTTGTAAATTGAGAAACAGTGAAACCAAGTCATAGATTTTTCCTAAACTGTGAGACGTGCAGGCCACCTGAAATTGTTCATTGCAGCCTACGGAATGCACTGTTATACCAGTGCCGTGTGTGTGTGTGTGTGCGTGTGTGTGTGCATGTGTGTGTGTGTGCGTGTGTGTGTGTGCGTGCGTGTGTGCGTGTGTGTGTGTGTGAGTGTGTGTGTGTGTGTGTGTGTGTGTGTGTGTTTATGGCACACATGAACCGGAGCGCAGCAGCCAGTCTGCCAGGCTCATGTCAACGGGCTGGTAGCTCCCTCTATTGTTTCAGCAGGGAAACCCCGATTCTCACCACGGAGGAGTGGAGAAGAAGTTTGAATGCTTCAACAACCTCCTTCCTATGTATCTATCTACCTATTTTAACCCACAACGTAAACGGGTGGATTTTTGAAAATGACTCTCTTGGCAATGGTTACCGTAATCATTATAAAGTAATAGCCTACAATTAACAGAGAGGTCATAAAGAAAAGATTATAAAGTATCCATGGCATGTATCAATCAACTAGTCTTTCAAAAATAAATGGTTTCGAGATAGACAAGTAACTAATAGGATATTAAAGCGCCAAATAATCTTAAATTAATGGTAAGAGGGTGGTCTCTGCACACGGATCAAGTGCTTTTAATTCACTATCGCATATAGTATAGGAGCCTATTCAAAGCCTTCTGATAAAACAGATCTCAGATCAGTCAGTAAGCCACAGGTCAACACGACAGAAATACTGACACAACAGCACATCAAGTGGCTAGCTGGACCATTTCTCTGCAGCTGCTGGAATAGCATAAATCCAATACATAAGTAGACTAAATATATCTATAGGACTTGGTCTGATAGTCCATCGATCAATGGTGCAGCTAAATACAAATAATATTTTAAAGTAAAAAAAAAATAAAAGAAGTCATGTACGGTAGGCTACGTAACAATATTGGCCCTACAAGTCGGCTGCCTTGACCCAAAGATCACATTTAGATGGAGCAGCCTAACACACACACACACACACACACACACACACACACACACACACACACACATACACACACACACACAGGTAATATTGGGCACATAGATAGTGAGAGTGACTTTGACACTGAGATTATGTAAGGTATGCTATACGGAATTGCGCTACACAAAAGACACATAGATGCAAAACAAATTATAAACACGAATGCCTGAGTGGTATTATTACTAACTATTACTAACTATTACTATCTTTTCATATTTTTAGAGTATGTCTTACACATGCAGGTGTTTCACCCATTCAAAATAAAGCAGGTCATTTGGCCGGATTGATATTACGTCTATCGTTGAATAGATCATTTTGCAATGAAGTCATTCATTGTATGAACTCATGACATATTTTCATATTACATTACCACCACCAAAGTGCAGTATCGCTCTCAATTGGTTGAAGATGCTGTCACTCAGACGGTTCATTGCATCACCTTCCTCCTAAGCCGTGCTCATTGGTCCAGCTCGGATATTTCCCTACATGGTAAAAGAGATTTCGCAATACTCCGAGCAGCTCTTCTGGTTCTAAACAAAAACAGACTACACCAACGAACTTCTAAGGTCAACGAAAAAGGACTTTATTACAACTTTTTAGACATCGATTTGTCATTGACAAAACCTACATTTTATCGCGGTAAGTAGTTGATTTCCCTTGTTTCCAAGCTATTTTCTGTCGAAAAAGGTGGCTGGGCTGGCTAGCTAGCTAGCTAAGCTGACTGATTGTGTAAATGGGATCCACACACAGGCTAGCTGGTGCTGAGGTACACAAGCAGCGGTGCTCAGGCTGAAGCTTTCATTATTGATCAGACGTCTATCAAGCAAATCTTGTTGTTAAAATTCAATTATGGGCTTCCAAATTTTTGTTTTGAACAAGCAAAGCTAGTGGCTGACTTTGACAGCTCGTTAGTTTCGGATCTAAATGTAATCCAGCGTTATGCCAATATAACATTTGTACCTGTGAAAGATACTATTCTACAGTTAGGGTTAGTTTTTTGCCTGTTTATGTGCCGCTTTTATAATTAGCTCTAAAACTGACGTTCGGATTAACCCGCTGCATGGCTGGAACGGAGTTCCCCTCTCCCGTGGCACAAAAGAGTAGGAGAGAGGTATGCGATGATGCAATCACAGGCAATGTTCAGCAGCTTGGGTAGCAGGCGAGGCGAAATGTTGCCACATACGCACAGTCGAGTAGCAAGACTATATCTCACTGACAGGGACGTACTAGTCCAGTCCCATACGGAAAACAATCGTGCATATATAATATTACGAGATCAAAAAGAGTCAGCGTGATAAGTTGTTGCATCAATTCGCTGTGCCCTCCGTGCGGTGTTGCGTAATGTCACAACCGCCAATGGTAGCTTCGGCTTGTGCTTGTAAAGAAGAATGACTCATGTTGTTTTTGTCACCAAGGGTTTATTTTTAGTTGTCAATAAGCAATGCAATTTGATATATGATCCCCTCGTGTGTGTGTGTGTGTGTGTGTGTGTGTGTGTGTGTGTGTGTGTGTGTGTGTGTGTGTGTGTGTGTGTGTGTGTGTGTGTGTGTGTGTGTGTGTGTGTCTGGAAAGAGTGAGTGAGTGAATGTGTTAGAAAGTCAATGTCTTAATACATCTCCCTTTATCACACTCCTCTCCAGACTCCAGAGGTGTCCAGGTCTGTGACCCAGGGATCTCAAACACAGCCCCCCACCACCAACCCATTCCTCGAGGACGACCCCCGACCACCACGCCAGTCATAGCTGTCTGAGAGCGAGACGAGCAGCGGGCAGCGGATCCATATGAGCAGGCCGTCACAGCGCCAGCCAACCACAGACCAGAACAGCGTCAGCGTCAGCGTGATCCAGAGCCAGGCCCACGCCATCGGAGCGTCCGTGTTGACAGCAGCAGCAGCAGGAGGAAGCCTACAACAGGTGCCCCAGCTCGTCCCCGTCAGCCCAGCCGCTGCAGGAGGAGGAGGAGGAGGAGGAGGCAAGGCCACGCCCCGCAGCAAGATGAAGAAGACCCAGTCGGACAAGGACAGCGATGAGTACCGCCAGCGCCGCGAGCGCAACAACCTGGCGGTGAAGAAGAGCCGCATGCGCAGCAAGCAGAAGGCGCAGGACACGCAGCAGCGCGTCAACGAGCTGAAGGAGGAGAACGAGAGGCTGGAGGCCAAGATCAAGCTGCTCAGCAAGGAGCTGAGCGTCCTCAAGGACCTGTTCCTGGAGCACGCCCATAACCTGGCCGACAATGTCCAGCCGCCCGGCGGGAGCGGGGACGGGGCCAGCCCCGCCCACAACAACAACAACAACAACGTCAACAACAACAATGGTGCCTGCAATAACAACAATGGCCAGTGAGGGCGTGTGTTTTTTGCGTACGAGGGGGACACCTGATAGGGTTGTTTAAGCCGAGGTTTGGCAGTTAGTTCGGCCACAGCTTCTTTTGACCATTTCTGGGAGTTCCTTCCTTCCTGTTGCGTTTTCCTCCAGGAGATGATTGATATACTGTCAGAGATTATTTCACTGTTGTCTTTGTGCGTTCACACTTGTCCACAATGAGATTTTAGATAGGACATCGGGCCAAGGAACCATCCCTATTGAGCATTTGTATAGATTTTTAATTCAGAGACCTATCACAAGTCATAAACAATAGTTGGATTTTTTAGCAATGATGTGTTAAATTTGAATGTCCCTGAGAATGTTTGGTTAAGTAACATTCGGGTGGAGTTTAGGATTGTAAGTAAGTTCACTACGTTAAAGTCAATCAAGATGTGATGATGATGAAATGTTCATTTTTTTTATTGTGTCGTCCACCATCGTACGTGCAGACTTTGTAAATGTTTATGTTTGTCAATAATGTAATGGCTTTACAACGCGTCTATATCAAGCTCTTTTGGGGTGAAGGGGGCTGTAGGCGTGACCCGAGGCGTGACGAGGGTCACGCAGGGTGGTAGAGTAGGTCTTATTAGCTTTGGGTGAGCTAGCTTCAGGAGCTCCAGTCAGTCACTGTATTCATTTACCACAGAGCCACTATACTACAGGCCTCTTGCAAGCACCACACGCCAATGACCACATCTATTAAGCATTTGCACCAGGTGCAAAGTTTGCACCTGTTTTTTAAAAAATGGAATTAGGTATGGAAAACAGACCAAAAAGTTATCGGAAGGAATATGAAAATGTAAATCGCAGTCACAGTTCAATGTTTTAGTTTTTTTTTTTTTTTTTTTTTTTTTTTTTTTTACTGTTTGATGGATTGAAAATGGTGCAACTTTTTGGACCCGGTGTGTAGGCTTAGTACCTCTGAACCCATGTCTCCGCCGGAGACCCAGACAGACGTTTGCCCACGCAGTGGAGGAGTGCCCCGGCCCAACCCCAGACACCCCAGACTTATCATGCACTTGCATGGGATTAAATTCCAGACTTCTCCGATGGCGTCACAAGCCACGACGAAATCAAAGTTAAGCCTTTTTCAAACCAACCCTAAAAACGGACTGGAGAGAAAAGAGGGAGTCATTGTCCCGCTTCTGCCGTCTTAGCGATGGGATGCTAAGTTACCTCCTGCTAATCAGCTGGGTAGGGCAGGTTCTCTCCAGTCTTGAAAGGTTACAGGTATCAGAATGTATAGAAAGAGAGCCAGACAGTGATTGTGTACGTTTGCAGACTTGGTAATTATCAAGTGTTTATGTGGGATGCTGATTGTTGCCATAGGATTGTCTTTGAAACAAAATGCATATCCGTGAAATGTTGAGAAGTCGTGTGTTTGGCCAGAGGAGTCACCGTTGTCTGTTCTGTTTTCCCTGATAGACTTCTGTACCTCAGGCTGAGCCTACTAGCCACACAACCAAACAGGGCCTTTTGTTTTCTTTCTTATTGAAAAGCTGACAAAGTGTAAGACCTCTCTGAAGCATCTTTTCACAAGTTTTTTTGTATTCTTCGTTTTTTCTACTACTTCGATTTAAAAAAAAAAAAAAAAAAAGCAGCATGAAAGAAAACTATTTGCATGGGGGAGCACTGTTCAAGGATACTTTTTGCACTACAAAGGAGAAACAATAGCAAATATGGCATATTGAAGACATTCTCTGAAGCATATTGAGCAGTGTTGGTGCATCGTTCATCAGAGGATTATGCTAAATGAAATTCCGGCTCAATTCAATAGAAAACTATTTTATGTAAATGTGATAAATTTGATGATAATGTTCCATGAATAGTTGGTTGACATATTTTGCTTTGGTATGAATGTTGCTGGGCAGCATTTTCTCTTTTAGTTGTGACTTGCTTTTTTTTTTATTTTTTTTTTTATAAGAGTATATTGGGGTATCGTGCATTGTAAATTAAAATTGAGTACAAAGTTTTAGCAAAATGTGTTTCGGTCAGTAACATGCAAACACACGCACACATACACACAGACACTAGATTCACCTATTTACAAGAAGTACACTGGCCAGATTCAAAAACGAAACAGGGAAATAGAAATAGAAAATATAATCTAATCTATAATAAATAGAAAATATAATATAATAGATAGATAAGAAAAAAAATAAGCTTATCGTTCAATATGCACAGTATAGTAGAACAAGGTGTTCACCTGTACTCGTCCTGTAAAGCAAAGACAGTCTTACTCAATCCCAGTCTGACTCACTGTTCTGGCCTAGCTTTAGCTCTGCAAACAATAGCTCCCTATCCTAGCTTTGTCCACTGAAGCTTTTGATTAGACCCTCTCATTCCGTCACTAGGTGAGGGCCGAGCCAAGATCTATTTTTACGTCTGCTTGCTCTTCAAGGCTGTGTCAATGAAAACAGCTTATTTAAGCCCTGTGCAAACACAGAGACGGAGAACAAGGTGGAGCCACCAACGATGGTAGGGGACAACGGTTCACTACCAACCTACAGCCCAGAACAAACATAGGGGTGCGTCCAAATATTCTCTCCTCGCTTCCTTCTCTAAAAGCATTGGAGGAGAATGTCTCAGGGGAAGGAACTGAGGAGTAGAGGACAAACTATTGGGACCCACCTGTGCAGTGTAGTCGTAGACCTGTCAGGCCTCAACCGCTAGTTGAGTGTACGGTACGGTATCTCCCTGCCAAGCAGAGAGAGCTATCCTGCTGGTATCTCACTCCCCATGTGTTCTCAGTGCGGCTCGGCTGATAAGTGAGGAGGACAGGTCAAACATCTGGCTCTCACACCAGCGAATTAATCACATTAACTGTGTATCTTTTGATTAAGGTAAACCAGGTAGTATTGACTTTGAAAGGCAAACTTAGAATTCAGAATCAGAATTCTTTAAGGTTTTTTTTTTTTTTTAAAGTATATTTGCACATACAGGAAATTGACTTGGTGAGGTTGGTGCATGGGACATAAAAAACAATATGTAAGAAAAAAATTAACAGAATGGCAATAACGAGTTTACAAAATAGAACAATAAATAGAACAAATATTGTCATGGTTTACGGTCAGACACTTGTTGACCTCCACCTGTGTTATAGATTATATAGACATTCGGTGAACCCAAATGATAATTAGCATTTCATAAAGCTGTGAGTAGTGCAAGAAATAGCAAGCATGAATATTAATATCGATGGTAGTAAAATGCAAAGCCCTCAGTTTTTCTGGAATACTTTCTTTCTGTGTCAGGAGGGAAGAGAGAGGTATCCCTACATTACCTGAGGCAAAGTCTTAAGCACACAATCCACAATGTGAACCCACCCACCAATCCTCGTTAACAAAAAATGCTGATATACACAAACATGGAACATTCCAGAGACGATAATGAAGACATTAGTCACCCATGTTAACCATTCATACTTAATATTTACTCAATATTTAACCTCTACACTAACAACTAATAAATCAGAGGAGCAGTTTACGTAATAGGATAGTGTACGAGCATTAAGGCATCTACTCTATGGTGACTTAGGTGACTTGACAGTTTTATCCCTCCAATCCATCCTCGGGAGTTTGCTGGAAAGCTCCCAGCCATGTTGGCCAGCACTGTGAGGGGAGGGAGGGAGGGAGGGAGGGGAGGGAGGGAGCGGGGAAGAACTGGTCTCTCCCACATGGACCCTGGACGGCTGCAGGTGTGTATAACCCGCCCTGGCTGTGTCTGTGTTGATTAGGGAGTCGTGACGTGACGAACCCTGTGAGGATGCCAAGGTTTCCCAGCACTGTGGAAGGAGCAGGAACACACTGGTCTCCAGCCATTCCCCTTCCTCTCAGCCTCACACCCTGTGAATAACCGTAACCTGATAGCGTATGCTTACACTGGGAATGACCTTTCTTTGTTACACTGCAGGTATTGTGGACAGGAACAGCCGTCAGATGAGGAAATCGATTTTCTTTTCTCTCTCTCTCTCTCTCTCTCTGATGAGATTGCGTTCCTTGCAGTTCTAATAGTCAAGAATGTCCAAATCGATCTGGAAGGCCTCCGTGGAGAGGTTGGCAGTGTTGGAGAGGTTGGCAGTGTTCTAAACATAGACTGATTGAACTGTCTGTTCACCTCTCCAGGCAGCTGGCTCTCCCAGACAGGTGCTGCCAGGGTTTGGTAGACCTTTCTCAGCTATGACGGTGTGACACGGCAGACGTGACCACCAGCTGCACGGTCTCATGGCTCCTGTAGAGAGAGAGAGAGAGAGAGAGCGTGAGAGAATGAGAGAGAGAGAGAGAGAGAGAATATGATAGAGAGCGAGAGAAAGAGAGGGAGAATGAGAGAGAGAGAATATGATAGAGAGAGCGAGAGAGAGTGAGAAAAAGAGAGAGAGAGAATATGACAGATAAAGAGAGAGAGAGAGAGAGAGTGTGTCTCTCTCTCTCTTTATCTGGGCTCTGGCTCACTGGTGCATGCCACTGTGCCTGGTGACAGCTGTGAGGTGTTCAGGGCCCACTCAGTGCTGCCAGGAGGCCAGGCGAACATGATTCCTGTGCAAACAGTGGCAAACCCAAGGACAAACACGTGTTACTACGCCAGCCAGCCTGCAGGTCTGCCAGCCAGAGAAGAGGGACACCTTACGAAACTGTCCTCTGAGAACACAGCAGGAGAGAGAGACTAGGTCAGCACCCCTGCTGTGGAATAGTACTGATCAGTCCAGAGATCAGAGGGGGCAGTTTTGACAAGCATGACTTGGAATGGCGGCATTCCCCAAAATTCCGAGGAAGTATGTAGACCTCTCCTAATGCTCTTCTTCGCCGTACTTTATGAATACAGAATAACATGTTTTAAGGGTAAACAAACAATTTAGATTGTTTTATAGGCGCTTAATAAACGAAATAAATAAACAAAGCCTGTCCCCTTTACAGTAACACTGACGTCACATCTCCAACAATGCACCTTGATCATTTCCAGTCAGCTTGTGGTCTATATCACAGGATGTTCTGAACAGGTGCCAAATATACCTGGAGATCAAAACACATTGAATAGATAAGATAAGGTGTTCACTACACTTTGATTACGGATATGATGAATAAAATGAATGAAGTCTGCCCTTGAAATAGGACCAGCATAATGAAAGTCAATGAGTGACAGGCTGTGACATCACAATCTCCTGAGTGGAATCTTTTTTCAAGGTCAGAGAAACACTCATGGAACCATGTCGTCAAGTCACTAAGCCCCCATAAATCTGGATCGGGGGGAAAAAAAACGTCTTTATCTCTCTCTCTCTCTCTCTCTCTCTCTCACTCTCTCTCTCTCTCTCTCTCTCTCTCTCTCTCTCACTCTCTCATTCTCTCTTTCTCTCAGTTAACACACACACACACATGCACACACACACACATGCACACACACACACACACACACATGCACACACAAACATACACAGACACGCACACACGCACACACACACACACACACACACTGATTGACGTGGCACTAAATGTTTGATGACAAGGTCTTATAACATGAACATATTCATATGATGGAGAGGTTTGGATATCAATCTGACATTCATCGTGTGCGGATACCCAACCAACCGCCCATGTACCATTGTCACTTTAATTCACCAGATCTTTAAACATGGTGTCTAAAAATAAAACCTGCTTCATCACTCTTAGACGTTCTTCCCTGTAGACAAAAGCCTTGTCATCCTGGTTAGACATGATTCTCTGCTGTCATAGTGAAGATAAGATTTTGCTTGTTCATGTCTCAACACCTTGTTGAATGTTGCCTTATCCACATTCTTTGATAAATGGGTTATGTGAGAGGACTATTACAGCACGCAGACAGTTATGACTGCATAGATGGTGTTAGGATCTGAACACCGAGAACCTGGACCCTATTTGAACCTGGACTTACAGTACGTAATGATAGGATTCTCAGAAATCAAAAATAAAGATGATTTCCAAAGAATTCAATGTAGTACTCAAACAGTGTCAGATTGTAAACTCTTGTGGTATTCTTGATGACTGAGTATGAGGGTGTGGTTGGAGTTCTCGCATGATCCATGAAGAATGTGAGTTATGGAGAGTCTGTTTACTCCAAGTCTCTCCCTACTGTCAAGTTCATGATATTGAGGTAATTACGGTACCATCTGAAAATACCACACTAATCCCTGCCTCTGCCCCCCTCCAGGGTCGTCTAAAGCCCTCTGGCTATCCCACACCTCCATCTGACTAAGGTATAAACCGTATGGAGGACCTTGGGCTGAAGAGTCAGCTGATTCGAGAGAATTCCAATGAAAGGTCAACAGCAGAGGTGGAAGCTACACACAGTAGCCTGTAGAGTATTGTGCAACTCGTATGTGTATTTGGTTGATATACATACAATCAATACAAATAGCATGTGATATTTGCCTCAATATCCCGCCGGATAACGTGCCAGAATTCTATTAAGGTATTTACTTGAAAACCCCAAGACATGGCAAGGGGTTAGGGTTACCCTAACCCTAACCCTAACCCTAACCCAAAAAACAAAAACAACAATATTCACAGCCTCATTGTGGCATATTCAGAAGCCAACCCAGCAACAGGCCAATCCAGGTCCCATCCAGACCCATTTTACCACAGGGATCCCCAGCCAACTATATCCTTTCATTAATTTAAC
>NC_139673.1:2602396-2607396 GCF_951799395.1 Argentina silus | reverse complement strand
TCCAACAGCTAGGGAGAGTCATGGCAGTGACATCCCACATCTGCTACTCCCCCCCCCCCTCCCATCCCCATCCCCATCCCCAACCTTCCCCCTCCTCCCCCTCCTCTCCTCCCCCTCCTCCCCCTCCTCTCCTCCCTCGCTCTCCGATGACACCCCACTAATATGGCCGTCCTCCAACAAGCCTCTCTCCATTGTAGACTACATCCATCGCCTGGGCCCCATAAAACTGTGGGATATACCACAATATGCAGAATACACCGCAGTATTACTGCGTCTCCATCGCACCGAGGAGACCAGCAGCTCCACGGGGAACGAGAGGTATGAGCTTTGCAGCCCACATAATATCACCAGACTTGATACAACTCGAATGAATTCTATCGGGCTTTTCATTGGCAAATTAATCTCAAAGTGCTCAACAGGGTTTTAAAGATGCAGTTGGACAGCCAAGCGACCGAACCCCGGGAGGCCGAGGCAGGTCGAGGTGAACTAAAACAAACGGGAGAGAAATTGCTTGTGCTCGTACAGTAGACGTGATGATGAGACAACAGACTTATCAAGCACTCAACAGCGCTCAATAACGACATGCCGTTTCTCTCACATGCTAATGGTCCCCCACACACCCAAGAATTAGATGACATAAATCATTCTGAGAGTTCTGAGACAGTTCTGAATTCCGAAGCCAAACTCAGAAATATTCCCGTTTTTCACAGCATTCTGGCCCGCGAACAATCGCTTATCAATCCACTAGCACACACACACACATTGGCTGGAAGCAATTTATTTGGAACACAGAGTACCTGCCAGTAATCTCGTTATTTCTAACTTCATCCTGACAGACGATGTAAGTGTATGTAGTATCTGGGACTGGGAAGAAACAAAGCTGTGGGATGTTGAAGTCTTGCCCGTATCTGCCCCCTGACTGCGACCAATCGTGGATGTTCAGGAAGTCGGTGTTGTGCTGCTGGACGGGGGGAGAGGAAGCTTTCTGTTCTGTGTGAGCTGGATCTCAAACACATTCCTGGGCAACCAGGGAATGCCATGTCTCTTATGTGAGGAGCACAGAGAAAGACTGAGGTCTGGAAAGACTGAATGAAACACTCCAGATCCACTTCAGAGAGAGAGAGAAAGAGAGAAAGAGAGAGAAAGAGTTTGAGTGTGCGTGCGTGCGTGTGCGTGTGTGTGTGTGTCTCCAGAGAACACCAACATGCCAGGCCTAACTTTAAAGAATGAGGACTGTCACTGTACAACAACCAGATCCCCTCTTCCAAACATCCTCCATAAGTGGCAGCTTTAAATCCTCCCTAGTAACGGCCTGTCTTCCCTTCAGTTATTAATGCCATTCATATAGTTCCCATACTCTATTAGCATTAATCAATTCCTTTTGAAGGGTGTACAGAGCTCACTCCAAAGCGGAGGGATCCTTTAAGCCTCCAGGCTGTCTTTGTGTGAGTTCATACAGGAGCCTTCTCTCTTAATTGTCTTTTTGGATCTCAGTCATCCTCCTCAGTGTGGGAACCATCGCCAGCTCTCTTCAGAAGCCTTTCCTGTGTCTCCCTCTCTCTCCCTTTCTCCCCCCAGTTGTCTTTCGTTCGTGCTTTTCTCTCTCTCTCTCCTCTCCCTCCTCTTCTCCCCCCCTCTCTCTCCCTCCCTCCTCTCTCCCTCCCTCTTCTCTCTCTCTCCTCTCCTCCCTTTCCCCCCCTCTCCCTCCATCCTGGAGTCCAGGAAACTCAACTGGGAGAGGGAGGTTATGTTGCCAAAGCCTGAGGACACCAAGCATAGCCATAACACTACATTTACTGCACAGTACACACAACACTCCCTAAACATCTGTTTGTTTTGCGATTGGTTGGTCTCACATACATTTACATTTACATTTATGGCATTTAGCAGGCGCCTTTATCCAAAGCAACTTACAACAGATACATTTGTTGAAGTTAGAATCATCTGTCCATCAGTCATCATAAGATAAAGTAATCTATGCTAGGACCAGGGGGCCATTGGCAGTCACAATGCCAGAAGAAGGAAGAAGGAATTACTTCTTTATTTTTTTACTTGCAATGCTTTAGCCAGAAGAGGGGGATGGGGGATGGTGTTATTACTCCAGGATGATATCTTGGTCATCTGTGGTGCATATGCACATACAGTACAGGACAAAACAAGCAAACAAAGTAGGCCTACAGTACATTATATGTAGCAACACATTCAGTCGACCTACATTTATCAAATCAAATCGAATTCAACTTTATTTGTGTAGCACATTTCACATACCAGTGCAATACAATGCGCTCTACAGGAAAAATGTATATAACATGTACAGTAGGCCTGTATAATGACAACTCATACGGTAGGCCTGTATAATGACCACACATACGGTAGGCCTGTATAATGACAACACATACGGTGGGCCTGTATAATGACAACACATACGGTAGGCCTGTATAATGACAACACATACGGTAGGCCTGTATAATGACAACACATACGGTAGGCCTGTATAATGAAGGCCTCTACTAAACCAACTAACCCAGCTTATAACAGGGCCGTGGTGAGGAATGTGGCCGGGTCCAGGGGTTCCTCAGCTCTGCAACATAGGGGGAACAGAGAGGGCTCGTTTTCTCCCGGAAATAGCTGAAAAAGGCTGAGTATACCCAAAACAAACTCCCAAACAAGCCCCCGGCGGCTTCGTTCAGGACCTGCGAGGCCACCGCAAATGTGAAAATTGGATTACTTTCATGCTTTAAGCAGATTGTTGATGCGTGGCATCACTCCAGCCCATAGCAGCTCAGAACAGATCTGGACCCCTTGAGGTGGAAGTTTAACATCTGAGGGAATTCTTTTTTTTTTTTTTCTCTTTTCTCAATTCAACACATTTTTAACCATTTATTGATCCTTTCAGTCAAAGTGTACCGTAAGCGATCAAACAAAACACCTGCATGTGTGAGAAGCTCTGTGTTTTTGTATAAAACAACAACAAAAGACCCAGAAAAAAGCTGTAAAATGCAACCGCGTGACCACAACTAATAGGCAATTATGTTAATCTCATCATCAATCTTTCTCAGCGCTGATGACTTCAGTATGATGATCATTATGTAAGCATGTAATCATGCGAGCGCTTGGCCCTGAGTGAGTAAGTCTCACTGCGTAGACATTTTTCGCTGCTCTCGATGTGTGTGTTTGGAGCGAGCTCCTGCGTGGTGTCCCTGGGGACCGCGTGACCCCTGACCCACCGCTAAGTGTGCGCTCTTTCCTTGGCTCCACTCGCCGGGCCCTCCTCTGCGGGAGTGGTCGGCGCTACGGCACATGGGTTGCCGTGGTTACCGGCACTGGAGATGTGTTTGCTGTTCTAAGTGGGCTTACCGAAAGTCATATGGGGGAAAAACAAAACAACAAGCCCCCCCAAACCCCCCTTCCCACCCTCCTCGATTAACCCCCCCGCCCCCCTCCTTCCTCCTCTCCCCTCGATCCAAAAACCCCAGCATCCAACCCTCCACACATGCATGCAAAGTTAATGACCAATGCACTTTGGAGAATTCTCCCATTCCAAAGTTAGTGAGATTGATTTACTGTTTAGAGAGGAGGGAGTTTGTGTGTGTGTGTGTGTGTGTGTGTGTGTGTGTGTGTGTGTGTGTGTGTGTGTGTGTGTGTGTGTGTGTGTGTGTGTGTGTGTGTGTGTGTGTGTGAGCGGGGTAGGGTGGGGGAGAGGTGTTGGTTTGGCTGAGGTGCTGAAGTCAGATCAATAGACATACCCGTGTGTGTAAGGCAGCGTTGGCCAGGCCTTGGGCCCGTTGTGCAAAAAGAAAACATTTGGATGGACACATGAGGACTGAACTCAAATCTCAAACACTGGAGGCTGATCATTGGCTGATTGGGGTTAGGGTCCGTGTTTACGGTTCGTATCGATCAAGAAGCGAGGGTTTGAGAAAACTGTAAATCCTCCAAACGTCTGTAAGCAATCAGGGTCAACATGATTGACGGGGAGAAGGCGAAACAAATCGTATCGCTTGTCAGAGTGAATTACGTGATTGAGGCAGAGAAAATGCGATTCCTGCCTCTTCTTGATTCATGGTAGAGTTGATACCGTCACTCAGAGCTTGGCTGCTGAGCTGAGAACACATCTTCTCCACTTTGCATGAGGCCTTGTGATTTACTCTGCGACGTTTCACACACGCAAACACTGGGAATGTTTTTCTTCTTTGTCTTTCAGTCTTGGGTAGGTACTGAATGTAAATAACCTAAAACGACGGAGCCGCAGCCATAGTTATACAGAAACACAGACCCCTGTGCATATTCCCACATCACCACTTTGACTTGCTTGGCTCGTTGGGGGAAGATTGAATTAAGTCTTCCGTCATGTCAATGTGAATAAAACCTTATGCTCTAAATGCATTGGCTTCGGACAGTCATGTACAGTATGCATCCTCTGAACATGCAGGCAAAAATATTGCACACAGATTTTGGATTGATGAACTGCACTGCACTCGTGCAAATATCCCCTTATCTATTGTGCATTTACTACTGTAGATGTCAGCTTTATGACCAAGTCTCTGTGCAAAGCAAAGAGGACACAACCGTGCACCAGCACAGCCCTGCTTCACAGTAGAAGTATGATAAACCCCCTCACGCCGGTGCTGTGTGCCGTATAATCTTCCAATATGTTATCTCAGTGTTCTGCAATATTGCTTTTTCTACTGTTTATCTTACGTGATATGCACGTGAGACATGCATGAGGTCTGTAGAGGTGACTTTGGCTACCTTAGTGGGGTGTGTGGTGCTCTGACGGTGGTGGGGGGGGGTCATTGTCCTGTGTTGCAGACCGTTGGTCCATGGTATGATATGATAGGGGCTAATGGCCCCCGGCTGGGACTGGAGCTGAGGCCGCTGCACTAGAGGCCCAGGCCAGCTGGAAGCCATCAGACTCTCTCTGTGTCCATGAGGAAATATTGAAAGAGAGGCCTGGCCGCTCTTCAGTGGGGTCAACACCCCACCGCTCTCTCTCTCTC
>NC_139673.1:2587377-2589877 GCF_951799395.1 Argentina silus | reverse complement strand
CAGGGAGGCAGAGCACAGCAGCGGTGCTGTCTGCCAGGGCGGGCGTGGAGAGGAGAGGGAGCACCCAGGATTTATGGCCCTTGGCAGGGCCTACCAGCCTCCACAGCTGCCTCATCTGCTGCCAGAACCAGAGCCGTAGACGAGGCCTGGGCTGGGGCCTGGGCCGGGGCCTGGGCCGGGGCCGGGGTGAGCTCAGGACAACCCACCACGAGGAGCAAAGGACCGCGCAGCGCACCCTGAAAGCAACACATCCTTTATCTCCTTTAAACAGAGAGATTTTCCCCCCAGAGGACAGCCATAGAAAGAGAGGGAGAAAGGGGGAGGGAGGTTCAGGGGCGCCCCCTGTGGTGGGGTGAGGGTGGTGTGACACTGAGGGGGGTCCGTGGCTGGCTCCAGGGCCACAGGAGAGATACAGAGATACTGAGTTGGTATCTCGCTGGCTTGTGCTAATCTCTCCCTGTGTGGTAGACATGGTTGGGTGGGTGGGACAGATATGAGCTCAGCCGTCTCTACCAGACACGCACACACACACACACACACACACGCACACACGCACACTTACACACGCACACACGCACACACACACACACACACGCACACACACGCACGCACGCACACACACACACGCACACGCACACTCGTCTTTTCCTCCTGTCATATCCTGCCTGGGGCCTTGGTTCTATGAAATCGTTTTTATCTTAGTCCCAGAGAACCACAGTGGCTAGTTACCACAGAGACGTCACGATCACCGCGATAAGAGACCACCGTCAATCCACATGATCTGTCTATCGCATGACAGAGAGAGTCAATCCACATATTTCTGCCAGTTGATTGATTCAACAATGGCGGAAAGCTCCAATGCCATATTCCGTCTATAATAATGTATTTATCCAAAGCGACTTACATTGCAGTGAGTGGAGTGCATACATTTCAGTATATATGGTCCCAGCAGGAATCAAACCCACAACCTAAGCGTTGTTAGCGCCACGCTCTACCCACTGAGCCACAGAGGACCACAAGAACGTCTGTCGACTGGATCAAGTGCATGGTGAAGACGGAGGACAGGCCGAGGGGGAAACTGTTTCTGTCCAGTGTGGAAGGACCCCTGTTGAAGTTGACTTGAGAGGTCAGGTTCAAATTCAGTTTATTTTTTTCCCGCATAACTTCAATTTTCTCCGCATTACAGCCTTCATCAAGATGCCTCAATTGTCCTAAAATAGTTTGTTGTTCAGTTCGTGCCCCTTGGTTGGACTGTGATGCAGTGACGCAACAAAAACAAAAAAACTATGTTAACCTGCAATCTAATCAATTGTTGGAATGTGGTCATTTTTGCACACAAAAATTGGCCACCTGACTGCCTGACTGACCGCCTGACTGCCTGACTGACCGCCTGACTGACTGACTGACCGCCTGACTGACCGCCTGACTGACTGACCGCCTGACTGACTGACTGACTGACCGCCTGACTGACTGACTGCTTGACTGACTGACTGACCGCCTGACTGATTGACTGACTGACTGACCGACCGCCTGACTGACTGACCGCCTGACTGACCGCCTGACTGACTGACCACCTGACTGACTGACCGCCTGACTGACTGACTGACCGCCTGACTGACTGACTGACTGACTGACTAACCGACCGCCTGACTGACTGACTGACCGACCAACCGCCTGACTGACCACCTGACTGACTGACTGACTGACCGACCGACCGA
Source organism: Argentina silus (assembly GCF_951799395.1). Lineage (NCBI taxonomy): Eukaryota > Metazoa > Chordata > Actinopteri > Argentiniformes > Argentinidae > Argentina > Argentina silus. The sequence continues at coordinate 2,588,159 of NC_139673.1, read as the reverse complement.
CCGACCGCCTGACTGACCACCTGACTGACTGACTGACTGACTGACTGACCGACCGCCTGACTGACCACCTGACTGACTGACTGACCGCCTGACTGACCACCTGACTGACTGACTGACCGCCTGACTGACTGACTGACCACCTGACTGACTGACTGACCACCTGAATGACTGACTGACTGACCACCTGACTGACTAACTGACTGCCTGCCTGACCGACCGACCGCCTGACTGACTGACCACCTGACTGACTGACTCACTGACTGACCGACCGACCGCCTGACTGACTGACTGACTGCTTGACTGACTGACCGACCGCCTGACTGACTGACCACCTGACTGACTAACTGACTGCCTGCCTGACTGACTGACTGACCACCTGACTGACTGACTGACCACCTGACTGACTAACTGACTGCCTGCCTGACTGACTGACTGACCGCCTGACTAACTGACCACCTGACTGACCGCCTGACTGACTGACTGACCGACCAACCGCCTGACTGACCGACTGACTGACTGACCAACTGACTGACTGACCGCCTGACTGACTGACTGACTGACCGCCTGACTGACTGACTAACTGACTGACTGCTGGCTGCCTGATCACCTGACTGACTGACTGACCACCTGACTGACTGACCGCCTGACTGACTGACTGACCGCCTGACTGACTGACTGACCACCTGACTGACTGACCACCTGACTGACTGACTAACTGACTGACTGCTTGGCTGCCTGACCACCTGACTGCCTGCCTGACTGCCTGCCTGCCTGACTGCCTG
>NC_139673.1:2524877-2577377 GCF_951799395.1 Argentina silus | reverse complement strand
TGATTAGACCAACAGATCCATACGATGTGAAGATTTACACTGAACTGCTCGGAGGCAAGATCCCAAAGCATTTCGCTACATCAGTTACGGCTGCATGCGATGTACGTGACGATTAAAAGTTGATTTGAGGCTGCAGCTGACGGCTGCGAACAAGCAGCAGAACCTCACCGAGCAGAGGACGCCTGCTTATCAGACGCAGCTGAAAGCGTTTAGCCGCTCCTATCTGGGGAACGTGGGAGAAAGCCTGTAACCAAGCTACACTGTGTTGTTGCCTCCCCCCCATCCCCTTCGCAAGTGTGCACTAATTACGCTGTCTTGTGTTGTTAACTCTTTTCTGAACTCTCATAAGGCCTACACAAAGACCCCACAATCCAAAACACACAATCCAAAACAGTGCATCTCGTCCGTTTCTTCCATTATATTACCTTAGAGGACCTAGTCCGGGGGTTACATTCTGGTTACGCCATATATCACGCGATTAAGACCCCTTCCTCTACAACTGGACGTCTCGTAATCAGCTCTCCCTCTCTCCTTCAATATTTGTAACAGTGGGGAGACTCTTGATGCTCAGAGAGAGAAGCACTGGGAGTAATAAAGTCCCATCTGCCTATCGAAATGTCTGTTTAATGTCTCTAACATTCTCTAATTATCTGCTTGGCCAGATCAAAAGCCCTTCTTCTTCTCCTTCTCCTCCTTCTCCTCCTTCTTCTTCTTCTTCTTCTTCTTCTCCTCCTTCTTCTTCTTCTTCTTCGTCTTCTTCTTCTTCTTCGTCTTCTTCTTCTTCTTCTTCTTCTTCTCCTCCATTCAGAGACAATGACGCTTGGGTTCTTCCAGAGAATGTTAGGAAAGAGGCTGTTGTGCTGGCCAACTGGAATAGAATGCTAAGAATAGTACAATTCACATTTGTCAATGATTTATTGTTCTTTCAAACTACCAAGTGGACGGGGGAGAGAGTTTTCTGAAATTTGAATTATTTTTTAGTCCAATGGGGGTTTGTAAAACAACCGGAGCGCACTAAATGACACGTTTGTCTTGGCCTGCTTAATTGACATCAGTAGGAAATAGTGGTAAAAATGCAATGGTTTTATGACCAAGAACTGTGGTTAAGCTTTTGAAGCGTACAGTATATAAAATGGCGTCTAAGAGATGTAAACATTGATTGTGTACTATTTGAAATCATTGCTGGAGTTTATTTGTATGGCATCGATGCCATGAGTGTGTGCTGCTCCAGAAACAACAGCAACCTTGTGAGAATAGTCTTCCCTCCTGAGCCTCAATGTCCTCTCCAAGACAATACTGACCTCTTGTGTAGAACTCGGATCAAAAACTGTTAAATTCAACATTGCTTACATTACCTTACAACACGTCCTTTTTTATGATCTTAGTCAAAATGCAACCAACTATGAAATCTAAAATTATAGTTAGAACTTTAGATTCAGAATAAGCCTCTAAATGTCTTGAAATCAAGTAAATACACATCTATCATCACATCACAAACAACAACAAAATAAAGTGACAATAGAATAATAGAATAAAAACTAAATAGACATCTGAAACATTATATACCGTAAGAACAGTCCAGTATGATTTAACACCCCCCAGCCTGACTCTGTTCACCCCGATCGAGCCAGCCGGAGGAGGAGTTGTACAATCTTATTGCGGCAGGCAGAAAATATCTCCTATAGTGCTCCTTAGTGCAATGTGGTTGTAGTAGTCTCTTGCTAAAGGAGCTTCTCTGCTCTGCCAAAGTGTCATGTAATGATGGCCAGGAGTTTGGTCCTCATCCTCCTATTGGCCACCTCCTCCACAGTGTCCAGAGTGACACCGAGGACAGAACCAGCTTTCCTAATAAGCTTGTTCAGCCTCTTGGTGTCACCTTCCTTGATGCTGCCCTCCCAGCATACCACCACATACAGCACTGTGCTGGCCACCACTGACTGGTAGAACATGTTCAGAGTCTTGCACACGCCAAAGGAGCTGAGCCTCCTCAGGAAATAAAGCCGGCTCTGGAAATGGAAAGCATTCCCACAGCGGAAACCATCACTAACATTGGAACCATGGTCACTGTGTCAACATCTCACGTTGTCAACTTCTCACTGCAAATTTCACTGTGTTACAAGGTGGGGTGTGACCTTTGACATAATCACGTGTTCTAACTCTGGCGCCTTCTGGCAACCATGAGAGTGAGCTCATTTCAAAACATTATCAGATCAAGACTCATCGTACAAGTTTGCGTACCATCCTGTGTGTGTGTGTGTGTGTGTGCGTGCTTGCGTGGGTGCATGTGTGAGAGAAACTGGGATAGAGTTTATTTGAGTATATGTACTATGTTTAAAGCAACTTATTATGACCAAAACAGAACTACAAGTACTCCCCATCTTCAACAGTCTGCTTCTGTCTTCCACCTCCAGTAAATTTCATCATGTTTCATCACTTGGCTTCCTCTCTGATGCAATCCATTCGCAATCTGTCCAGCAGAGTGTAGGGAGACAGCGACCCCTGTTGGTGATATATAAACACACACTCAGAAAAAGAGGACTTGGGGAAATACTGTGGTTGTGTGTAATAAACAATACACAAGAGTGCAGGCTTACTCTATTGAAATGTTAATGAACAGTCAGAGGTTTTCTTTCAACAGTACGATTTGAAACATAATGCTATTATGAGTTGTGTTTTATTGAGGTAACATTGCTGTAATATAACAGTGATTTTGCACATCTCAAAAATCAAGTAAGCAAGCACTAGGCTATGCATTGAAAGTGTGAGATAACATTTTTACAGAGTGAGTTGTGCTTTATTGAGGTAATATTGGTATAATAAAACGGTGATTTTGGACTTAAAAATCAAGTAATGTATTGAAAGTATATTGATATATAAAAGATATATAAAAATACATGTTAAAACCACCAGTATACAGTATATACTGTATCTACAGAAGCAGAAAAGTATTATTTTTACATGTAGGTTTATTCTGTGTTCAAAACAAATACATGTTAAACTTCATCTTTTGCACTTCACATAAAAGTTTAATAAATATACTTTACATATACATCTGAGAGGAAGTGAACTCCTATGACAAATGCAGAGACAAATTTCACCACTTGTAATCAATATTTCAGAAATCTGCGTCAATACATGAAAGTTAAGTTTCATAGTGACATTACTGTAGCAATGTCACGATGAAACCTAAGTCCAATAGTGTGCAAAAAGGATGTGCCAGGGTGTGCACAAATCGTTGTGATTGGCGGGAGACTATGGCGGCAGTTTGAGCTCTGTTAAATAAATACAGTATACTCAGGATTCACCTGGGCTTATCATGATATACATACACTTCTGTGCTGTCAGAATTTACATTACAGTGAATCACTCCAGAAGCAGATGCGTCTGTCTGTCACTTATTTCATCATTCAATACTACTGAAGAGGAGACACACATGTACTGTGCCTCCACATCGTACGTCTGCAATCCATGCTATGCAGTCATATAACTGGCTCCATTGTGTGTGTGTGTGTGTGTGAGTGTGTGTGTGTGTGTGTGTGTGTGTGTGTGTGAGTGTGTGAGTGTGTGTGTGTGTGTGTGTATTAGGGATGTGCAGATTAATAGATTTACTAGAACAGATGCTTTAGTTGATCAAAGCTCTTGTGCTGTGTGCTAATCACTTAAACTGAGCTACCTAGATAAATTTGTGGGTTAGGGTCAGGGTCAGGGTCAGGGTCAGGGTCAGGGTTAGGGTTAGGGTCAGGGTCAGGGTCAGGGTCAGGGTCAGGGTCAGGGTTAGGGTCAGGGTCAGGGTTAGGGTCAGGGTCAGGGTTAGGGTTAGGGTCAGGGTCAGGGTTAGGGTTAGGGTCAGGGTCAGGGTTAGGATTAGGGTTAAGGTTAGGGTCAGGGTCAGGGTTAGGGTCAGGGTTAGGGTCAGCACAAGAAGTTAAAGTTTAGCTAGGTAGCTCAGTTCAAGTGATTAGCACCCATTTGTCTTCATCAATGGGAATGGAAATGGCTATTCACACCTTTGATTTGGATCAACTAATAGGGAAAAAAACACATTTCTTTAATCGGCTGACAGCTTTGGCATATATAGTGTGGAGGGGTGGGGTGGTCCAACAGTGGAAGACTGGTATCTGCAGGCTGATGGGGGCGGGGTCAGACCTGGGGGCGGGGTCAGACCTGGGGGCGGGGTCAAACCTGGGGGCGGGGTCAGACCTGGTACAGTACTTCTTCACGTGTTGACGGTATTGGCTGCAGCCAGAAGAGCTGCAAACAGAGAGTCTGGTCTCTTCATCAGAACCTCTGGACGGTCAAACTCCAGCGCCTGAAGGACAGAGTAACAATCAATCAATAATTGCAATAATGAATACATCCTTATTATCCCGTGTGCCAGTGCTGGGCTGGATCAAAAGCCTGCACACCATGTTAGTTCTTGCGGACCAGGTTTGGCTAAACACTACTTTATTGTGTTTGAGTTCTACATGAACTTGAATGGTATGTGCGTGTGTGTGTGTGTGTGTGTGTGTGCGTGTGTGTGTGTGTGTGTTTACCTTGCCGTTGTCCATGACGAGGATGCGGTCTGACTCGAGCACGGTGTTGATGCGGTGGGCGATGGTGAGCATGGTGCAGTCCTGGAAGGCTTCTCTGATGGTGTGCTGGATCAGAGCGTCTGTCTCTGAGTCGATGGAGGCTGTGGCTTCGTCTAACAGGATGATCTGACATGGAGAGGAGTGGGTAAATGAAGACACCGAGGGGTTACAGCTACTGAGAACATCTGAGTTATTATAACTTCTGAGTTTAACATTAAATCATGTCTGCTTATTACTGTGTTCTGAATATTGTATTACATGTATGTGTATTGCATGTCTATTACATGTATGTGTATTGCATGTCTATTACATGTGGGCTCTGGTTACATTTTGACCAAGTAGCCACTTATTTTAACTTTCATAAACAGCATGACAGAGGCATTCATGAGGTGTTTTATTGTGCTGAAAGACTAGATTTCTGTTTTCACCTTGGAGTTTCGTAGCAGGGCTCTGGCCATGCACATGAGCTGCCTTTCTCCTACAGAGAAGTTCTCTCCATTCTCCACCACCCCAGACTGAAGCTTATCAGGAAGACTGGAGATCTGGTACAGAGGAGAGCATTTCATCGTCGTCGTCATCATCATCATCATCATCATCTTCATCATCATCATCATCATCATCATCATCATCATCATAACTATATGTTAATCACTTAAAAACATTTAGTTATAGAAACATGGAGGATGAACATACTGTGTCTTTCATGTAGGTCTTCTCCAGAGCTCCCCAGATCTCCTCATCAGTGTAGTTGTTGAAGGGATCCAAGTTATACCTTAAATGAGGAAAGAAAGCTAAGTTTGTACAACACTAGCTAGAGCAGTATGGGTTAGTACATGGTGCTTCAGCATTGAATGTGTTCTATTGAGCGCCATGCCTGAGTGACTATAGGATATGCATGCAGTTACCTGACAGTGCCGATGAAGAGGACCGGGTCCTGGGGGATAACTGACAGTTTACTGCGTAGATCCTCCAGGCCGATCACACTGATGTCCACACCGTCTATGAAGATGGTCCCAGCAGCAGGCTCCACCAGTCTGAACAGAGCTACTCCCAGAGATGACTTCCCTATGGAAACATACAGGTCACACTAGGCCTACACTAGGGTCACAGCTGCCTGACATTGACAACTGTTCCCTCTTGATTGAGAGTTGAATTGGGTGTCCTGGCTACTTACTTTACTGAACCACAGTCATTCAGAAACTGTAGCATGCTTACAAGTTGAATATTTTATAATGACCTTCTGTTCTGGTTAATCAAAGTTTTTTTTAAAGTTTTTAAAGTTCTTTCTTAACTGCGATGTCTAATGCTAGAACTGCAACTGTTAGGATAAGGTCTCACCAGAGCCTGTTCTTCCCACGATGCCCAGCTTCTCCCTGGGTTGGATGTTGAGTTGTAGTCCGTTGAGCACGATGGGAGTGTTCTCTCTGTACCTCATCTTGTAGTCCTTAAAGGTGATGGCCCCCGTATCAGGCCAGCCCTCTGGGATGTGGGCATCTTTCACCCTCCTGGGAGCCTCAGACACACAGCCCTGGACAGACACATGGACATGGTGAAACACACAGGAGCTAAAAAGAATGTGCATTTGCAGAGCCCACATGTAATAGACATGAAATACACATGGAAGTGATTTACATCATGTTAAATCTGCATCTCCCATAGTTGTTGTCATTGCTATTGCCTCTAACTGAATGTAACAAGGTAATAAGGTATCACTGTGGTGTCACTGTGAGTAGTGTACATATACAGACATCTGGCTTTATTTCCTGTTAGCTGGTAGTATATCCTACCGTGATGTACTCCTGCAGTCTCTCTACAGAGGTGAACTTGGCCTCCAGTTCTGTAGACAGTCTTACCACGTATTGCAGCATGCCTGTTAACTGGAGATGAGAAAGAGACACAGTCAGGATCAACATCCCCATCAAAACAGCACAACAGGATGGCAACTACTATACACTGTGAAACACTGTCCACCACCCTGTATGTTTCACTTGTCAACAGTAGAGGGCGGTATTGAGTAATATTGGTAGATTCCTCTGACAGAACAAGGAGAGGATGGAAATACCAGACTTGTACTTCCATTATTATCTGTGGTATTTTTTCTCCAAATGCAACTCTACAAGGTGTACTTGGTGTGGCCACAAGATGTCACCTGCCTAAGATTCTGTTTGTTCATTTATTTATATTATTATTTATTTTTCTTAGCCCACCTTGGACCCGTCCTCAGAGATGGAAACACAAAAGTCTGTGACTTTAGGACATGCACCTTGTGTTAATGGTGCATTCAAGTGCTTTTCGGAAAAAACCTGAGTTTCCTACCAAGATTTAGTTTAGGGCTACCAAGTTTCCTGGTACCAAGGAGCACTTAAATGCAGCATTAGTCCCATGGTGAAAATGCACTAAGAGTGGACCCCCAGAGTTCCTCCCATCAGATCTCCTCCTCCAATGACTTTTGAGAAAGAGGAGAGGTGAGAGGACACATGGAATTAGGAACAGATGTGTAGAGATTTAACCCTGGTGTACCTGTATAGTGTAAGAGAGGGCCAGGCCCTTCATGGCTGGGCTAATGGCCTCAGGGGAGCTGAGGACCACAAACAGAGACACCGCCAGCGTCACTGACACAGACAGGAAGTCCAGCCAGTAGGACAGCCAGCGCGTCCCACAGTTAAACAACAGGAAGTCACTGGAGTTGATGTCGCTTATCCTCTTGAACCTGGAAATGACATCCCAATTAGTCAACACCTCTACTAGATGAATAGAAAAAGTAATGTATGAGAGGTTGGCAATTTAAGTTCTTTCTCTCTTGTTATCTAGAATATGTAGAAATAGTCCTAACCCTAACTCTAACCCTACTGAGTATTGAGGCAGTCTATACAATGACTTTTAAATGTTATTGCCTGAAATGTGGCCTTGAAATGTGACAGTATGTAAAAGTGTGTTGTTTTACTGGGGGGGGTTCCATCTGTACTGTGACAATAGAATAGCCTTGTTCTTGTACTACAGACAATAAAGTATTATCTTATCCCATCTTATCTTAACTGAGTCTGACTACTTGACAATGCACATTGCTGAGTCATGTCTTCCTGTTCGATGTACTGGTCTCTCCTGTTACCTACTGTTCCATATACTGGTCTCTCTTGTTACTTACTCTTCAATGTACTGCTCTCTCTTGTTGTAGGCATGGATGGTGCTGAGGCCCTGGATGGTGGAGGTGGTGAGGCAGATCCAGGGGGAACGACTCACATTCTCCATCCTCTTTAGCTGCCTGATGCTCCTCTGAAACACACTGTGGTAGAAAAACACAAAGGGCCTGATGAGGATGTGACAGCATCATGGTTGCACAAGTATTGTGTTGGAAACGGCTTGTTTCTAGCCCAAATCAGGCTTCAGAAGTTATGCCACATTTCACATGATTTCATAAACTAGGTATATCGCTTCACGTGTCACATTTGCCCCACAGTGGGATAGTTTGAATAAACACCCCTGCATGTAGACCAAGAGTGAGGAGTCATCTGTGCTTACAAACTAGTGAACAACGGAGAAAAACAGCATACAGACTTTTGGCGACCAAGCAATGGGGACTATCTTTGCAATCAAATTTCTAATCCAACATTTGAATCTTGCACACATTATAATCTAGAGTATCAACCCATGTGTGGAGTAGGAGGCAGTAAATCATTTTAGTTTGATTAATACAATGTTCTATGCCACTGGATGTCTGTATTAAGTGTGTATAAGTAAGGATGTAGCTCATCATTTGCTGGCTATCGCCTGAATCTCCACTGCTGGAGAGATATGTTTAGGCGGCTAACTACACATACTTTCTCACATGTTATTAGTGGGCTTGCTTCAGTAGAAACCCAACACTGACCCATTCTTTCATTGGTTAAGTCAAACAGTTGTACCAGTCCTCCTCGCCCCAAGATAAACGTTGTTTTCAAGCTAAATATTTAAAGTCAATATGTAATAACTCCTGCCTACTATGTTTGTACAATCACCCTAAACTGACTGGACGTTTCACCCCAGGGTTAACAAAGTTTTCGAGCTAAATATTTGTAGTTTAGTTTATATTTAGGATTCTGCCTAACCATCTCTAACTTTATCTGCTACCATAATAAGACTATTTCACTTTCTTTCAATTAGCCACCAAATCTATCTATCGTCTAAGGGCTGGCCGTTAAACATTTGTCTACTACCAAAATAAGACTTTGCAAGCCCACGAAGTCTCTTCTGGAACTTATTTTTCTGGTTATATCTCATTAGTTTGTAGACTCGCCAGCAGTAGCTAGCAAGCTAACATTGGGCTTGTGTTGTGTGAGATATCGTTAGCAACTTCTGAGGAGATGTTACTAGCCACAAACACTGCTTGGTGATGATAACACCTTAGCACACCATTTTCAATGAAGTTGGCTAGCTCCTGTTGCTGTAACTCGGTAACCATGGGTAACCGTCGTTATTGGGACACAAGCCGTGAGGAAAACGGAGAGTTGCCAACGGTCACTCTAAATTAGTAGGCTAGCTAATGTTGTAAGCTGCAGCGGCTAGCTAACCATTCTGGTGGCATCTGTTGTCATAACGTAACGTCGTAATTAGCTTCCCCTAGATGTGTATCTGTCGCATGTATTAGCATGTATTTAGCATATATATATTTTATCCATTAACTTAACATGGGAAGGCAAAATTGCAAAAGATGGCCTCTAATGAAAACCGTTGCACATTCAAACTTCTAGACATTTCAGTGCACTGGTTTATGTTACTACCACATGATCTTTTGTTCTTGTCCAGCAAAACTATTGCAATAACAAATGTATTTTCACAGTATCACTTTTAATGAAAACGGCCAAACAGGTCTTTCTGAAAATTGTTCTATATTTAGTTTATCACCAATCGAGTAGATGTGCCAAACCGCTTTGAGAAGTATTCAGTAAACTGCAGAGAACTTATGATAAGACAAACAGCCCCTTTCAATTCAATGTCCAAGCAACTCCCTATTGTGTCTCATAATATAACACAGGGCAAGGGGGTGTTAGTGGGGGCTGTTGTGAAAATAATGATGATGATGATGATGATGATGATGATGATGATGATGACGGTCAGTGACTCACTAGAGGATGAGGCTGAAGACAGCCCCCAGGGCGAGGACACCTATGAGGAGCGGTGGGAAGACAGCAGCTATGCTGCAGATGGTGTAGGTGACCATGAGACAGAACTGGAGGAAGTTCTCCATGGTGAAAGGCAGCGAGGCGTCGATCTCATCCTGGTCCTTAGAGAATCGGTTCACCATGCGGCCTGTGGGGGTGGTGTCAAAGAAACTCATCGGGCTGCCCAGGATCTGAAACACAGACAGGGGAACATGACATGACTGCCAGGACACTTGGGTACACAAAAGCAAGATCTGACTGTATCATGCACACCATTACAGCACAAATGATGACAAATGACCTCATAATGTGCTCTTTCACAGCCTTAATAATGAGAGTAATTACACTGTCACCACTCATGGTGTTGTGTTCTTACGTTCTTGAACATGGTGTCGTGGAGCTTGGAGGAGGAGTGGAGGGTGACCTTGGTGTAGGAGTAGCCTTTGGCAATGCTTAGCACTAGCATGGCAACTATAATGAGACCGTACACCATCTGGTAGAAGCTCAGCTGTGGGTTCAGCGTGATGTTCCCCAGGTCTGAGCTGGAGACGTTTGCATTCTGTTGGGAAACAAGGTCGGAATCATTTAGTTTTTTTTTTTTATTAGCAATACTGTAGGATCAGCATGCCTGAAAGCACATTCACCACGTTATGTTACAATCAAAACATATTTGACTTCCAGTTACACTGAATGGGAACTATCTTCATGAGGCCGTAGTATACATTCTGTGCTTACCCCTGACCCCTGCTGTAGCCAGTAGGTGAGCCACCAGTTGCTGAAGGCCGTCGTCCCCATCAGCAGAATGAAGAACAGCATGATGATAGACAGCAGGATGTACCCTGGAAATAGGATAGAGTAAAGGCTAAGTGGGATGCTTGGGATGGCCGGATTTTTACATCACCAGTTGAAGTTGAGATTAAAGGGTCGGCAAGGATTCCACAAAGCGTCTTACGTAAGGAAACCTGAGACACAGGTTTCAACATGCCACTCCAAGTCAGGACCTTCTGCAGCCATTGATCCTATCTCTCTCTCTCTCTCTCTCTCTCTCTCTCTCTCTCTCGTTGATGTGTGGCAGTAAGAAAAAACTTGTTGAGATGTGTGAGATGGTGTGTAGTTACCTCCAGCAGCTCTGCAGTAGTGGTGGTAGGTCCTCCAGTTTACAGAACCCTGCTGAGAACCTTCCTGGACCACCAGCTGGTCCTTGGACTCTGCTGTAGAAGAGACAATAACAACGTTGAACATGTAGAAATTATTTCATCATCCAAAAATAGACATACAGGCTACAGCCAACAATACAGCTTACCTTAAGAAATAGGTTGTAGTACTCTTCTTTGCAACATGTAAAGCCATGGTTCTTTAGAAATTACAGTCCCCTGTGTATGTAATGGGACAGTGACATTCTTTGGGCTTTACACTCCAAAAGTTTTGATTTGAAATCAAACATTGAGGTTAATGTAGAGATCCTCATTCTCAGAAATTACACCACTTTTCAGGCATAGTCCCCCTTTTTCAGGGTATCCAAAAGTAATGGGACAGATTTATCAAATGTCAAAATTAAGCACTCATGTTTAGTGTCTGCAATAACTGCCTGAAGTATGCTCACCAGCCCTTTTTTTCTTTTTAATGGTGTTCCAAACTGTTGATTTTGGTAAGTCTAAGTCTTTCCTTCATTTTCTTTGACACCTCTTTAGTTCTCAAGTTGACAAACACCCACAGCAGACTCCAAAGGCAAACACAAAGCTGGGGGGTTGCCCTAGAGCTAGAATCCTAATTGTATTACCGTCACATTAAGGTAAGAGCGAGAGAGAGAGAGAGTAAGGTGGTTTTATTGGGGCAGAACTGGTTTTGGCTATGTTTCAGATTTTTCAGCCTACTAATGGCTTCCTTGATCTTCATTGACATGTTGACAGACATGTTGCCATGTTGACAGACACCAACAGAAAACTCCAAAGGCAAATCCAAAGCCTAGAATCAATAATACACATAGACAGCTCTCTTATACCGGTTTGGCAGAACACACCAGACTTACTAGAAACACCTGTCAAGCCAATTGTCCCATTACTTTTGGGTATATAAAACGTGTTGTAATTTCTAAATGGTGAAATCTGAGAATCTCAAATTAATTGTTTGATTTAAAATCCAAACCTTTGAAGTGTAGAAGAAAAAAAAATGCTTCACTCTCTCATTATTTAAGCGGTGCACTGTAAGTTGCTATGTAACGTACATACAACCAAGAAACATGCAGTCACCTGTCTTGGGCTTTAAGCTACAAACGAATAGACGTTACCTTCAATGTCATGAGGTTCTCTTCCCATCCCGTCTATCCCAGTCACCTCATCTGACATGTCAAAGGCTGTGGGAGTGACAACACAGGTATCATTAGACAATGAACATAACTGACCTTTCATTGCAATGCCAAGGGATGTGCATGTGTCTTCAGTGTCAAATCTGTTCTGGTATAATATAAGATAAAGTATGTCACACCTGGGTTCTGTATTCCATTGGCTTTGGGATCATCCAGATCCTCTCTCAGTTCTCTGGGCTCAGGTTGTGTGTTGTCCTTCTCTTTCTGCTCCTGAACACACAGGACGTACAAGAGTATATCCATCATAGCAGTAATACTGATACCAAGGCTTGACAGGACCTACTGCAAGTGTAGGCTTACACTTGGACAAATACTTGCATTGATATCAGTTGTTATTTTGATTCTGATATCAGCTGCTTTCATTTCTCTCAGTAAAATCTGATCACAACAAAACCTCTTGGCCAGATCATAGACAGTATCTTATCTGTTGGCACTGAGGGAATAGCAGAAGTAGAGATATCTTACTTGTGATTGCTCCATCTGGAAGTTATTGATAAGATGGGCGTATCTGCCTTTAGCTTTCATCAGGGCCTTGTGTGTTCCTGTCTCCTTGATCTCCCCATTCTCTAGCACCAGAACCTCATCACAGAACTCCAGATACTGAGTAATAGAGGAATATCAATAATGATGAAATGGTAATGTGGAAGATCCAAGATCTGGTAGGATTTTATATGGTGAGAGTTCCATGTTGCCCTCTGATAGGCTAGATGTGATTTCTGCCATATTGCTCATCACCACATACCAATCCAATCCTTCCAGAGGTACAAATTGCATTGCAAGCACCAACCAACTGAACTGTGCGTAATCACTGTGTAACACAAAGGTGAGTAAGGGAAAGGACATCATCAGGGCACAATAACCCTAAACTGTGTAACAGATTACACATTGACACAAGATGCTGTTAACTGTTTGCTTTAAAAGCCTACGGGGAAGCATGGGTCCTGGCAAACAGTAACTAGCCACAGGCACATGCTGTGTAGGCATGAGTAAGTGGAAAAGAAGACTGTTTGCTGTGACAGTGCACTTTCTGTACTGCAGGGTTGGACATGGAAGCCTGGATATTTACATTTACTACAGGATGATACGGGTGTGTGTTCCGTTGGAATTCTCAGAACATTCCCATTGTCTTAAGGGAAAGAAGAAATGGTATTCTCGTTCATTACCACATTTACATTTTAGTGCATATACAGTAAATTGTAATATTGATAATTGTTATATTAGACCGATGTTGTCTAGGCCTGTGGTCTGTTTATTGATCAGAAGAATACAACCTAAAACCACTCACCACTACAGTGGTGACAAACATTCCCATACTGCAGTATTGTTGGGTGTTGCTGAACTAAACTGCCACAGTGTTGTTCAAACACTACATAAGCACATGTCCACCAGTGTCTCTCCCCCTACCTGTAGCTGATGGGTCACCAAGACGATAGTCTTCCCCTTCAGCTCCTTCTTGACGCACTCCTCAAAGATGTGCTTCCCCACATGGGCGTCCACAGCAGACAGAGGGTCATCCAGCAGGACGATGTCCCTGTTGGAGTAGACGGCCCTGGCCACGCTGATCCTCTGCTTCTGACCACCAGACAGGTTCAGGCCTCGCTCACCAATCTACAGGACCAGGGGGAAAATCTGTTCAGAATGGTCTTCTTCAATGTTACTGTATGTTTGTTCGGTGTACTGGATAAAATATTTTTAAGGGAAGACTAGAGTGGTACTACTAGTAGATGAATAACATAAGACATTGTTCATTGTGATTTAAGCGATCTATGACTATCTTTGCAAATAAAAGACAAATTAGGATCTTTACCTCAGTTTTATCACCATAGGGAAGAATGTCCAGATCTGGTTTCAGGCAACAGGAACTGATGACTTTCTCATACCTTCATGAAAGTTAAAAGTGACAACAACAAAAAAGACCACTTTAAATTACAAGCTTGATTATTATCAGGAATTCCCTCAGAGACAAATGTATGTCATTAATATAGTGTCTTGCTCTCTTGCATCAAATTCTCATTGTGCCATAAATCAACACAATCTCAAACGTGAGAGATGCTAAACACCTGATAGTCAGTCCCTATGAGGTAAGTGAGGCAGTCTGTTACATAACAGCCATGGACTTTTATTGGAGTGAGGCATGCCAGATAATCTCTCATAATGGGACCAACTCTCCCGCTTTGGGGAATCTTGTTTAGAGATTAGATTACACCAATTGAAAGAGATTCAGGACCCTTGCATGGAGAATACTTTCCTGACCTAACGCTGAATATGTGGACTGTTTCTTCCCAAGGTTAACAAAGTTTGCCTGTGGACTGTTTCGCAACAAACTAAGTTTGTCATTGCCATAGAAGGTTTGGTCAGCATAGTAACAGATAGGCTGACACATTTCCAAAATAAGGGACTCATTATTAGAATCTCATTCAATAATGCTAGCTAGTCATATTACTACAGAAGAACATCAGATATCATTATCAGATACTGGGTGCCTCGCCTCCTCTGACCTGGCCTCGTCAAACGCTTCTCCCATCAGGATGTTGTCTCGTACAGTTCCGTGGAATATCCAGGCCTGCTGGGAAACGTAGGCAAACGTCCCATCTGCAGTGACAGAACCTTGCTGCAGGTGCATCTGGAATGGAGGTCATTTATAATGTTTAGACATTGCATAACAACATATGCAGCATAAATTATCATATGTCTTGGGAGATATCTTCATTGCTGGCAATACATTTTCATGAATTGTAAATTACTGATATGAATTTTCTCACACAGATAACATATGATTGAATTGATCAACCTGCTCTAAAATGCTCGATATCAGCGATGTCTTCCCGCTTCCCACATTGCCGCAAATTCCAAGAAGGTTTCCCTAGAGAAAGAGAAAGAGCACAACAAACACTGATATCTATCATTTGTTGAGACACCTTCCTTTCACCTTCCAACCGCACTAACCATCCCATAATCCCTACTTCACCCACCTTCGGCAGAGTGAAGGAGATGTTTCTCAAGATGAGTTTGGTAGTGCCATTCTGGGCCTGGGGCTCCACCATGTCCTCCTTCAGGCCGTTGCCTGTGTCTGGTGGTGGGGATAGGGTGGCTGGCTTGGCCTCAGGTTTGGCCCAGGAGAAAGAGGCTTTCTCCATCACTAAGGCTGAGCCAGAGTCCTTTCTCTGGATAATGTACAGCTCTGGGTTCTCAATTAGGAGGAGTTCCTATTAAGACAGAGAACACAAACACCATGTAGCTTATCTCACAGCGTTATTAGACACTTCAGCCCTGCAGTAGTTTTGCCATATAAAACACTGTTTATATAGGATCTGTTAGGATATGAAGTGTGTTTTAATGTGTCTGTGTCTTTGCAGTGCATGCAATAACAAAAGACGGTCAGTCTCACCTTCAGCCGACTCAAAGACACTTTTGCTTCGGCCAGGGATTTCACTGCGAATGGCATTATACCCAGAGAAAACCTCATGGAGTTGAAGATGGCAATGATGGTAAAGGCCTGGGAAAAACACAGGACAGAATGACTGCACAATACTGTACAATCAACATAGCTACACATGAAATCTGCCTCCACTGTGGCCATTGGTGGGAAGCTATTCTTTTAAACACTATTACTCCACAATCACTGCAGATGTATCAAGGCCATTATGCTGTAGATCAGTGAAAATGTCATATGTAGCTCCTTCAATACACGACCCTCAAGACATAACACAAAGTCTGCAAAAGTGGTAGAGTAAACTGTATGACATGTTTTACTAATGTAAACTACTTCTTTGATATAACACAAACCGCTCAACTCCTTATACCGCGCAATAACCAAATCACTACAATCAGTAACAACATGCTAATACGATGTTATTACTTAGGTAATTACAGCGTTACTACACAGGTATAGGGGCAACTTTATGTAAAGAAGGTTTAACAGAGGTACAACTCACAGCAGAGGTGGTGAGGGGCAGGCCCACTAAGGTGTGGACTATGAAGGTGAGGATGGTAGCCAATGTTGGGATGACGATGGTGATGGAGGCATTAGCACTCTGAACATATCCTGCCTTCTCCAACAGCAGCTTCTCCTTCTTCCTGATGTCTGAAGAGGAACACAACACCATATATGGTATTTACCGCTGACATACAAATGAGTGAAAGATGAATTAGCATGTGCACGAAAAGTTGTGTTCTGATAAATACTGTATTTAACATGTAAAATTCATAACACTCTTAAACAAATGTAAGTCGCTTTGGATAAAGGTGTCTGCTAAATGCCATGAATGTAAATGTAATGTAATGGTGGTGAACAGTCTAGTGACCCACACTCTAATACCTTTGATTTTGTTCTCGAAGGAGCTTTCCCATGCGTACATTTTGATGAGTTTGATGCAGGTGAGAACCTCGTTCATAGTTCGGACACGACTGTCTGTTATTGTTGAAGCGTTCCTCCTGAACACGTTGATCAGTCTGGCTATGCCAAACTGGAAAAAACACCACAGAACAGCGTCTTATTAGTTGTATGTGTTCAGAAATACTTAATAAGAGAAACAAACATTAAAAGGCCAAGTCATATAGGAAATATGCACATAAGGTTGAGTCAGGCACACAGATGTAGTCAGTGTCCGTCCGTAGTTAGCACATCTCAGGAATGTATTTTATCTTTATGTAAATGAAATTGACATCGACATAAAGTTAAAAGTAACGCTTCTGTAACACCTGTGAGGAAAGGTTTGGAGACGGACCTGTATGGGGATGAAGATGAGGTAGATGAACACCCCTATGAGTGCAGTGCAGCCCAGGATGTAACAGGAATAGCCTATACAGACGACCAGCAGCACAGGAACACACAGCATGAAGGTGCCGAACACCACCGCCTCAAATATCCTGTACCCATCGGTGGTCATCACGTTGACCATCTGTACAGGGAGACACAGGGAGAAGACAGGGACGATGCCCTGGGGTTTGTTTCTGGACACGGAGAGAAGTACACACTTTGGTGGTAGGGAACAAAGGGAAAAGAGAGTGATGCTCTTGTGTTTCTGTTTGTACACAGAGGGAGAAGAAGACATGTTGGTTTGTGTTTGTTTGCCTCTGTGAAAGATCTGTATGGTCCCAGGACAGTGTTGTGGTACAAAAACAATTCAGGGTAACTTTGCTCTTTGTGCAAGAAGAGATATGAGATGTGACAGCAGGCCATACTACACTTGGAGGGTGCTACAACATTTAAAGCTCTATAGAGTTTCCTTGTTAATATAAGGGTAGCTTCTGTACCTCTCCCACAGAGACACTGCTGACCACCCTGAGGGAGATGATCTTCTGAAAGGCCAGCATGGAGAAGGCACCTTTCGCCCTGATGGCTGACCTCAAGTTTACTGCCCACATGAGAGAGATGAAGAAGGCCTTACAGAACTCAGTACTGAACAGGGCAAAGCAGAGACCCACTCCATGGGTCACAGTAGATGACTCAGGACTTTCGGCATAATTCAGGATCTCATACACCAGAACTGCCTGAAAAACACAGTGGGCCACACATCAACGACATACAGTGTATGGTATAACAAAATTAATCATCATAAATCATCATAAATAATTAATATACAGTATGTATACTATGTGTTAATTGAAATATACTGCATAAGAGGTACAAATTCACAAAGGAACTTACCGGCCCAATAAATACAAAAAATGTGAATATGACAGAAATGAAGAAAGCGACCACCAATCGTGTTCTTTGAAAACGTATGAAGACTCGCGGTAAAGAGGCCTTCTCAATCCCCACCCTGGCCACCTCCTCCTCCCAGAGTCTCTGGAACCTACAGAGTAAGAAAAGGTCACACATTACTCATGATATTTCTGTAATATCTCACAGTGAGGGACATATGTCACTCATGCCAGATTATATTTCATAGTCTATTTACAGCTATTTCAACATGTGATGAGATCTTGCCTACTTTCAGAGTTAATTCCTAGGCTTTAGCTCAGAGAGCTAACATTGGTCTTGCGGTTGTGCAGACGACCTAGGTTCAATCCCAGTTCGATTACACATTCAGAACAAATCACACCTTTTCACATTGACATCAGCTCCATCATGAGGAGAGAGTGTGACGGAGCTGAGGTCCAGCCTGTTCCTGAACATGGCCCACATCATAGGGGTCAACCAGGCAAAGGAGGCGAAGGAGAAGAAGCCAGCATCATCTACAGGGTTGGACCTGGACACATACAGGCAGTGAACATCAGAGGTTATGCTCTAAAACAGTACTAGACGCTGTTCATATGAATATTCTCTGATTTCTACAACTTAATCGAGCACTGTTATGTGCTATTCTTCCTATGGTAGAAATAAAATGCTACATTTGACTTTGAAAGCATCTCAACTAGCCAATCGAGGTATGTGTTGGGACATTTGGGTGCCCAACCCCTCATAAAGTCAGTGGAACAACATAATTACTGCAACAACAAAAAATGATTACGCAGTATAACATTTGCATTGGATGAACATCAACCTGTAATGACTAATGTGACTGAACTGCGCTTCGACTCACTTTGAGGTGAAGCGGAATGGGATCATGTTCTGAAAGCTGGCGTGGTATTTGCTGTGCTTGGGCGGCAGGTCCTCTTCTGTGTGGTCCAGAGAGAGCAGACCCTCTGGACATGACTCCATGGTGACATTAGATTCACTGTTCCAGCGGAGGCTCTCCCTTCTCTGTTTCTGTTTGAGAACGTTTGTTTTAACAAACCTTTATCTTGCTATTTATATTGCACATTTTCAATATGTCACAGATGAGATGAACCAAAAAGAACAAAGAACACAAAGAAAAAGGACGATTTGAAGACAGGGGGATTATAGTGTTGTAGTGGAGGGGGCTGTATTAGACTTACAAAAGACACCGCTTTGATATTCTCCTTCTCTCCTGAAGTTGTATAATTGTCCTTCATTTTGTCATGTGCCTATGGGAAAATAAAGCAACTGTAAAACATACACTGTCTGCATACTGAGTGAGTAGAAAAAAAACGACAGTTTTATTGTAACAGAAACTAATTAGCCCCTTGTTTACACAGCGACACACTCTCCATCATATTATCATAGACACACACACACACACACACACACACACACACACATGCGTGTGTAACATCTCATTCACACCAAAAACACACTCAATTTACTCAACTGCTAATTAGCCTAAAGACACTGTAGTGAGGAGATGCTGCAATTAGCATCTTTTACTTGATTGTCTAAGTTTAGAACGTCCCATGAGTCACTCATTGTCTCCTAAATAGCCATTCTGTTTAACTCGTTCAGTGAAGACGGTGAATAAGGTCGCCCAAATTATCAAGGGAGACTTTATTCACCAAAAAATGCATACATTTTGATGCTTCATTTCGTAACCAATCAAAGTATCGTTGCTAGGCAAATACCACATAACACACTTGGCACTCTAGGTGGTGAGTGTTCTAGAATTATTGTGGCAGATAGTGAGTTAAAAAAAAAAGCACATAGGTTACTACAACTTCAAAGAGAAGCCTGTCACAGATCAGCAACAGCAGAAAATATCTCATATCTCTATATTTTAAATAAACTAGACTCCCACCAGCATGGTTTAAAACACCTGTGCATACGATCTGAAATCCTGCCTTTAGGTTAGAGAAAGAAAAAATAGTACAAACCTTTTCTTGATGAGAGAGAGGGAAGAGCTGCCTGTTGTCTTCCTGAAACGAAATCCAAATGATTATATTTGGCAGCAACGTGCTACTATCCCGTGCACACAGGGTTACATCACGGAACTTAAATGGAGCTCAAAGGTTAGCTTGTGCAGAGGTCTTTGCCATTGCTCTTTAAATTGACCCACCTGGGCAGGCACTCATCTGCTGGTTATCTCTGTGTCAGTTGTAGATGGATTTGAAGACCACTACATTCTATTTACATGTGTTTACATGTGAATTACTGTCTGTGATCCCCTTTTCTCTATTATGACATTTGAATGCTTCATAGATGTGTATATAGTCATATTTTATGTCATTTTTATGAGTAGTATTTTGATGTTATTTTCGTTATTGTGTGATGTGATTTCTATGTATCTTTGATAATGTTCCACAGAGATTCAGCCAAATGATCAACAGTGTTTTCCGCAGGTCTTCCGCTGGGCCTAGACATAACGGTGCGATACCAATTTCCATTCCAGTTACCGGTCAAGGCAATTCCTTTGACTCGCAAACACAGATAGTAATTCACATATAAACACATGTAAATAGAACGTAGTAGTCACGAATTTAGCCAAGCTGGATTTCCCACATTCATACCAGTTCAATAATCCGCCTGGTCAAATGTTTTCACAAGACATATTGTAGACCAGACCTTACTTGTTAATGGAGTAACAAACCATTTCTTATGTTATATCATAGATAGTACATTTGGAATGAGTCCAATATACAGTGACGAGCCTGATTATATACAGTGACGCTTCTGTGCCAAAGGTGTAACTCACTGTCACCATAATATTATACAGTGAATCAAACATTGACAGAATAATAATCTATCCCAAAGAAGAAAAAAGACAGTTGGGAAATACCAGTAGGTGAGGGGCCACCTGTGATGGCTACAGAACATTGCTTTATATAACCTACTGTAACCTACTGTCCTGTCTCGACCCTGGCATTCTTTTCATGAGTCATTTGTGGTTTTAGACAGGGCAGTTGGCAGCATTAAAGGCCCTTTCTGTGATTTCTGTTGCAGCCTTGACCCTGCTACAGTGTTTCTGTTAGTTTAGGCTACATTAAGTGGTATGAATGGGGAAATGTACATCAACCATCCAACAATCAACATTTAAAAACATAGGCCAAGGCCTACAGTATTTTGAAGCTACACATCAGTTGTTCACAGTCTTCGAAAACATAAACTGGACTAGATTTGAGGTTATGCGGACTACTCATATTTATCGAAAATAAATAAGTAGGCTTATTTCTATCAATAATATAATCCATTGAAAACTCCAATTAGTAAAATCTTACAGATTGCACCTTTAATTGTCCCCTCTAAAGTAAAAAGAATTCATGGCAGTGACAGTCAATGCATTTGTTAGAGACCTCGTCCTCTCCAAAGTCAGGGAACTTGCACAATGTTTAAAATAAAACAGAAATTCAATTACATCAAGTACAGTATGTGAAAAAATAAAAACATTTAGTTGTGAACTATTGAAGTTACTTTGCATCTACAAGACACAGACTGTGATCAATTTACCTGATTCATTTGATTCATCTTCACAGTTTCAGTTTAGGTCCAGAGGAAACTTCATGGAATTTTTAAAGATGAGGTCATTTTTTGGGAATGATCGCACGGCAAGACTGTTGACACTTCCTCTCTTTCTAGTTTGTTCAATGAGGCTTTAATAAAACTCTATACTCATACAATTATTACAAGGCAATACTTCATAGGAAAACGTTACATTCTACCCTCAATGATAAATGAAAAGTAGAGAGAGAGAGGGAGATAGACAGAGAGATAGAGGGAGATAGACAGAGAGAGAGAGGGAGATAGACAGAGAGATAGAGGGAGATAGACAGAGAGAGACAGAGAGAGTCATTCAAGACAACACACAACTCAGGACAACAAAGCAGGACAAAGAAAAGAGATCCCTTACATCCCTGAGACTGGGAACAAGGCAGCCAACTGAGACAGAAAGGCGAACATCGGTGAGTCTACTCCCCTAGAACACCCCTGGCCCCTCCCCTAGAACACCCCTGGCCCCTCCCCTAGAACACCCCTGGCCCCTCCCCCAGAATACCCCTGGCCCCTCCCCTAGAACACCCCTGGCCCCTCCCCTAGAATACCCCTGGCCCCTCCCCTAGAACACCCCTGGCCCCTCCCCTAGAACACCCCTGGCCCCTCCCCTAGAACACCCCTGGCCCCTCCCCCAGAACACCCCTGGCCCCTCCCCTAGAACACCCCTGGCCCCTCCCCTAGAATACCCCTGGCCCTCCCCTAGAACACCCCTGGCCCCTCCCCTAGAACACCCCTGGCCCCTCCCCTAGAACACCCCTGGCCCCTCCCCTAGAACACCCCTGGCCCCTCCCCTAGAACACCCATGGCCCCTCCCCTAGAACACCCATGGCCCCTCCCCTAGAACACCCCTGGCCCCTCCCCTAGAACACCCCTGGCCCCTCCCCTAGAACACCCCTGGCCCCTCCCCTAGAACACCCCTGGCCATAACAACTTGTTTGTATAGAAACCAAGTGTCAGGTAGAACACAGCATTGTTAATGAAATATTTCTTTCAAGAGGATCTCATTCCCTGATCGCTACCGATTAAACATAGTCATTAAAACCAGTAGGAAGCTTTTAGAAAGGTTGAATCTTACATACTGGACATTTAACATGGGTTTCTATGAGGACCATTGGTTTCCTATGATACACTCAAAATACATCTCCTCTTTCGTCTTTTAAGTTTGGCAACTCAATCCAACTTTAAAATGTGAAGACCACTTAACCACTTAAAGAACTTTCATTCAGAGCTTGACACTGTCTATCTATCTCACTTTGTTTCAGCTACCTAGCAAATCGACTTATCTATAGTCCAAACCATCTTTCAACTTGATCAACCTCCAAAATAAGACTTTGCAAGCCCACAGTGTTTCTTCAGGAACTTTATTTTCTAGTTTTAATTCAAGACCCTTGCAGAGCATCGACACAGCTCTAAGATCAGAATCGTGTGGCACAAGAGAAAATCTCACCTAAGGCATCATTCTATTTCAGTCCTCTGGAAGTAAACCACTATAAAAAAAAAAATAAGATAAGTACAAAACAGAAGAAGAATATATTCTGTGTAATTCATTCAACGTTGTTGCTTATATAGACGTTAAAGCTCCTAAAACATTCAGAGGTTGTACACAATACACAACATAATATTTTAACAAATGCAAACAACTGAAAAAATAAATAATCTAAATGCATAAAGGAATTTCCACACATTACCACAAAGTTGCTACAAGTTGATACAATGTCCTTCAGACCGTCCTGTCGCTTGATTGCTACACTTGTATTGTTTCAACGACTATGATCTATCTCTAATCTTGAGTTGTGGGCTAAACCTTCCCGTCGGTTGTAGATTGTTGATTTATAATAATATCAATTTCCACACAAAGGTTTGGCAGAGACTTTTGGCTATATTTTGTTGATAGCAAAGCATATCTAATATTGATAATCTGACTCCAATGTGATTATCACTATATGCAAAGAATTGTTGAGTCTGTGCTTATTTAGTGCAAGAAAGGTCAAATAGAATGATGCTTTAATAATACTGTATACTTATACATCTATTACAAGGCAAATACTTCATAGAAAAATGTTACATTCTAATAGAGAGAGTAGAGAGAGAGAGATAAAGAGATGACAATTTTTCTTCTGGGGGAAACTGAAGAAATAACCAATAAAGGCCTAGTTTATTACATTTCTAAAGCTTTTGTTTTTGTGGATTAAATGCCTGTGGTTTTTGTCTTTGTGGTTTTTGTCTGCCTGAAGTAGAGCTGTAATATTCATGATTTGTGTTGGACCTCATGGTAACAGGAGCAGAGGTGTCAAATATAAATGGAGGAATTTTAGGACATTACCACAGAGTTGCTGAAGCTTTTTCCTACACCTAAAAAACTGGAAAAGGCTTGGCAACAGAGCCTAGCATCATCATAGCATGTACATTAAAAAAAAAAACAATACAACAACAATATTTTCATTGGTCATTTTATTTCATGTTTTACAATTGGATGGGGAACAAAAACATGCACGAATCACCATAGTTACACCAAGTTAGGGTGAGAGAGAGGGCACAACAAGTGTGTGTGTAGGGGCACTGCCAGCAGTGCCAGGTGAGCAAACCAGGACAGCGAAGAGCGCAAACGTTTCAGGGGGGGCAGCAGCCCTAGGAGGTCCTAGCGCCACCAATTTGCGGCATGCGACTCGCATCGCTTGCCACCTCAGGTTCTAGCATCACTAATTTGCCACCCTACGACTTTTGTGTGTTTGTGTGTGTGTGTGTGTGTGTGTGTGTAGAGTGTGAAGGGTGGTCCAGCAGTGGAATACTGGAATCTGCAGGGTGATGGGGGCGGGGTCAGACCTGGGGGCGGGGTCAGATACAGGGCGGGGTCAGGCATGGGGGTGGGGTTAGACCTGGGGGTGGGGTCAGATCTGGGGGCGGGGTCAGACCTGGTACAGTACTTCAGTGTTTTTCAACCTTTTTTGAGCCACGGCACATTTTTTACATTGAAAGAATCTTGCGGCACACCACCAACCAAAAATGTTACAAAATGACACTCTGTAGCCTGATACAATAATATCCGTAGACTCATCAAGTTGCAACGCAAATTTCCTACTGATGCGTATCTTTCCCAAGACTTTCGATGTCTGTAGACATGTCATCAATACGCCTGGCAATTGTGTTATCTGAGAGCGGGACTTTAGCTATGTCTTTAACCGCGTCAGGGCCGAGCATCTCGTTGACAATGGCTTTGCAGGCAGGTAGTTTTAACGTCTCTGCCACAGAGTGGGACTTTTTTGATTTAGCTACGAGTTCAGCAACTAGGTAACTAGCTTGGAGGGCTTTCTCATTTACCATTGTGGTTTTTCCTCATAAAAGTTGCCTGTTTCTCTGTTTTCACGCAGGCGAACAAAATAGTCCATCGGTTTGTTTTGAAGCGACGGGTGTTTCGTTTGGAGATGGCGTTTAAGCTTGCTTGGCACCATGGCGCTGTTGGACAGCTTCTCGCCACACACCAAGCATAATGGAGTCGGTGTCGTCTCATTCCCGGTGAAAGTAAATCCGAACGAAAGATATCTTTCGCTGTATTGCCTCGAGCCCCTCACCGTCTTTGCTTTCTTTTTACCACCACTCATACTAGGGCCTTTACCTGGGTCAGAATCTTGTCCAGGGCCCAGTTCGGAGTTTGCATTTTTCCTTTTTAAAAACTTCTCTATCACTCTCACCACGACCTGTCGCACGCGTCACTAATTCTCTTGTCTCTAAGAAGGAACGAGGCAATTAGCTACCTGCTGCCACCGGACCAATATTACATTACTCTGCCAGTCACTATATTACAGCACAGACACTCGACAATGGCATATTATTTGCAGATAATAATTAATAAATGTTAATTAAGAAAAAGTGAAATTGGATAATTTCTCACGGCACACCCAACGATCTCTCACGGCACACTAGTGTGCCGCGGCACAGCGGTTGGGAAACGCTGCAGTACTTCTTCACGTGTTGACGGTATTGGCTGCAGCCAGAAGAGCTGCAAACAGAGAGTCTGGTCTCTTCATCAGAACCTCTGGACGGTCAAACTCCACCGCCTGAGGGACAGAGAACACGCACAAATACATCCAATCAATCAATCAATCAATCAATCAATCATTTAATCATCCAATCAATCAATCATTTAACATCCTTATTATCTGCTATGTCTGTGCTGGGATTGATCAGTGTGTGTGTGTGTGTGTGTGTGTGTGTGTGTGTGTGTGTGTGTGTGTGTGTGTGTTTACCTTGCCGTTGTCCATGACGAGGATGCGGTCTGACTCGAGCACGGTGTTGATGCGGTGGGCGATGGTGAGCATGGTGCAGTCCTGGAAGGCTTCTCTGATGGTGTGCTGGATCAGAGCGTCTGTCTCTGAGTCGATGGAGGCTGTGGATTCATCTAACAGGATGATCTGACATGGAGGGTAAAAGGGGGCTACATTATACTGTATCGATACGCTTTTATAAATGTGTACTACTGTATTATACTATAATATATACATGAGCACTATCATTCTCTTTCTAGCAGTGTCATGGTGATTCACCAAGATTGCTCTCAAACCTCGGGCCAATCCTGCTTAACTGGGTAACGTTGGGAATGGTGTTTAGGCCGGGAAAAGGCCATACTAATCTCGCCCTCGGCGACAGCACATGTATTGCTACTGTCCCATGCTGGGCCATTTTACAGTATGAAGAAATAATGGTCTGACACAAGGGGAGGCTGGTGGAGGCAGAAATCGGAGGACGGGCTCATTGTAATGCACAGAATGTGTAACGCGTGTTTGATACCATTCCTCTTTCCATTTCATGCATTACAATGAGCCGGTCCTCCGATTTCTACCTTCACCAGCCTCCACTGTCTGACACTGAAAGTGCAAGTATAGACTTGTACTTGCATTTAGTACTTTATATTTTCATGGGATTTGAGATTTCATTCTGCTGTAAAATCCTTTCTGTTTTCACCTTGGAGTTTCGTAGCAGGGCTCTGGCCATAGACATGAGCTGCCTTTCTCCTACAGAGAAGTTCTCTCCATTCTCCACCACCTCAGACTGAAGCTTCTCAGGAAGACTGGAGATCTGGTACAGAGGAGAGCATTTCATCATCATTATATGTTCATCACTAAAAAAACATTTAGTACAGAAACAACAACAACACCCAAACCAAGAACAAGTAGCTATTCAACTGGGATGGAGAAAGTGGAGATGGATTGGGTACACACAAGGAAACCTCAAAGCATGAAAGAAGACAAATGTGGAGGAGATGATATGCTCCACTAGGACCTTAAAGAAATAAGTTAAGTAAGTCAAGACACAGAAACAAGGAGGATGAACATACTGTGTCTTTCATGTAGGTCTTCTCCAGAGCTCCCCAGATCTCCTCATCAGTGTAGTTGTTGAAGGGATCCAAGTTATACCTTAAATGAGGAAAGAAAGCTAAGTTTGTACAACACTAGCTAGAGCAGTATGGGTTAGTACATGGTGCTTCAGTATTGAATGTGTTCTATTGAGCGCCATGCCTAAGTGACTATAGGATATGCATGCAGTTACCTGACAGTGCCGATGAAGAGGACCGGGTCCTGGGGGATAACTGACAGTTTACTGCGTAGATCCTCCAGGCCGATCACACTGATGTCCACACCGTCTATGAAGATGGTCCCAGCAGCAGGCTCCACCAGTCTGAACAGAGCTACTCCCAGAGACGACTTCCCTATGGAAACATACAGGTCACACTAGGCCTACACTAGGGTCACAGCTGCCTGACATTGACAACTGTTCCCTTGAATTGGGTGTCCTGGCTATTTACTTCACTGAACCATAGTCATTCAGGATCTGTAGCATGCTTACAAGTTGGACATTTTATGATGACCTTCTGTTCTGATAAATAAAAGCTAGAACTGTAACTGTTAGGATAAGGTCTCACCAGAGCCTGTTCTTCCCACGATGCCCAGCTTCTCCCTGGGTTGGATGTTGAGTTGTAGTCCGTTGAGCACGATGGGAGTGTTCTCTCTGTACCTCATCTTGTAGTCCTTAAAGGTGATGGCCCCCGTATCAGGCCAGCCCTCTGGGATGTGGGCATCTTTCACCCTCCTGGGAGCCTCAGACACACAGCCCTGGACAGACACATATATATCATATCATATCATATATAAATAAAGTCTGATTTGATTTGATTTGATATACAGATGGTAGTATGGTAGTGGTAGTATATCCTACAGGGATGTACTCCTGCAGTCTCTCTACAGAGGTGAACTTGGCCTCCAGTTCTGTAGACAGTATCACCACATACTGCAGCATGCCTGTTAACTGGAGATGAGAAAGAGACAGTCAGCCATCAGTCAGGACTGCAGAGTCACTACCGATCTTCCGATCTTAACAGTCCCTCCTAAAGACCTCTTCACCCCCACTACCCCCCCTATACTAACTCTAATCCCAACCCTTGAGACCTCTTCACCCCCACTTCCCCCCTGTACAAGTTCTCTCCTGTTAATAATTTATTTTTTTTAAATTAAAAATTGGCTTGTGCCATTACGACTGCCAATGGCCCCTGGTGTGAGCCTTTGATTACTTTGTCTTATGACGACTGTTGGATAGATGATTCGCTTACTTAAACAAATGTATTTGTTGTAAGTCGCTTTAGATAAAGACGTCTGCTAAATGCCATAAATGTAAAATGTAAAATGTTTCATTTGTCAACAGTAGAGGGCAGCATTCACTAAATTGGTAGATTCCTTTGAAACACAGAGGCAATGAGAGGAAGCAAGTGCCATAGACTATAGACATATCTCATAGACTGATGGTGTTTCAGAGATAGTAAGGTTCCTTCAGTTCAGAAGGGTATCCAAACTCAGCCTATAAGTCCCAATCCAGAAAGAGGCGAGGAAACAAGGAATCGGGGAGTGATAATTTAGGACAGTACCTGTATGGAGGAAGAGAAGGCCAGGTCCTTCATGGCTGGGCTGACGGCATCACTGGGGCTGAGGACCGCAAACAGAGCCACTGTCACTGTTATCCACAAAGACAGGAAGTCCAGCCAGAAGGACAGCCAGCGCCCCCCAGAGACAAACAACAGCATGTAGTTGGAGTTGTTGTCGCTTATCCTCTTGAACCTGGAAAATTACAGAATGAATCAACACTTCATCAACACAATAAATAGATACAGTATCTGATGGATGTATGAGACACTGACAACTGTAACTTTCTTTCTCACCTGTTGTTGTCATGGACACTTTCACAATTATTTATGGTTTTATGTCATACTTTAATCACGGCACAAAAGTATAGATTTTTGCAATTAGCATGTAGCTGATGCAATCAGTGTATCAATAAATCAATCAATTAATTTTCTTACCCATGACATCTCTTTGCGCTGTTAATCACGTCCTTCTACAGTACTTGAGCCGGGTCTTGCTGGGTCTTCCTGCTCGATGTACTGGTCTCTCCTGTTACTTACTGTCCAATGTACTGGTCTCTCCTGCTACTTACTGTTCAATGTACTGGTCTCTCCTGTTACTTACTGATCAATGTACTGGTCTCTCCTCTTACCTACTGTTCCATGCAGTGGTCTCTCCTGCTACTTACTGTTCAATGTACTGGTCTCTCTTGTTGTAGGCATGGATGGTGCTGAGGCCCTGGATGGTGGAGGTGGTGAGGGAGATCAAGGGGGAACGACTCACGTTCTCCATCCTCCTAATCTGCCTGATGCTCCTCTGGAACACACTGTGGTAGAACAAAGGGCAAGGGCCTGGTGAGGATGTGATGCTGTAGTAGAGTTTCGATCAGGCCTGAAAATTCAAGCGTAACCCAACCCGTTGAGATGGCGCTCAAGCCCAGCCGAGCCTGACAACACAGACTTTGAATTATGAGCCAGACTTCTAGAATACGCACAACAGCAACATTGTAGCACTGTGGAGTGAGGAGAGGACGAAGCCCCTCGCTGAGTAGAGTGGACAATAATGATGATGATGATGATGATGGCAATGATGATGATGACGGTCAGTGACTCACATGACGACGAGGGTGACGGCGGCCCCCAGGACGAGGAAAACGATGAGGAGCGGCGGGAAGACAGCAGCTATGGTGCCGAGGGTGTAGGTGACCGTGAGACAGAACTGGAGGAAGTTCTCCATGGTGAAAGGCAGCGAGGCGTCGATCTCATCCTGGTCCTTAAAGAATCGGTTCACCATGCGGCCCGTGGGGGTGGTGTCAAAGAAACTCAT
Organism: Argentina silus; assembly: GCF_951799395.1. NCBI lineage: Eukaryota > Metazoa > Chordata > Actinopteri > Argentiniformes > Argentinidae > Argentina > Argentina silus. The sequence continues at coordinate 2,547,822 of NC_139673.1, read as the reverse complement.
CGGGCTGCCCAGGATCTGAAACACAGACGGGGGAACATGAAGTGACTGCTGGGACGGTTGGTCACACAAAAGCTAAATATCCCACCAACTACTTGGATAGTGACACATCAGATGACTTCAGAAGATGCTACAAGCACACCACTACAGAACACTACTGACAAATAACATAATGTGCTCTTTCACAGCCTTAATAATGAGAGTAATGACATTTGTTATTGTCACATGGTGTCGTGTTCTTACCCTCTTGAACATGGTGTCGTGGAGCTTGGTGGAGGCGTGGAGGGTGACCTTGGTGAAGGAGTAGCATTTGACGGTGCTCAGCACTACCATGGCAACAACAATCAGACCGTACACCATGTGGTAAGAGCTCTGCTCTAGGTTCAATGAGATGTTCCCCATGTCGGAGCTGGAGACGTTGGTAGTCTGTCATGGAACAACAAGGTCAGAATCATTTAGCTTTTTAAAAAAAAAAATATTAGCAATACTGTAGGATCAGCATGCCTGAGAGCACATTCACCACAATCACCACGATTCATGTCACAATCAAAACATATCTGACATACATTCACACTGAACGGAAACTACCCAAACATAATGAATGGAAAACCTTAACCATAGCTTCATAAGGCCGCAGTATACGTTCTGTACTTACCCCTGACCCCTGTTCTAGCCAGTAGCTGAGCCACCAGTAGCTGAAGGCCGTCATCCCCATCAGTAGGACGTAGAACAGCATGATGATAGACATCAGGATGTATCCTGGAGATAGCATAGGGTAAACGCTAAGTGGGATGCTTGGGACGGCCCGACAAAGATCCCACTTCCAAAAGGATAGGGTGAGACACAGGGCGTAGGGGCGTAGTGGCGTAGCACAGTAATGCGCTTACCACGTAATCGCAAGGTCCCTGGTTCGATTCTGACCCTCGACATCTATCTTTCATGTCATCCCTCCTCTCTCTCCCATCCTTCCTGTCAATCTCTACTGTCTCCATCCCAATAAAAGCAGAAATGCCCTCAAAACATTATTTTTTTTTAAAAAGACCTACGCCACTCCAATGCCTCTTTCTCTCTGTGATGTGTGGCTATATGTGCCACTCCAAGTCAGGACCTTCTGCAGCCATAGATCCTTTCTCTCTCTCTCTCTCTCTCTCTCTCTCACTCTCTCTCACACTCTCTCTCTCTCTCTCTCTCTCTCTCTCTCTCTCTCTCTCTCTCTCTCTTTCTCTCTATGATGTGTGGCTGTAAGAAAAAACGTGAGATGGTGTGTAGTTACCTCCAGCAGCTCTGCAGTACTGGTGGTAGGTCCTCCAGTTTACAGAACCCTGCTGAGAACCTTCCTGGACCACCAGCTGGTCCTTGGACTCTGCTGTAGAAGAGACAATAACGACGTTCAATATATACTATGAATCTAATAATTCAGATCAATAATTTGTTAATTCAGGAATACACATACAGCCATTGCACCATAAAGGGATAGTTCACTATTTCACAACTTATAGTCAGATGGTTCCTTAGCTTAAAGGTAGCCTATGGGGCCAGAAGAAACTGTAATCCATGGTTCAGAGTTGTTTAAATAGCCACTACTAACTTCATCTAACTTAAGCAACCACTAACAAAAAAACTATGGGAGTGATCACAGTTTCGCCAAGCCCTTCGACTACTTTCAAGGTAAGGAACCATCTGACTATAATGTGTAAAATAGTGAACTCAATTCTTTAAACATTAATGATATAGTTGACAAGTACTGAAATGGCTTACACATTAGTACAACATTAATGACCAAAAACTAAGTTTTAAGTATGTGTGTGTGTGTGTGTGTGTGTGTGTGTCTGTGTGTGTGTGTGTGTGTGTGTGTGTGTGTGTGAGTGTGTGTGTGTGCGTGCGTGCGTGCGTGTGTGTGTGTACGTGTGTGTGTGTGTGTGTGTGTGTGTACGTGTGTGTGTGTGTGAGTGGCATGCTGGACCTCTCACTGGACCTCGAATTGACATACATTGCAACAGGGGGAACAGCCCCTCCCTATTTGCAAGCAATGGTTAGCCCCCAAACCCCTGCCTGATCACTCCACTCTTCCACCTCGGCTGGCCGCCTGGCACCGCCACCACTACGTGGCTGCAGCAGCCGCGCTACTTGGTCACAGCCTTTCACTGTCCTGGCACCCTGCTGGTGGAACGAGCTTCCCACTTCTGTCATGACTGCAGAGTTACTACCTATCTTCCGCCGTAGGTTGAAGACCCATCTCTTCAGGGTTAGGGTTACATCTTAACTGTCCCTCCTAAAGACCTCTTCATCCCCACTACCCCCTGTACAAGTTTCTCTCCTGTAAATAAATACATTTAAGTAATTCTTCCTTCTTCTAGCATTGTGACTGCCAATAGCCCGTGGTCCTAGCATAGATTACTTTTTTCTTATGATGACTAATGCATAGATGATTCACTTACTTAAACAAATGTATTTGTTGTAAGTCGCTTTGGTTAAAGACGCCTGCTAAATGTCATGAATGTAAATGTAATGTAAATGAATAGAAGACATATCACGCAATACAGTCCAATGCAATCGATGTAACACAGGATCCTTCTCTTCCCATTATTCACTGGTAATGTTTTGAAAATAAACAACCAAGATGGTGCCGTCCAGTCCCAGGTCGACAGGTTCAGAATAGCTTCTTCCTTCAGGCCACTGGGCAGATTAGTTTAAATGCAAAGCTTCTCTCAAACAGCCTAATTCAACAGTGTTAGAAGCTTTGCATTTTAAGCAACCTGCCCAGTGGTGAGTACATATTGTTTGAAGTACAGTAGACCAACATGCAGCACAATATTAGGTATCAAAGCTGTGTGCTTAAGTTATGGGTGGTGGTGCTCATTTTGAATTTCCTGTCTTTTGCGGCTTTTGACAAGCCATAACTTCTCACTTAAAACATAGGTTTTGGTCATTGATTTCCATTGCATACATTTCAGTATATATGGTCCCAGCGGGAATCAAACCCACAACCTAAGCGTTGTTAACACCATGCTCTGCCAACTGAGCCACAGAGGACCACATAGATCGCGACATAATATGATATTACATGACATTATAGATTCATGTTACATTACATTACATGTTACATCTCACATGTCACAGAGCCTTGGCGATATACCCAGGCGGTCAGGGTTGAAGTTTGGACAGTATGAATAACCAAGCTAACGCTGATCGCCCCAATACAGTACACAAACCCAGAAACATGCAGTCACCTGTCTTGGGCTTTAAGCTACAAACGAATAGACGTTACCTTCAATGTCATGAGGTTCTCTTCCCATCCCGTCTATCCCAGTCACCTCATCTGACATGTCAAAGGCTGTGGGAGTGACAACACAGGTATCATTAGACAATGAACATAACTGACCTTTCATTGCAATGCCAAGGGATGTGCATGTGTCTTCAGTGTCAAATCTGTTCTGGTATAATATAAGATAAAGTATGTCACACCTGGGTTCTGTATTCCATTGGCTTTGGGATCATCCAGATCCTCTCTCAGTTCTCTGGGCTCAGGTTGTGTGTTGTCCTTCTCTTTCTGCTCCTGAACACACAGGACGTACAAGAGTATATCCATCATAGCAGTAATACTGATACCAAGGCTTGACAGGACCTACTGCAAGTGTAGGCTTACACTTGGACAAATACTTGCATTGATATCAGTTGTTATTTTGATTCCGATATCAGCTGCTTTCATTTCTCTCAGTAAAATGTGATCACAACAATACCTCTTGGCCAGATCATAGACAGTATCTTATCTGTTGGCACTGAGGGAATAGCAGAAGTAGAGATATCTTACTTGTGATTGCTCCATCCGGAAGTTATTGATAAGATGGGCGTATCTGCCTTTAGCTTTCATCAGGGCCTTGTGTGTTCCTGTCTCCTTGATCTCCCCATTCTCTAGCACCAGAACCTCATCACAGAACTCCAGATACTGAGTAATAGAGGAATATCAACAATTAAATTATTTAACAATTTACTTAAATCAAACACAACAAATTGCATTGCAAGCACCATTCTCCAACCAACTGAACGCCGCATAATCACTGTGTAACATTTACATTTTACATTTGTGGCATTTAGCAGACGCCTTAGTCCAAAGTGACTTACAACAAATACATTTGTTTGAGTAAGTGAATCATCTATCCAACAGTCATCAGACCAGGGGCCATTGGCAGTCACAATGCTAGAAGAAGGCCTTTTTTTTTTTTTTTTTTTATTAACAGGAAGGAAACTTGTACAGGGGTGAAGAGGTCTTTAGGAGGGACCGTTAAGACGTAGCCTGAAGAGATGGGTCTTCAATCTACGGCGGAAGATTGGTAGTGACTCATGAAAGTGCAGTCATGACAGCAGTGGGAACACAGTGGTGTAACACAGTGGTGAGTAAGGCAAAGGACATAGTCACAGCACAACCCTCACAGTCTACCCTATACTGTGTAAAAGGTTACACATTGGCACAAGATACTGTTTGCTTTTCAAGGCCAAAATGAGAAATGGGTCATACTGTTTATACTGTCCATACTGTTTATATTTTTTAGTACTTCTATTTTATTTTATTTTATTCTATTTTAAAACGTATTGTTGCACTACTCTGTGGCACTGTCACTTTTGCATTTCACTGTATACTTGTATGCACGTGACAAATAAAGAATCTTGAATCTTGAGGTTACACTTTGGCACAATATGCTGTTAACTGTTTGCTTTTCAAGGGCAAAATGAGAAATGGGTCCTGGTCAAACATTTACTAACCAAAGGGTACATGTGGTGCGTGCCAATGCCATATTGAGCATACCAATGTCAGGAAGTAATGCTTCCTGTCCACCCATCAAGGAACACTAGTTTGAATGGGATGGCTGTTCTACTAATTCTATTTCTACGGCTAAACCACTGCATAAGCACCTGTCCACCAGTGTCTCTCCCCCTACCTGTAGCTGATGGGTCACCAAGACGATAGTCTTCCCCTTCAGCTCCTTCTTGACGCACTCCTCAAAGATGTGCTTCCCCACATGGGCGTCCACAGCAGACAGAGGGTCATCCAGCAGGACGATGTCCCTGTTGGAGTAGACTGCCCTGGCCACGCTGATCCTCTGCTTCTGACCACCAGACAGGTTCAGGCCTCGCTCACCAATCTACAGGACCAGGGGGAAACGCTGTTTAGCATGGTCTTCTTCAATGTTAGTGTATGTTTGTTCGGTGTACTGGATAAAATATTTTTAAGGCTTCTTTGGAAATAAAAGACAAATTAGGATCTTTACCTCAGTTTTATCACCACAGGGAAGAATTGCCAGATCTGGTTTCAGGCAACAGGAACTGATGACTTTCTCATACCTTCATGAAAGGACATGAGTTAGACCAAGAGATCTAGGATCCTTACATGGAGAACAATGGACTGTCCTGCGCCAATGTTAACACAGTTTGCCTGTGGACTATTTGCGGCAAGTTTAACAAAGTTTGCCAGCTAAATATTTAGAGTAATTTACTTGTATTTACCGTTAAATCAAAAAATGCTCAAACTCTCTGCTAGCAATCATAATGCCAATGCTTAATGCATTATCTCCTAAAATGCCCAGTGTCTCCAGTTGACTCATAATTAGTACCTCATTCAATAATGCTACAGTATCACATATCATCAGATATCATTATCAGATACTGGGTGCCCCGCCCCCTCTGACCTGGCCTCGTCAAACGCTTCTCCCATCAGGATGTTGTCTCGTACAGTTCCGTGGAATATCCAGGCCTGCTGGGAAACGTAGGCAAACGTCCCGTCTGCAGTGACAGAACCTTGCTGCAGGTGCATCTGGAATGGAGGTCATTTATAATGTTTAGACATTGCATAACAACACATGCAACATAAATCATCATCTAACACTGTCAATGGAAATTATGTCTTTGGAGACATTTTCAGTGTTGGCAATACATTTGAATTAAAAAAAAAAAAAAATATCACTCACATAAAACTGATACAGTATGTAGTAAAGCAATTTCTAATGGACCGACCTGCTCTAACATGCTCGATATCAGCGATGTCTTCCCGCTTCCCACATTTCCGCAAATTCCAAGAAGGTTTCCCTAGAGAAAGAGAAAGAGCACAACAAACACTGATATCGATCATTTGCTGAGGCACCTTCCTTTCACCTTCCAACAATCAATCAATAACCTCTACTTCACCCACCTTCGGCAGAGTGAAGGAGATGTTTCTCAAGGTGAGTTTGGTCTCGGCCTTGTCTGCCATGGTAGTGCCATTCTGGGCCTGGGGCTCCACCATGTCCTCCTTCAGGCCGTTGCCTGTGTCTGGTGGTGGGGATAGGGTGGCTGGCTTGGCCTCAGGTTTGGCCCAGGAGAAAGAGGCTTTCTCCATCACTAAGGCTGAGCCAGAGTCCTTTCTCTGGATAATGTACGGCTCTGGGTTCTCAATTAGGAGGAGTTTCTATAAAGGCAGAGAACACAAACACCATGCAGCTTATCTCACAGCGTTATTAGACACTTCAGCCCTGCTCTGTGTTAAGTGGCTTATAAATGCATAAGCTTCATCAAATAAAGCACTGTTTGCATTTGTTTATATATATATATATAAAATCAAGTATGTTGGAATTTTTCTGTAATGGCTTTGAGTGCATGCAATTGTCAATAACTAAGGTATGGCAGCCTCACCTTCAACCGAGCCAAAGACACTATTCCTTCTGGCAGGCCTTTCACTGCGAAAGGCAACATACTCAAAAACGTCCTCATGGAGTTGAAGATGACAATGATGGTAAAAGCCTGGGGAAAAACACAGTAAGGAGTGACTGCACCGTAACTGTACAGCTAATACACATCAATCAACACATAACACCAGCATTGAAGCCTGTGAAGTGGTACAGTTTTCTGTATGAAAGATTTACTCATGTGAAGACTGAATGAATGAAGATGGACTGCTTCTTAATCCACTAGGCTGATATAACCCAAACCGCTCAACTCCTGCAATTACCAGATCCCTATATTCAGTAACAACATGCTAATACAATGTTATTACTTAGGTAATTACAGCGTTACTACACAGGTATAGGGGCTGTTTAACAGAGGCACAACTCACGGTAGAGGTGCTGAGGGGCAGGCCCAGGAAGGTGTGGGCCGTGAAGGTGAGGATGGTAGCCAGGGTGTGGGTAAAGGTGGTGATGGAGGCGTTAGCACTCTGAACATATCCTGCCTTCTCCAACAGCAGCTTCTCCTTCTTCCTGATGTCTGAGGAGGAACACAACACCATATATGGTATCTACCGCTGACATACAAAAAATATTAATTAACATGTGTGCTAAAAGTAGCAGTTCTAATAAATACTGTATTTAACATGTAGAATGTATAACTCTCTTTGGCTGGACATGTGTACACAATCAATAAAAAGTTATCCAAATAAAAACACTCATTATCCTCTACAGCAGGGATCTCAAACGTGTGGCCGAGACAATTCGATTCAAATGGCCTGCCAAAAGAACACATATGACCTGTGTAGGAATAAAAATGCAACCATTAAATATATTTATAACACATTATGTCTGAGAACCGCACTGCATGGTGTGTGGTCCTCCAGACCTTGGGCCCCTGGGCCAAAATGACTTTGACATCCATGGTCTAGAGGCATATACAGTGGTTAAGTTGAAGCATGTAGTTTTGCACTTTGCTGCCCTATCTGGCAACACTGAACATTTGTAAACAAACAAATCAGGTAAAATAGGTAGGCAAAGGCCAGTCCCCGAAAACGACACCAGAGTTAAAAAAAAAAAAAAAAAAAAAAAAAAAAACTTTGAATGGATCAAAACAGCACTCTTCAAACAGAACGTTCTCCCTGTGATCTCATTCCTTGATCGCTACCGATTCAGAATGGCCGTTTAGACATTTTTAATTTTAAATTTTAAAGCTCAAATTGACATACTAGACATTTAACATTGTAGTGACCCACACTCAAATACCTTGGATTTTGTTCTCGAAGGAGGTTTCCCATGCGTACATTTTGATGAGTTTGATGCAGGTGAGAACCTCGTTCATGGTTCGGACGCGACTGTCTGTTATTGTCGAAGCTTTCCTCCTGAACACGTTGATCAGTCTGGTCATGGCAACCTGGAAAAAGCAGCACAGAACTTATTACTGTATGTGTGTAAAACCACAGAATAATAATAAACGTCAAAAGTGCTTTAAGAGGGCAAACGTAGAGGAAATATGCACAAGAAGTGTAGCTAGGCACACAAGTGTAGTTCGAGTCAAGTGTCAGCCCATAGTTCGCACATATCAAAGATTTATTTTATTGGTCGCCATGTACTATTATGAAAACAACAGCATTATAAACACAAAGTTAACCCTTTAAATTCTCCTTTGTGAGGAAACGGGAGGCTTGGAGACGGACCTGTATGGCGAGGAAGATGAGGTAGGTGAACACCCCTATGAGTGCAGTGTAGCCCAGGAGCTGGCAGGCGCTGGTTATACAGATGATCATCTGCACAGGGACAAACAGTATGAAGATACCGAACACCACCGCCTCAAACATCCTGTACCCATCAGCGGTCAGCACGTTGACCATCTGTACAGGGAGACACAGGGAGAAGACAGGGACGATGCCCTGGGGTTTGTTTCTGGACACGGAGAGAAGTACACACTTTGGTGGTAGGGAACAAAGGGAAAAGAGAGTGATGGTCGAGTGTTTGTGTTTGTGTTCATGTTGATTTGTGTTTGTTTGCCTCTGTGAAACTCTGTCTGTAGGCTCCAGGGATGGTCGAGTGTTTGTGTTTGAACACAGAGGGAGAAGAAGACATGTTGTTTTGTGTTTGTTTGCCTCTGTGAAACTCTGGCTGTAGGCTCCAGGGATAGTGTATATACAGTATATGTGCCATTTAGCTGACGCTTTTCTATCCGAAGCGACTTACATTGCAGTGAGTGCATACATTTCAGTATATATGGTCCCAGCAGGAACCAAACCCACAACCTAAGCGTTGTTAGCGCCACGCTCTACCAACTGAGCCACAGAGGACCACCCGTGTAAGTCACGGGTTGGAAATTGTGGTGCAATACCAGATGGTAAAAAGAGGGTAACTTAAGAAGACATATTATGAGATGTGTTAGCAGTCCATACTACATTTGGAAGGTGCGACGTTAACCAGAAATGACAGATACTGTATATCTGCTGTATATAAGATACTGTATATCTACTGTATATAAGATACTGTATATCTGCTGTATATAAGATACTGTATATCTACTGCATATAAGATACTGTATATCTACTGCATATAAGATACTGTATATCTACTGCATATAAGATACTGTATATCTACTGTGCAGACTTTCTTTGCTAATGTAAGGTAAGGGTTAGGGTTATAGACTACACTGGTTATAGACTACACTGTTTATAGACTACACTGTTGCACTACGCTCCCCATAACAGTTGACATCTGACAGTATTTTAGCTGCTGCAGTCGCTACTGTACCTCTCCCACAGAGACGCTGCTGACCACCCTGAGGGAGATGATCTTCTGAAAGGTCAGCATGGAGAAGGCACCCTTCACCCTGATGGCTGTCCTTATATTCATGGCCCACATTAAAGTCATGAAGAAGGCCTTACTGAACTCGGAAATGAACACGGCCAAGCAGGGACCCACTACATGGATCACAATGGATGGGTCAGGACTTTCAGCATACTTCAAGATATCATTCACCAGAGCTGCCTGGAAAACACAATAGAACACACATCATGACATACAGTATATATGGTAAATACATAATCCATGTATGTATGAGTTACAGTACCAGTCAAAAGTTTGGACACACCTTCTCATTCAATGGTTTTTCTTTATTTTTGTATTATTTTCTACATTGTAGATTAATATTGAAGACATAAAAACTATGAAGGAACACATACGGAATTATGTAGTAAACAAAAAAGTGTTAAACAAACCAGAATATGTTTTATGTTTTAGATTCTTCAAAGTAGCCACCTTTTGCTTTGATGACAACTTTGCTCACTCTTCTCCAAACTTTTGACTGGTACTGTATGGTAAATAAATAATCCATATATGTATACTATGTGTTAATTGAGATATACTGTGGAAAAGGGGCAAATTTACAAAGGTGCTACAAAGGTACAAAGGACTTACCGGCGCAAATAATACTAAAACATTGTGTATCATGGAAAGGAAGAAAGTGACCAGCAATCGTGTTCTTTGAAAACGCATGAAGACTCGCGGTAAAGAGGCCTTCTCAATCCCCACCCTGGCCACCTCCTCCTCCCAGAGTCTCTGGAGCCTACAGAGGAAGAAAAGGTCACACATTACTCATGATATTTCTGTAATATGTCACAGTGAGAGACATAGTCTATAGCTATTTCAGCTCCAAGATGTGGTGAGAAATCACCACTGATGTTGACCCCAGCTCAACGGCTGGGGTCACTGTGGTGTTGACCCCAGCTCAACGGCTGGGGTCACTGTGGTGTTGTGAGTTTAGAGGGGTGAGTGTTATCGGGTTCAGGTGGTAAACTCATTCCTCAAGTTGAAATGCCCCAACCCGACCCCATCAAATTGTTTGGCAACGCTGGCAAACATAGAGTGTTTTGGTGAGGGTCGCTTGTGTTGGCAATATAAACAGAGGAAGCAATGCTGTTTGCAGTGGCGTGACGCCTGTTACACCGACTGTGCATCCAGAGTTAAGACCTAGGCTTTAGCCCAGAGAGCTAACATGGTCTTGCAGTCATGCAAAAGACCTAGGTTCAATGCCTGTTTCGATTACACATTCATAACAAATCACACCTTTTCACATTGACATCAGCTCCGTCATGAGGAGAGAGGGTGAGGGAGCTGAGGTCCAGCCTGTTCCTGAACATGGCCCACATCATAGGGGTCAACCAGGCAAAGGAGGTGAAGGAGAAGAAGCCAGCATCATCTACAGGGTTGGACCTGGACATGTACAGGCAGTGAACATCAGATCCTACACCGTGGTCAGTGGTAAACAGTGATAGACACTATTTCATATGAATATTCTCTGATTTCCACTACTTAATCAAGCACTGTTATACAACAATGTGGTATATAACACTCACTATGGTACAAATTTAATTTGAAACTTTACAAGGGGGCACATTTGGTGTATTGATAAACCTTGATTTGAAACATTTCCAAAATGGGGAACTAGTACAGATCAAACTTTTTGTTTGTGCCTAAGTATCCATTTGGTTAGGAAGTTCACATTACATTTATATTAGACTTTTAACATTGTATTTATGTAAATACATTTCAAAAACTATTATTTTCAACTGTGAATGCTGACCGTCAACTGCCACTGTTAAGAAAACATTCATTTTCAACCCACGTGCAATCATATAGCAATGTTAGATGATGAGCATCAAATGACAAACTTAAGTCAACGTTGAAAAATAACCATCACATAATAGCGTCTAATACTTGTGGTGCTTGGGCGGAGGGTCCTCTTCTCTTTGTTTCAGAGAGGGAAGACCCTCTGGACATGACTCTTTGGTGGCATTAGTTTTACTGTTACAGCAGATGCTCTCCCTTCTCTTGTGCTGTGTGTGTGTGTGTGTGTGTGTGTGTGTGTGTGTGTGTGTGTGTGTGTGTGTGTGTGTGTGTGTGTGTGCGGGTGCATGTGTGTTTATGTGTAGAGAGAGAGAGAGAGAGAGAGAGATAATTTGAGTTTTTTTTTAAAAAACTACCATTGATAATACCAAAACACATTATATGAAATTACCAAATACAACAAAGACAACTAAGAAAACAGGAAGGGAAACAATTAGTAAGGATAATTATATTAATATATATAAGATTTTTGTAGTGAAGGAGGCTGTATTAGACTCACAGGGATCTGTCTGATAGTCTCTCCAAAAGTTTTATAAATGCCCTTCATTTTGTCTTGTGTCTATGGACAAAACAGAAACAAATAAACACACAAACAGTCGGCAAAACATCCAACACCTGCATACTAAGTGATTATTCCTTTAATTATTAAGGGTATGAATTAAACAATGTAACAACTGTTTAGTACCAGACGCTTTGTAGCTTAAGTAGTAGTTCTCCCAAAATCTCCCCAAAAAAGTGGGTAACAATTGTAAAATCAATGTTTGCTTGCAAATCTGTGCATGAAAGAACAAAATGTGTTAATTAGAAGAACTTTACTGGTCTATGAGAGGAGTGGGGCTGGAAATAACCGTCATCTCTAAGACCAGAATCATATTTTACCAAATACAAATGATAACTTAAAGAATTATTCTATTTCAATCCTCAGCATACAAGTCGCATTAACCAGAGAGGTAAAAAAGGTAACTATGCTAGGTATGTATTATAGTTCCTACAACACTGAGATATTGTTCACAATATTGACATTTACCAAAAAAGAAATACAAATCTTAAAGCATATAAAGGAATTTTAAGACATTACCACAGAGTTGCCCTAACCGCCAGTCCTCCTGAACGGATCCTCAAACAGCATCCTTCAGCTCCTGTCAAGGTCATACACTTGTGTTGTTTTAATGACCAACCAATCCCTAAGAGGTTGAGTTGTGGGATAAAGACTTCCGTCTGCCGATTATACAGCTTCCTGAGCACTGTTGACAACAAATAGCCCTAGGCTTATTTTAATTAACAGTCAATAGAAATACATTATATATTTATCGGGTAATATTAACCTTGGGGCAAAACTGTCCTCTAGCAAAACTGTCCTCTAACAAATGAGCTTGTTTGAGAGCGTTTTTTTTGCTTACAAGCGCTGATCAGCACCGTACAATAGCTGTTGCATGATAGATTAGATTAGATTAGATTCAACTTTATTGTCATTGTGCAGAGTACAAGTACAGAGACAACGAAATGCAGTTAGCGTCTAACCAGAAGTGCAAAAAAGCAGAAAAGTGCAGTGTGAACAATATATACAGGTAGTGCAGTATATGAGCAGTATAAGTAGTGCAGTATAAGTATAAGTACAAGTAGTGCAGTGTAGCAGTATATGTATTAGCAGTAGCATTATAAGCAGAATAAATAGAATGCAGTATGAACAGTGTAAGCAGCATATGAGCTGTATAGGCAGTGCAGTATAAGCAGTATATATGTATAAACAGTAACATTAAAGCAAAGTAAATAAACAGAATAAATATGGAATGCAGTATGAACAGTATAAACAGATATGTACAGTATGTACAGATGTGCAGTGTATTAACAGTAGCATAAAAGCATTGAAACATGACATGGTATGTTGTTACACCAATACATCACATGTTTTGGCACCTCGAAGAGATTCAAAACTCACTAATGGGTGTTTGAGCACCCATGTCATTCTGTTTCGAATCACTTCATGTGCAGAATTGGAACACCTACAGTACCAGTCAAAAGGTTGGACACACCTTCTCATTTTTTAAAGTTTTTCTTTATTTTTTATTATTTTCTACATTGTAGATTAATATTGAAGACATCAAAACTATGAAGGAACACATGGAATGGAATTATGTAGTAAACAAAAAAGTGTTACACAAACCAGAATATGTTTTATATTTTAGATTCTTCAAAGTAGCCACCTTTTGCTTTGATGACAGCTTTGCACACTCTTGGTAAGGTGTGTCCAAACTTTTGACTGGTACTGGTATTTTTGGGGAATTTCAAGACAGTCTTTCCTCTGATGATTCCAAACACTATTAAAGATATGGGGATACACTCCTCATCGGGAGTCTCCTCTACTAGGGTGTTTGATACACTCCTGTTCTGGCATCCCGCTGGTGGAGTGAGCTTCCCACTGCTGTTGTGACTGCAGAGTCACTACCTATCTTCCGCCGTAGATTGACCCATCTCCTCAGGCTACATTTTAACTGTCCCTCCTAAAGACCTATTCATCCCCACTACCCCCCTGTACAAGTTTCTTTCCTGTAAAAAAAAAAAAATAGCCCCAGGTCCTAGCATAGATTACTTTTTCTTTGATGACTGATGGATAGATGATTCACTTACTTAGACAAATGTATTTGTTGTACCTTGCTTTGAATAAAGGTGTCTGCTAAATGCCATAAATGTAATGTAAATGTAACTCCTCATTGGGAGTACCTACTCATAAAAAAAACTTACAAGCAGTGAAGGAAAGAAATTAGCGTTATTTATATGGGAACTATCAATGAATCCAAGTACTTACTGGTTATGTATGCAATCAAACATGGCCACTTGCAACTACAGGCAGTATAAAAGCCTACAAAGCAGCGATGTTGGGGACTACTTGACCTCACACTCCAATTTCCCAGGCTGAGAGAAAAGAGGGAGTGTCCATACATTTTAATGCCTCCTATTGCAGGTCATTACAGGTTGAGCAGGGGATCAAATGTGCCTCAGTAATGAAAAACACCATCTTGTTCCCACATGTTTAAAACACTTTTCCTCGACAGGTTAGTGCTTTTAAGACACCTCCTATCAGGTGTGTTGATATAGTCCTCTGTGGAAATAAAGGCAAATTTGATGATCAACGCACATTCTTGGGCCAATAACGTTATGCACATGATTGCCATGTATGCATTGTTATTGATTACGGTATCCCTGATTAACTGTCTACTTATGATAGTGGATGTATTGGCTAATAGTAAAAACAGATCATACTGATTCTGATTTGTATACTGTTATTAGTGATGAAAGACTCTCAATAAAAACATATCGAATTTGTAATTGTTCATTGTTCACGTGGAAATGTAGTTGCATGAACAATCATGGTTCAATGACAGCGTGATAGACAGGTTTGTGCAATGTGTGTGTATTCCAGCAGAGGGCGCTCTAAACATGTTACAAGAACCGACCGCTCTGAGTTCACAGGACCAGGTAGGCTGTCCACTCCCCACAAAGTAAAGCTTTAAGCACATTCACGTGAAATTTGGAATTATCATCAATCTGACAACTCAGTGCACGTTTTCATACATTTAGTTTAGTTCAGTGCAGAGAAACTGAAAGTCCTCAAAATGGCAATTTGTTATGCAGCACTTCAACAAACACAATACAAAAGAAAACAAACACCAATATAATAGAGTCTGCAGAAACAATCCATAATGAATATTCCTATTAGTCCTACATTTGGTGGATAATGGGTTGGCGGTTCTTTATTGTTGAGACCATCATTTATTTTCTTTTTGCTACATTTATAAGTGACGTTTTTCCGACGAGCTGGCAGCACAGTGCGCGTCTCAGATGAACTGCGGGGCCAGCTGTACTTCTATTTCCACTGCATGAGTCATTCGCTTTCGATCCAGCAGTTCCTCCACGCTGATCACAGGCCGGAGCCCGCTTCCTGAATACGTCACGCGTCCCTGGGGCGGTCTGCTCTGAGCAGTCTCTCCCGCAGCACTTCACCTCACCTCGGTGCGTTAAGTGGTCAAGTCACCCACTTTCCCGTGTGAATGGCTGTGTAGACCCGGGGATTACAGATACAGCTTCACGCCGCTATTGACAACTTTTTTTTTTATAGCCCAGTTGACCGAGGAAGAGCCATGGCTACTGTCATCTGCCGAGTCCAGTACCTGGAGGATTCGGACCCGTTCGTGTGTACCAACTTTCCCGAGCCGAGACGACCCCCGCCGTACAATCTCGACGAAAACCTCGCATTGAGCGAACAAATAGCTGGTATTCATAATCTCTTGGAGGCACCTTTGAAGGTAAGTTGACCAGACTTGTGTTGAAACCAGGCGCCTTCACAAATGTTTGCCGTGCAGGTAACCACAGGTGTGACGCGGCGCATGTGGTACCTGGGTGACACCGGCAGATACATGTGATGTTATCAGTCATATATCCGTGTTAAAGCAAATTAACTTTTCCACGTGTTCACTTTCACAGTGCCCGTACCCGCAGAGTACTGCTCATACATTCTTGTAAATAATGAAGTAAGACGAGGTGTTTGCTCTCTTAAATGATGACACCTGGTCAGTCAGCATAAGCGAGAAATAACATGACATTCTCGACTGACATGCAACAGGCCTCTTCATTTCTTCACTTGACTTGACCTATAGCTCAGCTGTACGGCTGATGTCATATACCGTTTTAAAGTTATTTAAACAATGTAATTCATTCCAGGTCTGAGCATTTTATGAGGAGTTTGCTGTCTAAATGTTTCATACCACTTCAACGACAAATGTTCATTATCAGATCAGGGCTTGAGACTGCTTGTCCCCCAAAATCGCATTCCTTAACCAGTGCAATCTCTGATCGCTCCCGCGGCCCGGGGCAGATACATGCCGGGCAGCTGGCGAGATCTGAAGCAAAGGAATACAAAAATGTGGGGTCCAATTTGTAGTCTTTTCCACACACACATTCAATACACATGTCAACGTGTAGAGATATATAGATAGAGATGTATATATATCCCTGTGTTTCCGCTGTTTAGTTTTTCCTAGTTTGTTTATGATAGGAACGTGTTTAACGGTAAATGTTTCGTCCTCTGGATCATGTCAGTTGAGGCTAAATTGAGTTAATACCTAAGGAAAGGGTGGGATCTGTAAACACAAGATAAGCTTGTTGAAACGGCCCCTTCCACCAGCCTCGTACGCAGGGATGGGAAGCCAGTGGAGCTGGCTGAATGGTGATGTGTTGTAGAATAATATATAATGTACCATGCCGTTCTGGTACGATAAGGAGGAAGAATTCGTCTTCCTTCCCCCTCTGGTAGGACGCTGACTTGGCCGAATTCCATCTGCATTGTTTGCGAACTTTGCTTATGACTTGATTGGTCGCTCATTGCCTTGGCATTGTTGATATTCTGAGAATTAAGAGTCTGGATTGGTTGGTATTTAAAGGTTGTGATGCTGCATGTCAGTGTTCACATGGAAGCATGCCCACATCATGCCATGGAGAGGAAAGCGGCATGCCTTGTTTTTGTCACCCTCTGTTATAGAACAGTACGGTAGAGTTGGCCGGCCTTATCAAGCTGATGACAAAAATGCTATAAAAAGCTGTTATGTATTCTCTGACCTCCAAATTAGCTGAAAGCATCCCCACATTTGAAGAATGACAACATCTTTCGAGAAAGATATGAAACAATGTTCGTATCTACAACGAATTTGGCTCTCTCGTGTTGTCGCAATCCATCAAGCGCTGTTAGGAATGTGGAGATATGAATACATGTAGTTAGATGTGATAAAACATTGTGAAGGATGTCAGAATAAGAGCCTTTGGTAACACTTCCTATAACACCATGGAATAAAGTGGTAATAACATGGCAATGAAACACTTAAACACTTTATTTCTAACCAACGAAGTAAACAGATATGTATTATTTATCTTCTCACTAACTTACATTGGTTATGCATAGCAATATGGATATATATTTTCAGAAACTATTCATTGTTGCCATGTTATTACCAAGTTATTACCACTAGTAACTGTTCTGTGCTGTAGGAAGTGTTACCTAAAGGGTGTGTGTGTGTGTGTGTGTGTGTGTGTGTGTGTGTGTGTGTGTGTGTGTGTGTGTGTGTGTGTGTGACTCTGTGTGTGTGTGTGTGTGTGTGTGTGTGTGAGTGAGTGAGTGAGTGTGTGTGTGGGCCTGCACACTTCCCTTGGTTTGACGTTCCCTGTGTTTGTGCCCCTGCGCCCCAGCTGGAGGAGTGTGCCCTGCAGCTGGCCCCCAACGGCCACTACCTGGACCTGGAGCTGTCCCTGGCGGAGCAGAGGGACGACCTGGAGCAGCTGTATGAGGACGTGGCGTAAGGATGTCTCTCCTCCTCTCCTTTCCTCCTCTGCTCTCCTCTTACACGCTCCTATAAACACTCCCGCTCCCCGCGGCAGCGCAGCGCAGCTCAGATATTGATGTGGGAAAATCTGTTTATGTCATTTTCTACAACAAAAAAAAACGAGTCGGCCGTCTGGATTTGGTCCCAGTGATTTTCTGCTAGAAATTACAGTACAATCAAGGAGATTAAAAGATGATAGTGAAAGAGTAAAAGATGTAGCTTGTCGGTAAAAATGTGTTATTGATTTACTCAGGGTGGACAATATTCTACCCTGAGTAGTGGGGTTGTTGTAGACATAACATGGGGTTGTGACTGAAGTGAGTCATAGTGGGTAGTAGGGTCTAGTGTTCCCCAGTCACTGATGCTGTCTGTCTGTCTGCCTGCCTGCCTGCCTGCCTGTCTCTATCCTTCTGTCTGTCTGTCTGTCTGTCTGTCTGTCTGCCCGTCTCTATCTTTCTGTCTGTCTGTCTGTCTGCCTGTCTCCATCTGACTGCCTGCCTGCCTGCCTGTCTGTCTGTCTGACTATCTGGCTCTATCTGTCTGTCTGCCTGTCTGTCTGCCTGCCTGCCTGTCTATCTGTCTGTCTGTCTGGGAAGCCCAACACGACTCAGAGTGTGGTTCATCAGGGCTTGGCTGGTAGGATCAGATGAGTCATGTCACTGTGAGGGCCAGTGTCTAGGACTGTGACTGGAGGCAGGCATGACATCCACTGTACGGCACGTGTGACATCACAGATGAGAAAGAGTCGACTGATGACAAGACTAAGACAGGGTTGAAGTAGTAGGTTGAAGACGGGGTCAATGGGAAGTCCAACGCGTGGGGGCTTGACACACAGGGCCGACCCAACCCCTGTCACAGTTTATGTGTCACATTCACACGATACAGGTTGTAAAGGGTGCTGTGAAATGAGCTTCACTCTCCACAGTGCAGGGAAATATCAAAGGGGTAAAAATAACACCAATATTACACATTAAGGCAATAAGTGGCGCATTACAAGTACTAATTCAATAACAATGTTAAAGTATAAATATACCATGCTGGCTCCGATGCTCTCCAGCACATTTTGGAGGATGGTGGATGCGCAGCCAGCCCTGTGTAGTGAAGTGTGTAGTGGTGGAGTGTGTAGTGGTGTAGTGTGTAGTGGTGTAGTGTGGAGTGGTGTAGTGGTGTAGTGTGGAGTGGTGTAGTGTGTAGTGTTGTATCTGTCGTGTAGAACAGGAGGAGAGAGGGATGCTGGTGACATTGCTGTCTGTGGTGTGAGTCCAGACAGGCGTTAGCACCACACTCTACCAACTGAGCCACAGACGATCACTTGACATGTCCCTGTGAAGTATCTCTGTTCACACACTCTTAACGTCTCTCTGAGGGAGGGAGGGAGAGAGAGGGAGGGAGAGACAGAGAGAGGGAGGGGGAGAGACAGACAGAGAGAGAGAGGGAGGGAGGGAGGGAGAGAGAAAGAAAGGGAGAGACAGAGAGAGGGAGAGACAGAGAGAGGGAGGGAGGGATGTAGGGGGAGAGAGACAGACAGACAGAGAGGGAGGGAGGGGGTATAGGCATACCACAGTATAAACAGTCATAATGCTCAGTCATTTTACCTCGGAATTGTGGGCGAGCTACACTGTGTTATTATTCATATCTGACTTTCATGTGGCTTCACTTTTACCTCTGTATTTCACTGTAATTCCCGACTAGTCCAGGCTTGTAGGGCCCAGGGTCACACACACACACACACACACACACACACTAGTTAGTTGCCGTGTTGAAAGATGCCAACAGACAACAGTATTGCTAATGACATCGTCCAGCCCCTTTGAACTCACAAGATCAAAATGGCGTCTGGAGGGGAAGCGTGAATAATAACTTTATAGAACACAATAGAATGCTTTGTCTGGCCCAAGAAGCTCTGATTACTCCTCACAGAAAAGGCCAGGAGTCATTACTGTAAGTCTGTTAAGTCTTCCACTATACTGTAGTTCAGATTTGACCTTCCTTATTACCTGTCGTAAATACAATACTAGACAGTGGCATTTGACCATCGTTTAAGGTGACTCAATTGTTCAAAATGAAAAAATTAGGCTCAGAAATGACCGTGAATATTCAGAGTTAAGCAGAGTTACTTCCTCTATACGAGTATTGTTTGTGCATTTTTCTACTGAATGTAGATTTAGGCCAGGTGTGAGGGTTAGCACGGTGAGCTTCACTCTGCTTCTCCACTGGTTGGCCAACGGCAGCCAGCTTTTATGACTGGTGTCCATATCACTGAATCATTTACGTGTCACACACACACATATCGTCTCTCTCAGCCACACACACACACACACACACACACACACACACACACACACACACACACACACACACACACACACACACACACACACACACACACCGTCTCCCACACACACACCGTCTCCCACACACAGCCTGACCTGATCAAGCTTGTTAGAAAGCTGAGTCAGTCCTGCGACCTCTGGGCAAATCATCCTGAAGGACCACCAACCAAGTGTGTCCATGAGGGGATGAACAAGCATCTGCCCCTGGTGTCAGCGCCGAGGGGCAACGTCCCTCTGTCCACCCTGGTTTTCACCCTTTGAATATTCATAGCAACTTGGATCTAGCTCTCTCTCTCTCCCCCCTCGAAACAGACGAGGATTGTTTCACTGCAGGGACCGACCGTTTCAAATCTATGGGGTCTTTTCACAAAGTCGTCAAACAATGAAAATATTTACGATGGCGGAATGCGGCCTGAATACGGCGATGTGAATCAGATTCAACCCTGTCGGTCTCCGGCCCGGCCGTCCTGTACGTTCCCGCCCACGTGACAAAGGCACGTCCTGTTCTGCCTCTGTGCGACATTCCCCACCCGCTCGGGGGACTCTTGTCTAAACCATTCATATCACATCAACCCCAAGTTCATCATCATCAGTCAGGCTACTGACCAGGCTGAGAAACTAGTGGGGTCAAATGGCAGGAATAGCCCTGCCTCCGTTCCCCTCTGAAGAAGTGGTATGGTTACTGAGTGTTTTAGGGGGGAACAACAACACCGCTGGCTGTTGGGTGATCTTAGTGGGTTTGTTTTGGAATCAGCATCTCGCCTCATTAGAAAAGTGACATGTTATCCCAGAAGAATGTGGGTGTGGCTGTGTGGGTGTGGCTGTGTGTGTGGGTGTGGCTGTGTGTGTGTGGATGTGTGGGGGGTGTCGTTGTGGGTGTGGGTGAAAGACCGCTTCACCCCCACTACCCCCCTGTACAAGTCTCTCCTGTTAATATTTTTTTTTTTCTTCTTCTAGCATTATGACTGCCTATGGCCCCTGGTCCGAGCATTGATTACTTTATCTTAGGATGACTGATGAACAGATGATTCACTTACTTAAACAAATAAAGGATAAAGGCGTCTGCTAAATGCCATAAATGTAAATGTAAATGGGTGTGGGTGTGTGTGTTAAGGATTAGCCAATGTGTGGTCACAGCTGGAACACCATTTGGAAGGAAGGGGGGTAAAGTATGAGGGGGGTTAAGGATAGGGGGGTTAAGGAGAGGGGGGGTAAGGAGAGGGGGGGTTAAGTATGAGGGGGGTTAAGGAGAGGGGGGGTAAGGAGAGCCCTTCACTGCTAAAGGGGTTTGGGGTGACAGAGCAAATACGTCATTTGAAACAGTACCTGGAAAATGGGGGTGATGAGTTGCCATAATGAATGCCATAAATGTAAATGTAAGTGTGTGTGTGTGTGTGTGCTCTCCTTATTTTAGCCCTCCTCCGCACAGACACACACACACACACACACTCCCAGACAGAGCATAGTTTCCATACCTCTCTGGTCTGTGTCTGCTCCAGAACTTTCCATAGTACAGTATGATCCCTGCTGGACAAGCGGAGGCAGACACGGCAGAGCACGGCTGTGTTTACGGGATGGCGGTGAGTGGGAGTGCAGCCCTGCAGGCCTCCAGTTCTCTCGCCCCATCTGTGGCACCGCTCAGAAGGTTTAAGATGCTATAGGGGAATTTCATCATGCTCTTCTGTGGAATGCTTGGTCTTAAAACTGACAGTGAAATGAAATGGTATCGCAGACACAGGCAGACGGTGGCTGAGGCACTATTTCACTCATGGTATAAGCACCGAGGCGCATTTCACTTATGGTATAAGCATCGAGGCGCATTTCACTTATGGTATAAGCATCGAGGCACTATTTCACTCATGGTATAAGCATCGAGGCGCATTTCCGAGAAAATGACTGCTTCCTGTCTACTTGTGTGTGTCTGTGTTTATGCTGACTTGCTGTTGAGTAATGCATACACACCCCATGGGTTTAGACCTCCCTCGGTGCTAACATCTCTCTCCTCTCTCTCTTCCACAGGAAAGGGAAGAAACCCATCCTGATCCTCCGAACCCAGTTGTCAGTACGAGTCCACTCCATCCTAGGTAATAACCAGCTCTCCTTTCCACCCCCCCCCCCCCCCTCTCTCCACCCCCCCCCCCCTCCCCTTTCTCCATCCCTCCTTTTCCATCCCTCCTCTCTTACCCTCTGTGATGACTCAAGAGGAAAGTAACAGTTAGTCAGTGTATTTCCTATCTGCCCTGTTGGCTCCCGCCGGCCGTGGCTTCCAGTGGCCAATATTATGAGCTTTAGCTTTTCTCCATTTGTCAGTGAAGCGCTGACACAGTCATAAGCACCCTGATCGCAACGTACTTGTCTTTCCATTTGGGGCTTAAAATAAGTGGTGTTTTTTTTTCTTCTTCTCCCTACTGCGTTACGTGGGAGGGGAAAATGCCCTACTGTCCAAGGGATGCTTAACTGGTTTTATGATCTTTCTCTGGGTTTTCCTTCTGTTCTAGAATGCACCGTAGCAGACGGAGCTTCCTTTAAAACCCATCACTGTTTCCTACCAGTGACATCAACAGTAACACTTTATAATTTGCAGACTCCAGCAGTTAAAATGGTCCAAATAGTGTGATTTTTCTTTTATGTGCTTTTTTAAATGGCCTGCCTTAAGTGGAACCTTTCTGGACCCCGAAGTGATGTGGAAGTTATGACCTATGGTATATTTCTCCCTGTGCTGTATAGTACACCATTCAGACAGGCAGACAGACAGACAGACACAGAGAGAGAGAGAGACACACACACAGAGACAGAGAGAGACACACGCACACACACAGAGAAAGAGAGAGACATAAACAAAGAGAGAGACACACACACACAGAGAGAGAGAGACATACACAGAGAGAGAGAGAGACATACA
>NC_139673.1:2487377-2522377 GCF_951799395.1 Argentina silus | reverse complement strand
TGTCACTGTCTCCTGACATGGCACATACGTGAAACATGTACTGTATGGTCCAAGCACGTGTGTGTGTCACTGTCTCCTGACATGGCACATACGTGAGGCATGTTCTGTGCTGTAAAGCACATTCTCAGACTGTGAGTGTTTGGTTGTTGTGTTCTCCTCGGGATGTTCTCCTCAGGATGCTGCCCCTGACGCATTTCTTCTGCTCTGCCTGGAACTGACTCTGACTGACTGACTCTGACTCTGACTCTGACTCTGACTGACTCTGACTCTGACTGTGAGTCTGCCTTATCTCCTACTTTTGTTCCATCGGGTCTGGGCGTGCTGACATGGCAGTAACCTGTGTGTGTGTGTGAGTGAGTGAGAGTGAGATTATGCTTTGTCAGGGCTGAAGTTTGTTGTGTCAGGGTACAGGGAGTACGCACGGCGTTGTACAAATGAAAGCGATGGTTGCGGAGCCCAGATCCAACAACCGTGTGCAGTCATCACATCCTGCGGTGACTCACCGTCAATACAAGACGCCTGTGTTTTCCTGTTGCATGCCACATGGTGTATGTGTGCGTGCGTGTGTGTGGGCGGGCGGGCGTGTGCGTGTGTGTGGGCGGGCGTGTGCGTGTCCATTTGCCTTGAGGGTCAGTGACGGCCACATTGACCACCAGGCACGTTTCCGTCCATTCACGGGGAGGGGCTACAGTCACATGACGGACGCCCAGGCCTTGCCGTCCACCGCCTCTGGATGCTGATTGCGTTCCTCTCATTAGCACACAGACAACACACGGCTGACGAGGCGTTGCTGCTGCTGCATATCACATCTAGGTCCAACTGCCACCTCCTCTACACATTCGCCACGTTGTCTGGTGTAGGTGTTGAGTCATGGCTATCGTGTAGCGTTAGCTATAGCGTTACCTACCTGACCCATTTGTATTGTGTCTTTATGGATAAAGAGTGGTGCATCATCGTCATAACCTAGTTTGGGAGCGTTGTTGCTTTGTCTGTTTCGTACGGTAGAGATCTCCTTTCAGTTTACTGTCTGCACCTATTCTGAAGAGGACGGAAATGAATCCATGATCTGTTCCTGAGGGCACCTATCCCACCATGAAATTAATAATAATAATAATAATACATAAAATTTGTATAGCGCTTTCTCATGGACTCCAAGCACTTTATCTATTTTGACAAGAGAGACTCCTGCCCTAGATCTTTTTATTTAACGAATTTCGCACACAGAAGATGTGACTTGTAAACATTGATTTTACAACTGTTATTCTCTCGCAGATTTGCCACTGGTTGTTGGGAGAAATTAAGTACAGCTTAAGCTACAAAGCTTTTGTGAAACTGACCCCTTGATGGAATGAAAAAGCCTTGTGTGGCTCCTGTTCTGAATGTGTTGTGAAGCAGAAGGGATGTGGGGAGACACTGGGTACTTTGTGCTGTTCTGGTCCCTGACATGGATCAGTCTAATTTAGCTGCAGAAGCAGGAAATACCAAAGTGCCCATCATATCTGGGTCATCTCCTGTCTCCACAGGCCAAAAAGCCTCCTCTCTCTCTCTCTCTCTCTCTCTCTCTTTCTCTCTCTCTCTCACTGTCTGACTTTAAACGTCCTTTAATGCAGTAAGTACAGTAGGCAACAGTTCTTGTTCAATGCCTCAAAAGGAGCTTATGGCTCAATGTTTGTTGTCGTCCATTTTTCATGAATATTTGTTATGTACATTAGCACATGTGGCTAATGTAGCGCAGGCCATTGGGAGGCAACACGGCTGGTTGGTGATTGTCTCTGTCCGAGTGAATGATTGTGGAGCGGTTGCTTTGGAAACTAAAATCGAACATTGGACTGTTGTTTGTTTCCTTCGACGCGCAGCCTACAGGCCGGGCTCTGCAGTAACACTGTGCTGTTTTAACGGGTCTTTGATCAGCAGTCCTCTCTCTCTCTCCTGTGAGTGAGCCTTGGGCGATCAAGCCTGTTCCTCTCTCTCTCCTGTGAGTGAGCCTTGGGCGATCAAGCCTGTTCCTCTCTCTCTCTCCTGTGAGTGAGTCTGGGCGAGGGGGCGTGCGAGGCCTTGAGGTCAGGGGACGGTAAACACGGTGGTGAGGAGTTCATCTCCCTGTCATTAACTAGACACACGGCCTTGTCACTCACACTGCACCTCACACTGTTGTGTACCAGCCTGTAGCAGCGCATGCTTAGTGAGTGTCAGGCCCTGTCCTCCCCTGCTCTCCCAGGCTCCACGTGTTGTCTTGTGCTTGTAAGCCCTCCACTGCCTAGTCCCAGGCCCAGCCTCAGCTCCAGCCTCAGCCCTAGCCCCCCAGACCCAGCCCTCCACTGCCAGGCCCTAGCCCCGAACCCCCAGGCCCAGCCCTCCACTACCTGGCCCTAGCCCCAGGCCCAGCACCTGCCTGCCTGCCTGCCTGCCTGCCTGCCTGCCTGCCTGCCTGCCTGCCTGGACCCAGCAGGGAGTAATGTGTGAATGCAGCCAGTCGTGTGTCAGGGCATTTAACTGTAATGATGTCTAAATGCAGCCTAATATGTGAACCCCTGCTGCTGGCCCTGGTTGAGTGCGTTCGGCAGCCCTGCCCACAGCTCTGACTGACTGGGAGCCTGGATATGAAGCGGCCAAAGCTTCCCTGAAAGCCTTGTAGGTCTGCCTATCCAGTTCTGTCCAACCTGGCCTCTCTCTCTCTCTCTCTCTCTCTCCCTCTCTCTCTATCTCTCTCTCTCCCTCTCTCTCTCTGTTTGTTTGTCTGTCACTCTCTCTGTCTTTTCCTCTTTTTCCATCCACAACCCCTCACTGCTATGTTTTTGTTTTCCCATTAAGTCAAGCACTAAAAGTCCCCCCCCCTCTCCCCCCTCCTCCCCCCCTCTACTGTGTTTAGAGTCGGTCTGTCCAGCCAACCCTGGTCCATAGGGACCGGGGAGGTTTATACAGCCCTGTGGTCCCATTGGAGGCTATTTATACAGCAGTGCTACCCTCACATGGACCCATGCGAAGGACACAGGGCCCAACCTACTCGTATTAGCATCTCCAAGATGCGTGTTGTTGATTTGTACAGAGCCATGCTGTCTCTATGAGACCGAGATGAGCCAGACTGGATGAGTTCTCAGGGGTCTCGTACAATGGGTACATTATTGACTTTAGCCCCTCAGCCTGTTCAGTTCCCAAAAGAGGCCTACAGCTGCCAACCACTTCAAAGATTGTCCTGGCCTGTGAAGTCAGAGTCCCATGTCCCTACAGTGCCCAAAGGTTGCCCCCCCCAGCCCCCAGCCCCCCCCCCCCCCCCCCCACCCCCCTACCCCCCTCCTCTTATCTCTGGCCATGCCCTGACTCCCACACCCGGCCGCTAAAGGCTATCTCCAGGGCTGTGGTCAGGGCCCAGGTATTTCACTCCCTCCTGCCACCTCAAGGCTGCTTTGGTGAGGCTGCATCGCCTGGGGCTCGCTAGTCATGCTATCTCATAATCCCAGGTCTTTTCCTGGACCGGTCAGGGTCCCCCTCCCCCTCCCCCCCCCCCCTCTCCCAGTCCCAGCTGTTGTTGTTGATGTCCCAGTGCTAACAGCTCCCGCTGTGATTGGATGACGGTCACATGTTGCTGCGGTGAGTCACCAGCTCTGGATGTCTCTGTGTGTATATATACACACACACACCCACACACACACCCACATGCAAACACGCACACACACGCAAATACACACACACACACACACACACACACACACACACACTCCTCCTTTCATATACTACAGTGCCAGCCCCACCCAGCCTGATCAGACCACACACACTCCCCTCCTGAATTAGCAGGCGATGCCCCCAGTCCCAGACAGGCCTCTATCCAGGCCCTGCCCCCAGTCCCAGACAGGCCTCTATCCAGGCCCTTCCCCCAGTCCCAGATAGGCCTCTATCCAGGCCCTGCCCCCAGTCCCAGACAGGCCTCTATCCAGGCCCTGCCGTCTGTCCTCTGGCTTCAGCTAGAAGGTCACAGACCGAGGTCACGCTGTAGGCTTGGCAACACAGGCAGCGATACGAGAGTCAGCGGGACGGTTTGATTCGAGTTGTTTAGAAGTGCTGATTTAGCTTTAAACTGGTAGAAAGTAGAGCCAAACACAAACACGTTTGTGCTTGTGAACGACCTTTTGTATAACAATGGCGTGAGTGGCCAGGCAGATCCACATCTACACCGGAGCGTATCCAAACAAGTCCTCCCTCCTTTACATAACAACTGTCAAGTGAGAGAAAATCAACCCAAATCTCGCACAACATTAATGGATGATTGAACTCATCAACATCCCTCAGCTCAGCCTGACATCAACATCCCTCAGCTCAGCCTGACATCAACATCCCTCAGCTCAGCCTGACATCAACATCCCTCAGCTCAGCCTGACAGCCTGTAACCTCGGTACAGTGTGACCTGCATACAGTGGTGAGATGAGATAAATTCTGGCTGCTTTAAAGAGATGTCCCCCCCCCCCCCCTCCATCCTCTCCCCCCCCCCCCCTCCATCCTCTCCCTCTTTCCCCCTCTTTCTCCACCCCGCCCCCCCCCCCCTCTCTCTCTCCCTCTCTCTTTCCCTCACCTCCCTTTCAACCTGCCTGCTAGGTCCATGAATCTCTCCTCAGTGTGCTTTCCTCCGAGTGTGTGCCTAGAGAGCTCCAGGTCAGTAACAACATTGACTTTAGCCCTTATCACAAATTAAAGCGCTGGCACCGGTGACAGAATTCTTCCTCATCCATGCTGCTTTTGGCTAAACAAGTAACAACACCGCCATCCAATCCAATAAGGCTCAAGAAACCTTACACATCCAGGGGGGGGATTTCATTGGACGTCATGGCCTAAACTGATCTTTTGTTGACTATTAATGTTTTGTTTACAGTATAACTGAACTGGTTTTCACAGCTGAAGATTTCATGGTGACCTGAGTCGAAGTCCATTTGGCGACAGTCAGAGTTGCTCACTGTATGGGTGTGTGTGTGTTTTGCATGTTGGGAGTGGCGGAGGGCTAGTTCAGTAGCCACGGCCAGAGGCTGGGTTTGTGTATGGAGCCCTATTAGCCACAGTGAGTTGGTGTTGATAAGTATCTGAGGTAATTGTGCTTAAGCTGAGTAAAGTGGTGCCAAATGCCTCACAGCTGCCGCCTAGCATTCTCCCTCTGGCCTCCGCCATTATCTATGGGTGATTAAGCGATGCCTTCGGTAGATAATCATACAGCACAGGTTCTCGTATGACTCCGGCTGACTGGTGAGAACGAACAGGGATCTGTTGGTGGTTCGTTGTCGATTGTTTATTTAGCCCCGACTGATTTGAACAGTTTGTTTTCCTTTCACAACAATTGACGACATGTTAAACATGTTCCTGTTGTGTGTGTGTGTGTGTGTGTGCGTGCATGTGTGGTGTGTGTGTGTGTGTGTATGTACGTGCGTGCATGGTGTGTGTGTGTGAGTGTGAGTGTGTATGTGTATGTGTGCATGCTATACGTCAAGAGGTTGCTAGGCAACGGGTTTCTGTGTTAGCGCCTAGCGAGCGGTGCAGCTAGCTCTCAGGCCTCATTAAAGGCAGGCTGACTGGCCAGAGCTGAGCGCAGCAGCCTTCGTCCTCCAGATTCTGGAAATAATTTAAATTGCTGCACCGGGTTTTGTCAGCTCACGCCAAGAATGTGCTCTTTTTTAAATGATCCAGGTTTCTGTGTTTTGGTTTGTGTCCTTATATGGACGCGAGGGGTTTCATACACAGGGCTGGTTTCTACCTCGGGAGCAGACCACCAGAGGGATCAGAGGTATCGCTTCTGTGACCTTTGACCCTGTGGTCCTGCTGCTACTGTTCGGAGGCCTCTGGGAACCACAGTGGTCTTAACCTCTGCAGGGGTTGTTTGTGTTCAGTAGGCTTGTTTAACTCTCGCTCTCTATTTCTCCTCCTTGCGTTCTCTGTCTCTCTCTCTCTGTCTCTCTCAATCTCTCTCTCTCTCTCTCTCTGTCTCTCTCTGTCTCCCTCTCCTACTGTTTGTGAGGAGACATGCTGGGGGGCTGCAGTCTCCAGTCTGGACCTTGGTGTAGTCAGACGCTCCACGTGGGCTTTTATTTGCGTCCCCAGAGAAAGTCAATAAAGAGAGAACAGGTCCCGTCTGACCTTGTTGTTGCTGTTAAGCCAACGTTTGTGTGAAGCAGCAGGGCTGCCACTGAAACCTGAAAGGGGTGTTCATTTTTATATTTCAAGTGGTTTACACACACACACACACACACACACACTCACGCACACACTTTCACACACATACATGCACACACACACACACACACACACACACACACACACACACACACACTCACATGCACGCACGCACACACACACACACTCACACCCTCCTCCTCCTCCTCTTGCCCTGTCAGAAACCCTCTCTGCTGGGACGCCTCACACTGAGCTGGATTAGGAGTATCGAATGCGGTATCTCTCCCTGTTTTCACGGCTTCCAAGGCAATATCCTGTCTGAAGTCCTGCGCTGGTCCCTATTCTTATCCCTCCTATTCCCTGTTAGTCCAGGACCAGGAACACGAGACGCCACTACAGAACTCTGCACAACCACCACGTCTGCCAATCGGAACACAGAACCACCGCAGCGTCTGCCAATCAGATCCTACAAAACACAGGATTCCAGAATCAACAGAGGCCGGGGTTAGTGGCATCACTCTGAGGGATCGGGCCAGGCTCAGGTTAAATCAGAGAGAGACTACCGTACGAACGGAGGAGGATGAAGAGACTATCTGAGAAGAAGTGAGTTGAGGAAAGTGTCCTCTGTCAACGGTACTGGAGGAACAGCTGTTGTAATTCTTGGATCATGTACAGGTTTATATTAATAATTGCAGGCAGTGAGAGTTGAGAAGGTCAGAGTATGAATCTCCCGTCCCTCACCTCGTCCTTCCTCTCTCAGTGTGGAACTCATCGTTGGTAGTTCTGGGGTGTCCCTGAGGGGAACCCCTGGGTGTTTTAGGTCTGGTCAGGTGAAACCAGGGTCACTGGGCAGAGCTTGACAGCTTTGTTTCATAACGGTAGTAATATCGGCTGATTTTCATTAGGGTTTGGCTAGGTGAAGGTATTACCAGGCGAATAAGGTATTTAAGCTTATACCGGTTTATTTCTGTCGTTTGTTTAATGCATATTGTCCAAACTAAACTTGCACACACGCATCACAAGGCATGATCAGTAACTTTTGTCTGAGGGCAAAGGGTGGATAAGGACATAAATCATGCAGTCTTTTATCATGCAGGTAACAATGGCCAGAGAGAGAGAAACTACTTGGCATAGATTTGCTACAAGTTCGAGTCATGTTGAAAGTCAGCTAAAAAGGTATTACCGTATACCGGGGGATTTTGGAGGGAAGGTGTACCGGTTTGAGAAGTCTAATACTGAAGCTAAAAGCCTAGTTTTAATGTATGTGGCACTTCATTGGCCTGGTGGAAGAGGCTTAATTAAACAACACTGTGTCTTGCTTGTACAGTAGCTACCAAGTAAAAGGTCCTCTGTCTCCCTCAGGGATGGGTGTGTGGCAGGCCCTCCCTAGGGGGCCACCTGTCCCCGGTGGTCTACCTTCCTCTCCTCTCTCCTGTTCCTGCCACTGTGGGAACACCAGAGGGAACGGCTCATCCTGACTAAGCTCATTCTTGCTGACTACAGGAATGTGCTGATGACTGGCTCTTCTCAGAAGTGCCTCTCTCTCTCTCTCTGGTCCCCCCCCCCCCCCCCCTCTCTCTGAAGACTGAAGACTCCCATAGAAAAAAACTGAACACACGCATTTGCTAAATTGTCAACCTGGTCTGTGTGTGTGTGTGTGTGTAAGCAAGCTCTGAGTATTTTGTTGAAATGTTTTTAGTGCTCACCTTGTTGACTTCTTCTACACCTGGAGGAAGTGATAAGGTGCAATGAGGTTTACAGATAATCTTTATGGCTTAGACCGAAACTAACCCCAGAAAGCCTAGTGCAGTAAGCTACATAGATTTCTGGTGTGTTGGGTTTCTTTTCATTTATAATCAGTTGTTTATAAAACTAAGACATGGGAAACCCCCAGAGATTTACAGCCTTTGGAACATGTACAGTTTCCCCCTCACAATCCGATAACTGTCCTCTGGTGAACTCTCGTTTCATTGGTATTTTTATGATGGGTAATGGGGACAGGCCTGTGTCTAGGGCTGCGTCTGTCTGTTCAGTACATGCCCTAACTTTACTGTTTGCCCCCTAGGCAGGCCTGTGTCTAGGGCTGCGTCTGTCTGTTCAGTACATGCCCTAACTTTACTGTTTGCCCCCTAGGCAGGCCTGTGTCTAGGGCTGCGTCTGTCTGTTCAGTACATGCCCTAACTTTACTGTTTGCCCCCTAGGCAGGCCTGTGTCTAGGGCTGCGTCTGTCTGTTCAGTACATGCCCTAACTTTACTGTTTGCCCCCTAGGCAGGCCTGTGTCTAGGGCTGCGTCTGTCTGTTCAGTACATGCCCTAACTTTACTGTTTGCCCCCTAGGCAGGCCTGTGTCTAGGGCTGCGTCTGTCTGTTCAGTACATGCCCTAACTTTACTGTTTGCCCCCTAGGCAGGCCTGTGTCTAGGGCTGCGTCTGTCTGTTCAGTACATGCCCTAACTTTACTGTTTGCCCCCTAGGCAGGCCTGTGTCTAGGGCTGCGTCTGTCTGTTCAGTACATGCCCTAACTTTACTGTTTGCCCCCTAGGCAGGCCTGTGTCTAGGGCTGCGTCTGTCTGTTCAGTACATGCCCTAACTTTACTGTTTGCCCCCTAGGCAGGCCTGTGTCTAGGGCTGCGTCTGTCTGTTCAGTACATGCCCTAACTTTACTGTTTGCCCCCTAGGCAGGCCTGTGTCTAGGGCTGCGTCTGTCTGTTCAGTACATGCCCTAACTTTACTGTTTGCCCCCTAGGCAGGCCTGTGTCTAGGGCTGCGTCTGTCTGTTCAGTACATGCCCTAACTTTACTGTTTGCCCCCTAGGCAGGCCTGTGTCTAGGGCTGCGTCTGTCTGTTCAGTACATGCCCTAACTTTACTGTTTGCCCCCTAGGCAGGCCTGTGTCTAGGGCTGCGTCTGTCTGTTCAGTACATGCCCTAACTTTACTGTTTGCCCCCTAGGCAGGCCTGTGTCTAGGGCTGCGTCTGTCTGTTCAGTACATGCCCTAACTTTACTGTTTGCCCCCTAGGCAGGCCTGTGTCTAGGGCTGCGTCTGTCTGTTCAGTACATGCCCTAACTTTACTGTTTGCCCCCTAGGCAGGCCTGTGTCTAGGGCTGCGTCTGTCTGTTCAGTACATGCCCTAACTTTACTGTTTGCCCCCTAGGCAGGCCTGTGTCTAGGGCTGCGTCTGTCTGTTCAGTACATGCCCTAACTTTACTGTTTGACCCCTAGGCAGGCCTGTGTCTAGGGCTGCGTCTGTCTGTTCAGTACATGCCCTAACTTTACTGTTTGCCCCCTAGGCAGGCCTGTGTCTAGGGCTGCGTCTGTCTGTTCAGTACATGCCCTAACTTTACTGTTTGCCCCCTAGGCAGGCCTGTGTCTAGGGCTGCGTCTGTCTGTTCAGTACATGCCCTAACTTTACTGTTTGCCCCCTAGGCAGGCCTGTGTCTAGGGCTGCGTCTGTCTGTTCAGTACATGCCCTAACTTTACTGTTTGCCCCCTAGGCAGGCCTGTGTCTAGGGCTGCGTCTGTCTGTTCAGTACATGCCCTAACTTTACTGTTTGCCCCCTAGGCAGGCCTGTGTCTAGGGCTGCGTCTGTCTGTTCAGTACATGCCCTAACTTTACTGTTTGCCCCCTAGGCAGGCCTGTGTCTAGGGCTGCGTCTGTCTGTTCAGTACATGCCCTAACTTTACTGTTTGCCCCCTAGGCAGGCCTGTGTCTAGGGCTGCGTCTGTCTGTTCAGTACATGCCCTAACTTTACTGTTTGCCCCCTAGGCAGGCCTGTGTCTAGGGCTGCGTCTGTCTGTTCAGTACATGCCCTAACTTTACTGTTTGCCCCCTAGGCAGGCCTGTGTCTAGGGCTGCGTCTGTCTGTTCAGTACATGCCCTAACTTTACTGTTTGCCCCCTAGGCAGGCCTGTGTCTAGGGCTGCGTCTGTCTGTTCAGTACATGCCCTAACTTTACTGTTTGCCCCCTAGGCAGGCCTGTGTCTAGGGCTGCGTCTGTCTGTTCAGTACATGCCCTAACTTTACTGTTTATTGCAGGCTGGTTTACTGGTTTAGGCAGGGTTAGGGTTAGGGTTAGAATTGATTATAGCCCCAAACGTTTCTAGGTCAGTGTGATGGAGCGCTCTTCCTTTAAACAGATGAAACAGTGTAAACAGTGTAAACAGTGTAAACAGTGTAAACAGTGAGAGCAGTGTTATGTAACCACTCTAGTAACATGTTCTCATTAGCTACTACAAGTCAAAGCTGATGTCCAAGTCCACATTTTTGGCACCGTATTCCCCCCCCCCAGAACCCCCCTCCTCCTCTAGGCTTTCCCACAACAATGTGAGCAGAACTCTAAACTGTGTGTGTGTGTGTTCTGTGTGTGTGTGTGTGTGTGTGTGTTATGATGTGATGTGTTTTCTCCAACTATAAACAGTGCTGTCCTGTTGTGTTTGGTTGTCCCTCCATCCTCTCCCACCCTGGCGACGGGACAGCTGGGGAGATTGTTGACAGAACGTGTTGTGAACTACAGTTCCCATACCCCCTCTCTGATGACAAGAATACTCTCCTTCTCTTTTTCTATTTTTTTCCCTCTTCGTTTAAATGTCATATCGCCCCTCTGATGTTTTACAGTGGACATGAGATGAGGGGATGGTGCCCACATGCGTAAAGGAAAAAGCAGCAAGGGCACCGTAGAATAGTTCCAGGAATAGTTGGACCCAGTCCCATGTGTCAGCCCCTTAATATACCCTCTGACTTGGGAACAGATCTGTGCTTGTGGTCCGAGTGTCCCATGACTGTGCAGGCGAAGGCCCCCAGGCATTGTTAATGTAATGTGCTACAGTGTGATGCATCAGACCAGGGGAATGGTTTCCCACCAGGCTGTATTGTGTGTCTGGCTAGGAGGAAGCAGGCTAAAGGAAGGTGTTCGTTGTTCTAGGATCTGCACGTTAATCTCTCTTCGTGTCCTCTTTTTCTTTTTTTTTTCTTTTTTTTTTTAAATTGTGTGTTTATTTGGTCGGGAACATCCTGCCTGCTGCCCTCCTGATAACCACCCAGGCTGTGTGTGTGTGTGCGCATGTGCGCGTGTGTGTATGTGTGCGTGCGCGTGCGTCTGTCTGTGATCTTTTCATTTGTCTCCTTCCTAACATTAGTGTTGTCCTCGGAGACACAATATGATGTGTGTAGAGTGTGTTATCTATATAGAACAGCCCCCTGTGGTATAGTATAGGCTGTCATATAGTAGCACTTTAACCCCCCCAGCCTGCCTTCCTTCCCCCTGTGGACATACATCACTGTTGCTTGCTAGGAGAGAGATGGCAGGCCGTACACACACACACACACACACACACACACACACACACACACAGAGGGGAAGGAGGGTGATGGCAGCCTCCACACACACAAGAAGGGAGGGGAAAGGGGTGATGATGGCAGGCCACACACACACACACACACACACACACACACACACACACACACACACACACACACAAGGAGGGGAGGGGAAAGGGGATGATGATGGCAGGCCACACACATACATACACACACACACACACACACACACACCACACACACACACTCGCAGTAAACACAGCACATGACTGTCATAGTGACAGACCACCGGTCGTCAAAGCAATAGGAACAACAACTAAGCCTATTCCAACCCAAACTGGTCACTGCTCAATCCTTCCCCATTTCGTACTCTGGCTCCACCAAGTAATGACAAGCTATTAATCACCCCTCAGGAATTTAATCCCTTTATATATTTAATATAGGCCTCGTACTCTCTCTGGGAGGGTGTAGTATTGGATGGTGTGCAGACCAGACGTACTCTCTCTGGGAGGGTGTAGTATTGGATGGTGTGCAGACCAGACGTACTCTCTCTGGGAGGCTGTAGTATTCGATGGTGTGCAGACCAGACGTACTCTCTCTGGGAGGGTGTAGTATTGGATGGTGTGCAGACCAGACGTACTCTCTCTGGGAGGGTGTAGTATTGGATGGTGTGCAGACCAGACGTACTCTCTCTGGGAGGGTGTAGTATTCGATGGTGTGCAGACCAGACGTATTGGTGCTCACTGCGGGCCCCGCCACATTCCCTCCTGCCATCCCACTGCACTGAAGTCAAACAACCGTTGAGTTTGACTGTTCATTTGTTTGATTGTTTCTCATGTGTCTGTTTCAGTGCGTGAGCCTGAAGGTTCTACAGGACCACAATGTCCGTTTACAGGATGCCTGTTATTTACAGCATAGCAAACTGTCCAGTGACTCCAACTGTGTCTCTCCATATTTCTGAGTATGCAGTAGTAGTAGTAGCAGTAGCAGTAGTAGCAGTAGCAGCAGTAGTAGTAGCAGTAACAGTAGTAGTAGCAGTAGCAGTAGTAGCAGTAGTAGCAGTAGCAGTAGTAGTAGTAACAGTAGTAGCAGTAGTAGTAGTAGTAGCAGTAGTAACAGCAGTAGTAGTAGTAGCAGTAGTAGTAGTAGTAGCAGTAGTAACAGCAGTAGTAGCAGTAGTAGTAGTAGCAGTAGCAGTAGTAGAAGTAGTAGCAGTAGCAGTAGTAGTAGTAACAGTAGTAGCAGTAGTAGTAGTAGTAGCAGTAGTAACAGCAGTAGTAGCAGTAGTAGTAGTAGTAGTAGCAGTAGCAGTAGTAGTAGTAACAGTAGTAGCAGTAGTAGTAGTAGTAGCAGTAGTAACAGCAGTAGTAGTAGTAGCAGTAGTAGCAGTAGTAGTAGTAGTAGTAGCAGTAGCAGTAGTAGTAGTAACAGTAGTAGCAGTAGCAGTAGTAACAGCAGTAGTAACAGCAGTAGTAGCAGTAGTAGTAGCAGTAATAGCAGCAGTAGTAGCAGTAGTAGGTAAAGTCATCAGGGCTGGAGCTAGCCTGGTGTATGTGAGATCTGGGATCTGGGATGGATGTCCTACTGCTGTCCCAGACACAGCAGGAGGAAGAGAGACTTGCTGCCCCAGCCAGTAGACAGGAACAGGCACAGACACAGCAGGAGGAAGGAGAGGCTTGGAGCTGGCTGAGACTGGAGATGGCTGGGACTGGGACTGGGACTGGAGATGGCTGGGTCTGGGGCTGGGACTGGGACTGGATATGGCTAGGACTGGGGCTGGGTCTGGATATGGCTAGGACTGGGACTGGATATGGCTAGGACTGGGGCTGGGTCTGGATATGGCTAGGACTGGGACTGGATATGGCTAGGACTGGGGCTGGGTCTGGATATGGCTAGGACTGGGGCTGAGTCTGGATATGGCTGGAACTGGGGCTGGCGCTGGGACTGGAGATGGCTGGGGAGATGGCTAGGGAGATGATTGGGACTTCATTCTTAGTGAACATTATGAACATTTTGGTGGGGATGGATTAAGCCTTCAACAGAACAGTGTTCTGTACCAGAGGCCAAATCCTATCCTTCCTCAACGAACGTGACACTGTGTTTGTTTTTAAGGAAGACCCAAAATAGACAGATACATAAACAGGCGTGAGAACTCAAATTCAAACTGACAATTAGTTCTCCGTGGAGAGTGGAATCTCCCCTGCCTGTTGTCCCTGGCCGTCCCCAGTCCCTGGCTGTCCCTGGCTGTCCCTGGCTGTCCCTGGCTGTCCCTGGCTGTCCCTGACTGTCCCTGGCTGTCCCTGACCTTCCCTGGCCGTCCCTGACTGTCCCTGACCTTCCCTGGCCGTCCCTGACCGTCCCTGGCCGTCCCTGACTGTCCCTGGCCGTGTAACCGCCAGTAACTGTGTAACCGTCACAGTTCTGTAGCTGTGATGTAGGCTAGGCCTAGCCTAGTGGGGGCCTAGCCTAGTGGGGGCCTAGCCTAGTGGAGGCCTAGTCTAGTGGGGGCCTAGTCTAGTGGAGGCCTAGTCTAGCGGAGGCCTAGTCTAGCGGGGGCCTAGCCTAGCGGGGGCCTAGTCTAGCGGAGGCCTAGCCTAGCGGGGGCCTAGCCTAGCGGGGGCCTAGCCTAGCGAGGGCCTAGTCTAGCGTGGGCTTAGTCTAGCGGAGGCCTAGTCTAGCGGAGGCCTAGCCTAGCGGGGGCCTAGTCTAGCGGAGGCCTAGCCTAGCGGAGGCCTAGTCTAGCGGAGGCCTAGCCTAGCGGGGGCCTAGTCTAGTGGGGGCCTAGCCTAGCGAGGGCCTAGTCTAGCGGGGGCCTAGCCTAGCGAGGGCCTAGCCTAGCGGGGGCCTAGTCTAGCGGGGGCCTAGTCTAGCGGAGGTTGTGTCCCAACTCTGATGAACCCTCCCTGGCCTGCATGGCTGCCCCCCCCGCCCTGCATGGCTGCCCCCCCCGCCCTGCATGGCTGCCCCCCCGCCCTGCCTTCCTTCCTTCCTTCCTAAGGCCCTGGCTGGGAGGCTACGGTCCTCTATATGTGGAGTCTACTCCCTCCTGGCCGGATGTGCAACCCACGGTACACAAACACTCCTCTGCTGAGTCCTGCTCTTCTGTTATCAGGAGCAGTGTTCAATGTATCAAAGGTTTGCATGTTGTTGTGACGTTTCCTGGACAGATAGAGGAGCACCTCCACCAAGCTGAGCTGTATCTTGACTAGCGACTACAGTATAACTACAGTATAACTACAGTGTGTTGTTCTCACCGAGGCTCATTCTGTGTCATCACGATGTACACGATGCCCTGAGAGTTTTGCGGTCTACTGAGAGAGCTCAGAATTAATTAGTTTACTAAATAAGTGTTCAACCAAGCATGGTGAAAGGGCGGTGGTTGAGCTGTCATACTTCCAGCATAGTTAACATTCCAACTTCGTTCCGTCATCGTTAACATTCCTCTGTCGTAAATATTTATTGGTACTATAGACTAGTTTGCTATCTCACGAATGTGTTCTTATTTTTTTTATTGTTTTATTTTTATTTAACCCCAGCGCTCAATTCCCCTCTTTTCCCACGTCAACCTCGATACTGACAACAAAGACCAGCGGGACTGCGGCCGCACAGAGGAGGAACAAACAGGAAATATTTACACTCCGTTATGGAAAATCCCACCGGTCGTCTTCTGATTTAAAGGGACGTTGTTTAGTGCCGGGGGTTTTGATCTTCCTCCCCTTTTAGCTTGTTGAACCGATCAGTTACGGCTCGTGAGGATGTTGTTGGCATAATATTGTAACGTCATTCTGGTGAAAGGTGACGGGCAGGGTGGTAAAACCAGATCGTTGAAACTGCGCAGATGGAAACAGTTGTTATGTATTGTTATATTGCTATGATCTGATATACAGTAGTAGCCTTTTAAATAGCCAAATAAATCTCCTAACTGAGCAGTCAACGGTACACACATGTAGTCCCCTCTGATGTCATCATGGAGTGTTTAGAGGTGGTTGGTGTCCATGGTGACTGACGGTGGGCGTGAGCGGTGTTAGGAAGCCAGGCTTGGTTTATGGGCCGAGGCCACGCCTGCAGTGACGTGTGTGCACGTGTACGTGTGTATGTGTGTGTGTGTGTGTGTGTGTGTGTGTGTGTGTGTGTGTGTGTGTGCGCGCGTGTGCGTGTGCGTGTGTGCGCACTGATGCCCCGGCGGTGTGTGTAACCGCTGCTACATGTTATTATCTTTGTGACAGTTGTTTAGACGGGACGAGGGTCGTTCTCATCCCTCTGTCCTACCGTCTGTGTGGAAACCGCTCGCTCAGCACTTTGAACTGAGCTCGGCTCGCTGCAGGACGACACTCGAGGTCCGTTAAGTAGAAGTGAAGAGGTTCTACACAGCTCGTCACTGAGATGGATTCATGGAGAAGATGGAAGTCAATGGCAACGAGGAACAATGTGTACTGCAGATTGTTGTTGTTGGGAGCATTTTTAAATGTAATCACTTGTCCTTTTGATACAGGCTTTTAACTGTGTCCCACATGAGTGCCTTGCGCGTGCATTTCCATATCACCTTAAACATGGGCCGATGATAATTGGATGATTGCTACAGTATGATGATTAGATTATGCACATTCCGTCATCATTTGGGCACTGTTATTAAGCGTGTTATTTTAATCTCCCTTTTTTTCAGAAAAGCTGTACAACTCCCATGGACCTGAGCTCCGCCGTTCCCTGTTCTCCCTGAAGCAGCTCTTCCAGGTATATTTTATTTAATTGTATTTAACCTTTACAGTATTTATCCACTTAAGAACACGAAATCACAAGACAAGACCGACATCACAACACACACACACACGCACAGAGAGAGAGACACGCACACACACACACACACGCCCACACACACACACAGCGAGAGAACAAACAGATACCAGCCATGACAGAGACGTAATTATTGTAGATCACTTCAGAGATGAAGGATATACAGTGCCTCGTAATTGTCCTCTGATATCCCGCATCTCTTCCATTCAGTCATAAATCATGGGTTTCTCCATGGAGTTTGTGGAGGGAATGAGTTGGTTGTTCATGTCAATGACCGTCTTTCTAACTGTATCGTCCATGTGTGTCCTGTAGGATGACAAAGACCTCGTCCCGGAGTTTGTGAACTCTGAAGGGCTGACATGTTTCATCAAGGTCGGGGCTGAGGCAGACCACAACTACCAGAACTACATCCTGAGAGGTCAGACCTGCAGTGTAATAGACAGGAGAACATCATGTGTTGACATCATCTCTGTCCTCATTCATTCATCAGCTAGATTCAAACGTGCTTGGATCTGTCTTAATGCATAACGCAGGACGTCCACTAAGGAGACTTCACACACTTGGTACACACTGAATAGTTGACCACTCAGCACCGGGGGGGGGGGAACTCACTGCCTCATCTGGGGTTCTGATGCATTGTGGGTGGATGGAGGGAGATGGGTATAGATAGGGGAGGGGGGGGGGGGGGATAGGAGAGGCCGGGTGGAGAGAGGAGGGGAGGGGAGGGGAGAGAATTGGAGAGGAGAGGAGAAAAGGGAAGGGAGGGAAGGAGAGGAGGAGAGGAGAGAAGGGAAGGGAGGGGAGGAGAAGAGAAGAGAGGACGAGAGGAGAGGAAGAGAGTGGATGTGTGCATGTGTTCCTGCTTTTCCTCTCTTCATGCCAAAGTCAACAGCAGAGCCGCTGGAAGCTGGAAGCTGGAAGCTGTGCTAGTGTGCAGACTGTGCAGAGGGCCACTTATGGTGCAATGAAAGCCCGACCGCTCTGGGTGGAAAGTGAAACCCAGGGTTTTATATCTCCCTCTATCTTAAGCTTCCACACACCAGGATTACACTGCAGTGTCCCACCGCTGACTTCACTAGACCGCAGAGTGGCAGGACAGAATCAGCAGCACTGTGAGAGCTGGATTAGGCTTGACACCTACATTACCCTGCTGGTTCTGGATGCTTCTGTTGATTAAACCCG
The DNA here is from genome assembly GCF_951799395.1 of Argentina silus. Classification (NCBI taxonomy): domain Eukaryota; kingdom Metazoa; phylum Chordata; class Actinopteri; order Argentiniformes; family Argentinidae; genus Argentina; species Argentina silus. Next base: position 2,504,941 of record NC_139673.1, on the reverse strand, counting down.
CTCTTGGTCTGCTCTCTCTCGCTCCTTCCCTCCCTGCCCCCCCTCTCTCTCCCTCCCTGCGGCCCTCCCTCCCTGCGTTCCTCTCACTCCTTCCCTCTTTCTCTCTCCCCCTCTCTCTTTCTTTCTTTCTCTCTCTCTCTCTCTCCCTCCCTGCCTCCCTCCCTCCCTCCCTGCGTTCCTCTCACTCCTTCCCTCTCTCTCCCCCCTCTCTCTCTCTCTCTCTCTCTCCCTCTCACTCCTTCCCTCTCTCTCTCTCCCTCCCTCCCTCTCTCTTCCTCCCCCCTCCCTCCCTCCCTCCAGCCCTCAGCCAGATCATGCTGTTTGTGGATGGGATGAATGGCGTCATCAACCACAACGAGACCGTCCAGTGGCTCTACACCCTCAGTGGAAGCCTGGTGAGCAAACCGGAACATGACCACCATTGACCACGAACGGTTACACACTCACTGCATCAGCCAGTCGCAACACAATAACACACAGCACCACTGGACCGAATAAATGCTTACTTTAGAACCGTGTGCCTATTTAAAGTTTGGGATAAATGATACGTCCGTGTCAAGCAGACAGAGACTTGGGACGTTAGCGTTCATGGAGATGAAGGCAAGATTTGAGCCACTGCGGCTACGTGTCACAAACACAAGGGACAGCGTGCCATGGTCACATGACAACGGTACAGACCTGCTAGACTCCCTTGTGCTTCTGTATTTAAAAGGGCTGTGCGATGTGGGTTGAGGGTGGGGACCGGAGGGGCCGTGGGCTAACTGACCAGGGGACTATGAGACCTGATGGATTCCCTTGTGCTTCTGTATTTAAAAGGGCTGTGCGATGTGGGTTGAGGGTGGGGACCGGAGGGGCCGTGGGCTAACTGACTAGGGAGCTATGAACTAATGGCTTGTGCAATATGATTGGGACAATGTGCAATGGCTGACCAGTCGACTGACTGAAGCAATGTGCTTGTTGATGTGTCTCTGGCCTTTCACCAAGTACTTCTTACCTTGGAGCATGTGATGCAAAACACATTTCGGCGCCAACAGACTATAAACAGATTATAAAGTATAATCGAATTTCATGTCATCATGTCCAGTAGAAGCTCCTCACACAACTCCAGTGTATATATATATATATATATATATATATATATATATATATAGTACCAGTCAAAAGTTTGGACACACCTTCTTATTAAATGGTTTTTCTTTATTTTTATTATTTTCTACATTGTCGATTAATATTGAAGACATTAAAACTATGAAGGAACACATATGGAATTATGTAGTAAACAAAAAAGTGTTAAACAAACCAGAATATGTTTTATATTTCCGATTCTTCAAAGTAGCCACCTTTTGCTTTGATGACAGCTTTGCACACTCTTGGCAAGGTGTGTCCAAACTTTTGACTGGTACTGCACACACACACAGACTGTCTTTACTCATGAGACCACATCAGCTTGGTTAACCAGCCTCTAACCGACAGGATAGAGAATAGCATCCTTTCCTGTCTCACCTCTCCCTAACAGAGAAGTGAAAGCAGCAGATGTGGAAGTGGACTCTGTGTTTACAGTAAAGGTAGAACACGTTCTGACGGAGAACTCTGGATTGTGCAAGACAGTGTCACTGTTGAGGAACAGAAAGGAGGTTCAGTGTGCTGTATGTGACAGTGCCGGTTGGTAAATGCAGCCGTTACGCAATTGTAAATTTCACATATTATGCAAATTGGATTCGCCATGGATACAACGATCCCGTCTCACGGAGTTGTCACCGGGAAAACTGAGCTGCTTTGCACACTGCCCATTGTTGTCATTGGACGATGTCGGCCCACAGCCGTGTTTGAGGTGTGTGATCGCCATCTAGTGGCGGCGGAGTGTAACTGTCGGTGTTCACTGTGCTGTCCTCAGTCTCGTCTGGTGGTGAAGACAGCTCTGAAGCTGCTGATAGTGTTTGTGGAGTATACAGAGTCCAACAGCCCTCTGCTCATCCAGGCTGTCAACACTGTGGATGGCAAGAGAGGTAGGCCAGCCACACACACACACACACACACACACACACACACACACACACACACACACACAGAGATCCACATTGCCAAGTGATAAGGCCAGGGCTTGCTGTCAACTAGGCCTTGATTGCGTGTATGAGGCATTTGACACGATGAGATTGTGTGTGTGTGTGTGTGTGTGTGTGTGTGTGTGTGTGTGTGTGTGTGTGTGTGTGTGTGTGTGTGTGTGTGTCAGACATCACTGACTGTTTATGTGTTTGTTGTCAAGGCGTGAAGCCCTGGATGTACCTGACTGGGATCCTGGAGGAGAAGAACGGATCAGACACCGAGCTCCTCATCTTCACGATGACCCTCATCAACAAGGTTAGGATCTTTTTTTCCCTCTTAAAACCTCTGGAGGTTAAACCCTCGGTTGCTATTAACCGCAGCTTACCACTAATGTTTTTTTGGGGGGAAAAGCTGATAAAATGTGATTGATTGTTTTATGGATTGATTGATTGATTGATTGACTGTCCGTGGACTCCCCCAGACGCTGGCGGCGCTGCCAGACCAGGACTCGTTCTACGACATGGCGGACTCTCTGGAGCAGCAGGGCATGGAGCACATCATGCAGAGGCACATGAGCAGCAAGGGCACAGAGCCGGAGCTCAAACGCCAGTTCACCGTCTACGAGGTAATTTTATATATATATATATACGAGGAAATAATAATAATAATAATATATATATGAGGTAATAATATATATATATATATATATATATATATATACGAGGAAATAATAATAATAATAATACATATATGAGGTAATAAAATATATATATATATATATATATATATATATATACGAGGAAATAATAATAATAATAATATATATATGAGGTAATAATATATATATATATATATATATATATATATATATATATATACGAGGAAATAATAATAATAATAATACATATATGAGGTAATAAAATATATATATATATATATATATATACGAGGTAATAATAATAATAATAATATATATATATATATATACACACACACACGAGGTAATAATATATATATATATTCAAGGTAGTTATAGGTAAACATACACTGTACTGTATTCAATGTCCAACAACAAGGTTAAAGGCGTTTGGAGTTTGGGAGAGGATAAGGTCATGTTCTTGATAGAGATGTGAGGTTGATCATGCTTTAATAACATGTTGAGGTGTGTTGAGTATTGGGTACAGACACTTTCTGCAGCTGCGCTCTATTCTGTAGGACATCATAATATACGCCGTTCAGCTGATCCTTTTATCCGAGGCGGCGTAGCTGATCTGTGAAGCTCTCTGACTCTTCTCTCTGTGTGCAGACGGCTTTGAAGAACGAGGATGGAGTGATGGACGAGGTGTCTAACTCTAACGTCCGGAAGGAGAGGCGGAAGGCCGCGGCCAGCGAGCAGGAGGGCAGGAGGAGCCGCCGGTCATCAACTGCGACTACGGACATTACCTCCAGCTCTCCCTCCACCCTCTCTGCCTCCTCCTCCCCTCTCTCTCTGTCCTCCCTCTCCCCTCTCTCTCTGTCCTCCGCCTCCTCCCTATTCTCTCCATCCTCCACCTGCTCCTCACAGAGCCCCCCAACGGTTCTGAGCAGGACCACCTCTCCCCTGTCCTCGGAGCCACGTACCCCCTCACCCCTCACCCCCACCTCCAGCCCCTCGGGATCACAGAGATCCTCTCCTATACCGCCCCCTGGGACCAGCAACGGTACTGCAGCCTCACCGTCCCCCTCTCCAACGCCCTCTGAGGAGCCCAAGAGCCCGTAAGTGTGGAGGATTCGTTTCAGTGGCCCTGTCTGTTCGCCACCCGTGCATGGCCTCACTGCAGTTGCTCCTTAGCATGTCCAAGATTAAAATGCTCTTGATCTTAGCATGTCCACTTGCATGGAAACAATCAGAGGAATATACAGCTAGGTTCAGTCTCTCTTTGCCCGATGCGATGAATCCCATCCGATCTACTTCGTTTGCTCTTGCGCTCCATGTATTTTCAGCTTGCAGTGTGCCTCTTCTTCCTCTGGGGGGCAGTGTAGCGATAGAACGAGCTGCTGACTCAGACTCTCCCCCAGTGTTGACCCCTCCTGTGGTTGTACCGCGGTAGAGAAAACAGTCATCTATTCAGCTCCAGTCAATCTGTGACTGTTTATACAGGAGGACAGAAGCTCAATACGACACATTGTTCCTATGAGGAGTGGTAGCACCATTCAGACTCACTCTAACAGACAGACGCAGGAGCGATGCTCTGCTCCTTTAATACAAATGATATCTTTGGTTCATGCTGGTGACTAGAAGTGAGGTGGATGTTACCTGTCCAGTTCTGGTAGTTCAATAGACTGTGAGATTAGCATGTTTCCAGTCCTGATAAACAGCTTTAGCTGTAGTCTCATCTCTCCAGCACGTGTGTGTTTGTGTGTGTGTGTTTGTGTGTGTGTGTGTGTGTGTGTGTGTGTGTGTGTGTGTGTGTGTGGAGGGAGGTGCATGTTGTGTTACCGCCTGTCTGACTGGTATCAGTCTGCCACCAACAGCTCTGCTCCCACAGGGACACTAGAAGGTTCTGTATACTCATATACCCTCAGCCAAGATATGAAGGTGCTTGTGGCTTAGGGTGGTCCAGTGGTCTAGCACCACGGCCTGGGGCGGTCCAGTGGTCTAGCACCATGGCCTACAGGGCACACATATGTCGCCATGTTCAAATCCTGCCCGTGCCCTGCTGACATATCATCCTGCCCCACTCAAAAAAAAATAACCTTAAAAAAAGATATGATGGTAGTCACTTCTACTACGTTTCAGTACACTACCCTAGATGTTAGAGGAAGTCTTCAGAACATAACCCATTCTACCTCCACCACACGTGAACATAGCCAAGGTTCTGAACCGGCTGTGTCTGTAGAGGAGGTCCACTTCACCTCAGGTTGGTCCGGTTACGTCCGAGGAAGGATGTGTTGGACAGGTATGAGATGTCTGCTGGCAGGCTTCCCCTCCCAAACTGCCCAGATTGCTACGTTCCTTTCCAAGTATAGACCCGGGCCAAAGCAAAACATTTTATTCAGCTGACTGGCCTCGTGCAGAAGTGGAGTGCAAATGTTTTATTTGGAAACCGCTCTTCTCTTAGTTCAACCTACAGGAATTCTCCTCTCAGAGAGCCGTGTACGAGTGGCTGTCGGTCATGTTGGGGCTCTGGGCGACCACAAAGTGGACCTAGTTTTGTGGAGTTCGTTTCTGTCTGACAGTCTCATCAGTTTCATTGTGGGTGGGTGGGTGGATTGTGTGTGTGTGTGTGTGTGGATTGTGTGTGTGTGTGTGGATTGTGTGTGTGTGTGTGTGTGTATTGTGTGTGTGTGTGTGTGTGTGGATTGTGTGTGTGTGTGTGTGTGGATTGTGTGTGTGTGTGTGGATTGTGTGGATTGTGTGGATTGTGTGTGTGTGTGTGGATTGTGTGTGTGTGTGTATTTGTGTGTGTGTGGATTGTGTGTGTGTGTGTGTGTGTGTGTGTGACATTAGTCTCACGTTTCATCTCATCAACCATCATTAGAGATGGTAAAGCCCAGGGTTCATTCACCGGCTCGGTACCCTGGCCTTCTCTATGAAACGTCACCACAGATTGCTGGGACTGTTTTTTTCTTTATGCTTTTTTTTTGTTTTTTTGCAGCTTCAGCAGATTGACTGCTTGGTCTTCCTGTGCGCTCAGCCTGAGGACTGCAGATGCTTTGTTTGATTCGCCTCATGTTGCTTTGTCGCGTTGGAAGAACGTGTCCTTTTCTGTCCGACATTTGATGTACTTTAGCGACGGGCCAGACTGTTTACACACAGCAGCAGGACGGGGGTTTCCATTTTTATCTCTCTACCTTTTCTTCTCTCTCTTATTCATCTCCCTCATGCATGCCTTTTTATGGATTTGGGGTTTGTGGGATGCTATTCTTTCCTCTAGACTGATTGCTGGTATTGTGTGTCTCTCTCTCTCTCTCTCTCTCTGGGTTGGTGTTTAACCCTCCTTTCTCATCTAACACCCATTGTTTCCTCCCTCTCTCTCTCTCTCTCTCACCCTCCTGGTGGATCCACTAGGGGGCGCTCTTTCCTCAGCCATCACATGTCTGCTCTGGGGTTGTCTAGAAGGTCCAGGTTGTTTAACAAGAAGGGGTCCATCAGTGAGGAGCCCTCTGCAGCCTCCGGCAGGTCTGTTCCTCCCATCCGTCACCTCTGACCTCTGACCTCTCTCACTCACCCACAGGCTGCGTCTCCATGGCTTCCTTCCTGTGTTTACTTTCCATGTGGGATCCCACAGAAATAGAATTCAATTTCTTAGATTTATCCTGACATCATGACAAAACATCATGAGAACTCCTGGTTCCGACTGTATTGGGACCACTGATGGATGAAAGGACCGGATAGGCCTCAGCACACAGCTTAGCCTGTCCCGGTCATGTCCTGCCAGATCGGTGACCACAAAGGAAAGGACACAAGGAAAGGAAGCAGCCATTGAGACGAAGCCACTAACATTGTAACACCTCACAGATTCATACTCACATCTGCCGTTTGATCTGGGTATCCTGTAGCCTCCTGTCCTAGAGGCACCTGCTCCTCAAAGACTAAACCCTAATCCTAGTATTGGCCTGTGTTAATATGTGTGTTTATAATATGTGTTAATATGCGAACACCTCAAAATAGGTTTGACTTTGTTTATAGTTGTTCTGTAGTTCTTGCGGTATGGCAAATCAGCATGCCGGAGTCCACGTCTCCTTCCGTCTGAAGGTTCCCTCGCTCCACCCGTGTGTCAGAACGAACAACGCACGACCCCCATTTCAATGACGGCGACACACAAATTGCCACTGTTTTTCTCTGCTTCCACTGGCAATGTAACATCTCTTCCATTGCGGCACGGCCCTATTAAAGAGTGGTGAGAGCAGAGCCGGGGCTCTGGCTAATTAAAGGAGCCTTTTGAAAGGACAGGATTAGTGTTGTTGAACACTGAAGAGGGCTTGTACACTGTTCTGTCCTCGTTCCACACTCTGGCGGTTCTGGTGAAAACCACTTCAGTCCGTCCTTTCTCTGAGCTGATGTCAGACTGGCCGAGAGGTCCTAAGCGGAGGACGGGTTCCAGTAATGCTGTCTGGGTTCTAGAACACAGGGTTCTAGAATTGTAATCTGGGTTCTAGAACAGAGTAAGGTTGTTTGGAAGTGCGCAAAACTACTTTAGTTCCAGGGATGCAATCTATTTCTAGTTTGAAGTACACAAATTTTAGTACTCTCTTCTTTTTTTTCTTTTTTTTGGGGGGGTGGGGGGGGATACATTTATCCTGAAATCTATAGGTAATATATTTCCTATTTTGTGTCTGTTTTATTACATTTTTATTTATTTATTACATTTCACTGCACCTTGACTGTTCTTGGCAGATATGGTGTCCACTCCCTTCACCACCCCCGTAAAAAATGTAAAATCTGTTGACACTGCAGTCTGCCATGATACAGTACTACGTTCTCAGAAGTGCCTATGTGACTAAATGTGTTGCTGTGGTTCTGGACAGCTCCCAGACACCAACAAACAACCTGCTGTTGTCATTATGGCACACCAACCGCTCTGTCCCGGGCTGCTATTTTCATCATTGTTTTAGCTGCTTCAGTCATTTCAGCCATTTTCAGCCCTGAAAGCCAATAACACTCAGGACAGTTAACATCAATACGTTCGCTGTATTCAACAGTAAACTTATGTTTGCTTCATAGTCTAAATAAACAAGAAGTATTATTGCGTTTAGCTTTAGCCTTTTGAGAACCATTCAAACGATTTTCTGCCGTGCTGAAATTCAGGGAATTTGGCGTGGCCCCCGTGGAGAGGCTAGACGCTAGGCTAACATTGTTTATGAGGTCTAGAAATGGAGCTAAAACGTCCTGGTCCTGAGAGGCGACAGGCCATCGCTCAGCGTCTCCATCGCTCAGCGTTTAGTGGGGAGGGAGACGGTGACGCGTACAGACACAAGCACACCCACCACTGTGAGTGACATAATGTTGGAACACACACACACACACACACACACTGGGGGGAAAAAAAGACTCAAACTGTGCAGTGCTGAAGAGAAGGCAAGACACACACACACACACACACACACACACTCTACACCCCCACTTGTTTTGCAGTCTCAGTGGACAGGACTGACAGGAAACAGTGTTGTTTGGAGACAAGGCGCTGAAGCTGCTTCTCTGTGCTACCGCCTTGGCTGTCCCTCACACTCTCCCCCTGTGTGTGTGTGTCTGTGTGTGTGTGCCTGTGTGTGTGCCTGTGTGTGTTCCCCTCCCGTCCCTCCATAGCCCGTCTCCTTCACAAGCGTCAGCCCCTGAGAAGCAGCAGACAGTCCCGGAGCAGCAGCTGAAGACGGAGAGCAGAAGCTTTAAGTGAGTACCGTACTGAACCTCCTCTCCCAGGGGACAGGGTTAGGGTTAGGGTTAGGGATTCTACCTGCTAGGGGTCACTCTAGAAATTAGGTTCTATGGAGTTCTAGAATTCTCTAGAATTATTAGGAAAGGAGAGAAATTCATAAAAAAAATAAAAAAAGTCGCGAAATTTTAATGACTGGAAATTAATTGTCTGCTCGTTGTGCTGCTCGTAAAAGTGTTTTTGTTTTTTTTAATGACATCAATTGATGACACATTTGGGAGCAGCAAACAGGGACGTAATATTTACTTTTGTCTCAGTTTGGCATTATGGAAAAACATTTTTATTATAAGAGGTGATGGTTATGAATGTAGAGCATAGTAACTTTGTGTATTGCCTTCTATGGTTACATGTCACCAAGCTAGCCGGACAGAAAAACTTGACCAGTTTGTGAGTGAAAGGTTGATAACATTATGTCAGATAGTTTGTGTCTACAATTGTTTTTTTTTTTGTTTTTTTTGGTTGACAATGAGATTTGTGTTCCTCTGGAGTTTTAGACGGGCAGCCATGGATGGTGACGTATTAGAGGCTGTTGAAAGTGGAGTTATGTTGATGTGGTAACTGAAATATTGAGTCTCCTCGCATCAACATTTATCCTTTATCCACTTGGCTTTTAAGTCATCGTGTCCTACTCCTAAGTAGTTTACTCAATAGATCAGTACTCTTTATTGACTCTTTATTGCTTATCTCTCTCTAATCTCATCAGCCTCTCCCCCCCTCCCTCCCTCCCTCCCTCCCTCTCTCTCTTTCTCTCTCTCTCTCCAACTCTCTCTCCCCCCCCCCTCTCTCTCTCTCTCTAACTCTCCAACTCTCTTTCTCCCTCCCTCCCTCTCTCTCCTTCCCCCCCCCCCCCCCCCTCTGTCTGTCTGTTTCTCTGACGTGTGTTTCCCTCTCCTCCTCCTCTCCTCCTCCTTCTTCATAATGTTTGGCTGCGGTCCTAATCTCTTTCCTTGCTGCTGTGGCCTCCAACATTCCTGCTCTCCAAACCTCTCTCCTTTTACAGCGCTCCCTCTCACCAGGCCGGCACCTCGGCCGCTCGGTAGAGCAACCTCGCCACGGCCAAAGAATGTGGCTTTTGGAGGTGCTGTTGTGATTTTAAATCATTATGATAGTTAGTCATTTAGAGGAATGAGAGATGGAGGGGGGAGGGGGGGGGCGCCACGCCACGCCACGCTACACTGTTTAGACAGTGTCTATCTAATCTTCATGACAACAAGCAACAAGTTCTCTCCGTCCGAACAGACACCTGTACAAGCCTTACCTGAGCCTTACCTAAGCCTCACCTGAGCCTCACCTGAGCCTTACCTAAGATGCTTTTTGTCTGGAATCGTCTTGTCTGGAACAAGCAGCTTGACGTATTTATCAGGCTCTGTATCTGCGTCTATCACATTCTGCTGATGGAGACACGGAGGGTCGCGTGGTTTAGAGGTGGAGGTCCTGCCGACAGGTGGAGCAGTGGAGAGAAGTGCCCGGTGCTCTTCTGAAGCGCCGCTTTGCCCGTTTCTACATTCCTCTCCTCTTTTCCTCTCCTCTTTTCCTCCCCTCTTTTCCAGTTTCTGTATTTGTTTCTGTCTTTTCCTCTCACTCTCATCTCACTCTTCTCCCCCTTTGGTATCAAAAGAGTCTATAGAGTCAGGGAGTCATTTCTGATGATGATGATGATGATGATTAGGATACAATGTGTGGACTTTGACACGATGCACAACTCACAGGTTCGAGTTCAACGTTCAGTTATTTGATGCTGCTCATTAGACCCAACGAGGTGCTAAATTGAATGTTAGCAGACAGTTCCAGTGTAAGTGACCCAGAAGGTGTATGTGGTGGTCTGTACTGTGTGTGGTGGTCTGTACTGTGTGTGGTGGTCTGTACTGTGTGTGGTGGTCTTGCCAGTACAGTAAGTTTGTATATGCGGTGTCTCTCCCCAGCCCTGACGATTGTAATGTAAACACAGACAAGCCCGTCCTGAGGAACTATGAGTAAGTATGGTCTGGTCGCTATGGTGACGGAGCCCCACAGCGAGCTCCTGCTGCATGCTGGGAAGTGACGGTGGCTCACAAGGGCCACCTGCTTGGAGACTGCTGCTTCCTGGGGTCTTGGTGTGTGTTGCTTGTCAGACGTGTTGAAATGGTGTATTGCTGTTAATGGTGTGGTGTGATCCAAGCCTGTTCAACCAATCAGTTTTACTTGATTTTTGCACATGAATTGATTTACTGTAATTGCTTCAAACCACAGATTTCACTGGAAATAAAGATTCAAGATTCACTACGTGACAACAAGCGCATGTCATATAAGATGGATGATTTAGATGGTGAATCAGTAACAATTTTCGTTTGATTTTCAATCCAAACCAAAAGAAACGATCGAGCACAAAAATATCTCTCAAACAATACCCATTGTTTCTTGCTACACTCTCTGAGATCACCTGCCATTGGTCGAAATCCAAACAATGGAATGGAATCTTGAACTAGAATAGAATTTTACAATTCCTCTAGCAGCACTACCACCACAAAACACAAACATTCCTTTCACATGGACATCCAAACTATGCCTGATCGTAGCCGTACATATAAAGCATGAGTCATTTACAGCAGATTATACGCTTCACATACCTTAGCAGAGCTAGTCTTCCACGGTAGTCATTTTGTGGTGGTGCAGGGCGGGACCACAGCCATTCCACACACCAAGGGAGGCTGGTGGAGGTAGGAATCGGAGGACGGGCTCGTTGTGATGAATGGGATGAGGAATGGTATCAAGCACGGAATGGTGTGGAACACACGCGTTTGACTCCGTTCCTGATTCCGTTCTGTGCATCTACCTCCACCAGCCTCTCCTACCACACATCCATCCCACAGCCACTCTCAATCTTCTGGGTGTTCTGCCACAATGAGAGGGGCTAAATCAAATGATGCCTCCAGCATGGTAGACTAATATGGTTTGCTTTTGTGAGGTAGACATGTTTTATTTTTTTTGAAGGAGTCACTGTTAAACTGTAGGCCTGTCACATGTGTTCAGAGTGGCACAACTGCATGCGAAGTGATTTGCTCCCATCAATAATCCATTAATCAATAATTAATCAGGCATGTCGCTGAGGCCTCTCTCTGGAAGGATCGGACTGCTCCCTTCAGTTGTGGCTGAGTTACAGAGAATGTCATATGGTTCAGTCCCCCATACATACTCAGAGAGATGATTAAAGTCATAAATCTCAGTGATGGATGGGAGTAATCCAGGGGGGCTGTTCTGTTTCCAGTAGCCCCCCCCGAAGACTCTCTCCTGGGCTCCGGTGGTGTGCAGCCTGTGGTTACTGGGGCGTGTGTGTGTGTGTGTGTGTGTGTGTGTGTGTGTGTGTGTGTGTGTGTGTGTGTGTGTGTGTGTGTGTGTGTGCGAGTGCGAGTGCGAGTGAGTGCGAGTGAGTGTGTGTGACTGCGTGAGCGGGTGCGTGTGTGTGACTGCGTGTGTGTGTGTCGGGGGGTGGGGGGGGTTGTGTGCTGTGCTGTGCTGGTGAGCTTGGCTGGTGTTGCTGGCGAGGGGTTGTGCTGTGGGACGAGGGGGGGGGGGGTTGACCTCCAAGAGCGCGGGGTGCATATCTGTGGCGGGACGTGAGTGGGGTGTTAACTCTGCGGTGGCGGCAAGGCTACTTTATGACGGCCTCTGAAGTTGATGACATGGTATCAACCTTGGGTTTTGAGAGGTTTTTAAATGTGATTTATTTCTGTATATATGGGGGCTCTGAAAGTACCTCTCTCTCATTTATCTCTCCTAAATCACTGCTTAGATCAATGGGGTGTTCGCGGGGGTTCTCTGTGATTGTTCTCTTTTGCCATGCCCCAAAATGGTGCCCACTGCCCCGCCATTACGGCTCAATCACCTTCAGTTTCCTCCCCTGTGCCCCTGCAGTGACACGTTCCTGCGCAGCCTGGCAGCCAAGCAGTGGGAGAAGAAGAGGAAGTCACCCCACGGCACCAAACCCCTGGAACAGACGCCGTCCCAGGACGAGATCGTAGTCCCTCCGCAGGCCGTGGAGTCGTCACCTGCAGACCGCAGCCCCAGCCCCCCCCCTGAAGGTACTGTACCGCAGCCCCAGCCGGACCCACCACCTGTAGGCCCCTATCGACCCCCACTCGGGAGGCTTCATTCTCTGGAGGTGTCCTAATCAGCTGTAATGGCTCCCTCTCCTCATCTCCTTCACTTTACGGTGAATTACTGGACCAGAAGGGATTTTGTAAAGTTGAAAAAGGCTTTTAGGGGAAATTCATATTATGTGGTTCTTTCACTGGTAAATGGAGACGATGTAAGTAAGCCTCTTAAGACTAAGTCTCGACCCACACAAGAACACACTATAGACAGGTCTATCAAAGAGATGCTACAGGATTAGAATATTTAATATGTTATAGAAATATGCTGACTTTAACAGAGAGGAGGAAAGGTAGCTTCCCTAGAGGATTGGGACAGATTGTGTATTCTTATCCACACCATTTGTGTAGAGGACTCTTCTATTAGTGGGGTTGGAGAGAGGACAGATTAGCCCATGTCTGAGTCCGGGCCCCACGCCACAACTTGACCTCTGACCCTCCCCTCCCCAAACACATTCTCATCATGACGCACACAGACGCTCCAGTCGTGTGTACGTGTCAGTGTGTGTCATGAACGATTAGGCTCCGTCGATGACACACACCCCCGGGCGCTGCCTCCGAGCCCCGCGGCCGAGCCCAACCTGGGTCCTCCCGGGTCACACCGGGTCAGGGCTCTTACGTAACCCACCCCACCTGCTGTGGAAGACAAGAACGTCCTGTCCTGCTCGCTAGACAGATGAAATGAAATGAGAGCCTCAACAAGCTCATTATGAAGGTTATTTTTGGGGCAGTCCCACTCTTAGAATTTTAATTTTGATTGGATAGAGATGGTGAAGAAAGACAGGGGAGTAAGGAGGAGAGGGTCTGTCAGCAGGGCATGGGCCGGATTTCGATCCCATGCCGACATGGGGCATATGTGTTCACTGTAGGCCGTGGTGCTGGACCACTGGACCATCCCAGGCCACAACAAGCTCATTAAAGATCCTAGGCCTCAAACCGGCTGGCACAGAGGTGCAATGCTATAGTAGAATAGTACTGCTGGCATTCCCTTTTACAACTGATACAGGGTCAGATGTTGTTTACCTCCCTGTGAAGGTTAAGGTTAGTATTATAGGACGGTTAATCTGATCCCAGATCGCTTTTGCCTTTCAGGAGGAAGGTTATGACTGGTGAACTACCGCTCACTTTAATGTTCAATTCATGCACATCTCGTACGGCTAAACGGTTTCATTGACGTCCACGATTAGCGATATACACATTTCACCGGGGGGTCCCTTTCATCCACGGACTCCTACTGAGTCCCAGTCAGAACGATCCAAAACAGAATGACATGAATATTCTCCTCAGAAGCCATTTTGAATCGATTATCAAACATGCATATTACATGGGGGTGCTTGGTGGCGTAGCACACTAATGCGCATACCACGTAATCGCAAGGTTCCTGGTTCGATTCCGACCCTCGACATCTTGCATGTCATCCCTCCTCTCTCTCACCCATCCTTCCTGTCAATCTCTACTGTCTCTATCCCAATAAAGCAGAAATGCCCTAAAAACATATTTTAAAAAAACCATGTATATTACATAAACACATCACAGAGGGCCAGGGCTTTAGCCCACCTGGCCTCTGGACTGGCAGGCCTTGTCACCGTGCCAGGCCATCTCCCCCAGCCCTGCCACCAGATGAAAGTAAGAGGCTGTAGTTTCCCATGAAGTCTCCCAGACCCCTGCGTGACTCAGGAAGCCTGGCAGGCTGGCACAGTGGTGGCGCTGCCCGCTGAAAGCCTTTCTGTCAGCGCCAAAGAGATGGAAATGAAGAGATGGAGGCCCAGAAACTGCCCCCCCCCCCCCCCCCCCCCCCCCCAAGTGTTCACACACACAGATACACACACACCCTTTCACTTTAACACACACACACATATACACACACACACACACTCACTTTCTTTCTCTCTCTCTCCCCCTATCCCTCGCTGTAGCGAACCCATATGCACGCACGCACACATACACACACACACACACACACACACACACACACACACACACACACACACACACAAGACCCAGGGAGACAAGTAGTGAAAAGGTCCTTGGCAGAGGAGGGCAGAAGGCTTTTCATATTGACGTGAATTGGAGACTGTCTGGGGGGGAATTGCTCTCAAATACCCTGGCATGATGAGTGTTTGAAATGGAAATGAGCATTTGAAATGGAAATTCAGTTATAAATGATTGGTAATGTAGTTTATTCAGTCTAGATTGTAGTCTAATTGTGTCTGTGTCTGTGCCCCAGCAGAGCCCCAGTCCACGGGCCAGGTCTCCAGAGAGAGTGGCCCCACCCAGAGCATCCTGGAGCAGCCAGGAAACAGAGACACACAGGCCGCCGATAATGAACCAGGCAAGAGATCATATTCCTCTCCACCTCCGCTTCCTCTCTCTGACTCTGCCTGTTCATCCTCAAATCACATTTTATTCAAATCAAATCAAATTGTATTTGTCACATACAAAAATTCTTTGGGATCTCGCTCCTCGATCAACAACAGTCAACAACAATTAACAAATCAACAATACAATATAATACAGTAATAATAAAACAGTAACAATAGTAGTGCATAGGGGTGTAGTGTCAGTAGCAGCAGTAATGATTGTAATCTCTTTACCCATCTTCACCACTGGGCTCAGGCTGTCTGTACTGTGTACTGCGTCCTCATACCCGTTAGGCAGTGTCTCCCAGTTGGCGGGACCTTGTGCCTAAAGTACAAACATTGTTTGTTTTTGTTGAGCTGGAGGAAGACAAGCGTGTTTGAAAACCTTCACTAAGTCATGGTACAAAGACACGGAGATACCAGAACATGTAGTGGGTGGAACTCTGAGGGGATTGGCCACAACATTTAATGAGGGACTGCACTGGCTGGTTTCGCCTTGATTTTCCTCCTCCTCATTTTCAAAAAATGCAACTGAGAACGTGATTTGTTTTTTGGAGGTGTGGTTTGATACTATCCAAAGCCCCAACCTTCAGATTTATCAGGGAAAAGAGAGGCGTCATAACCGCCCGCAAATCACGCTCTGTTTTTGGACTGACTCGATTTAGACTAAACATGAAAATACTGGGTTTTATGTCCACAGTAATGGGAAAATATTTTTTTTGTCCCAACTGTAGTTCACCATCATTCATAAATAGATTGAATGCCTTTTGTCCTTTTAGAGACTTCTATCTTTCACAGAACCCTCACCCTCACATCCAGTAGCTAATTTCAAACCAAAATATTTTCATTGTATTTGGCTTTGAAGACTGTCAGGTCAGATCCCATCTCCCCCTCTCCTGTGGCCCTGGGCCAAATGAGCCGGTCCTAAACAGGCCCCATGGCCCCAGCAGGGATGGTCCACTTTAGAGGGGCAGACATGTAAACTGTTTAAAGTAGCAGATGAGGATCTCCTTTCCGTTTTCCTGTTCTTATCTGGCTGAATGACAGGGAACGCGCAACAGTAGAGAGGCAGAGTCTAGGCTGCCTGCAGCATTGAGGTGGGTCTAATGCTCAAATAGACAGGGACAGAAGGACAGTCTGGTGTAACTACAGTAGCTCAGACAGACAGGGATAGAAGGACAGTCTGTGGTAACTACAGTAGCTCAGACAGACAGGGATAGAAGGACAGTCTGTGGTAACTACAGTAGCTCAGACAGACAGGGATAGAAGGACAGTCTGTGGTAACTACAGTAGCTCAGACAGACAGGGATAGCAGGACTAGCTCAGAAAGCTTGTAGCATGGTAGCGTGTGGAACCGGTGGGGTGCGCTCACATGTTGGCCTGCTCAGAGGTAAGCTGGAAGGGTTCACTGACTGCCATTCTCTTCTGTTACGTACTTAATGTAAACTATGAAGAGAGAATATGTGTGTATCATAATTGTGAGTTTTGCAGTATTGTGTGCATGTGTACAAGTAAGAGTACAGGACAGTTGCATGTATGAGTTGCAGTATTTTGTCTAAAGGTTGCGTCACTGGATCACTTGTAATTAGTTGACAAAGTGTGTAACGTATAGAAAAGTGATGTTGAATGTCCCGCTGAGAGTACATGGTTTAGATTTGTCCTCTCTCCTCCCGTCCTGTAGGTGGCACTGTCCAGCGCCAGGGCAGTGCAGTGGAGCAGCGCAGCATCCTCTCCAACGACAGGAAGTTCTTGCAGGACATGCTCTACACCAACTCCTCTGGAGGACCTCTAAAGAGCCCGTCAGGCACCGCCACAGAAGAAGAGGAGGAGGGGGAGGACAGCGCCTCCGGCGAGGCCGGGGACCGCGGCAGCAGTGTGGCCGCCCGCCTGTCCTCCCTCCATGCCCGCCACGCCCTGCAGAGCACGCCCAGCGAGGACAGCAGCTCCAGACGGGCGGAGCTGGAGGGTCTGGGGGGCACGGCCCAGGCGGCGCGCGCCAGGCTGGCCGAGGAGCAGCAGGCCAGCCGGCGCGTGCGTCCGCAGTACAGCATCGACGCAGAGACGCACGCTCGCAGCCTGGAGAAGACCCTGATGACGCCCCTGGCCCGGGACCACGGCCAGGGGGACGCCTGGGAGCAGCTGCAGCCCAGCTCCAGGGCCCTGCGCATCAAAGACCTGGACTTCTCTGACCTCATGGAGGAGGAGGATATAGACGTGCTGGACATGGACACCTTCGACGCGGGTCTAACCAACGGGGGAGGCATCCCCCCTCCTCCCCCGCCGATACCAGGCCTGGGAGGCATCCCACCCCCCCCTCCTCCTCCACCACCTCCCCCGGGGATGGCTCCCCCCCCTCCTCCACCCCCGCCTGGCCCACGAGGAGGCCCTCCTCCTCCACCGCCTCCTCCTGGTGCTCCCCCTCCTCCCCCCTCCTCCTCCTCCTCCTCCCAGGCCCCAGACCCAGCCTTTGCTAAGAAGAGGAAGACGGTGAAGCTGTTCTGGAAGGAGCTGAAGCAGCCGGACAGCCCCAGGAAGTGTAAGTTTGGCCGGGGCACGGTGTGGGCGTCGCTGGATAAGGTCACGGTGGACACGGCCAAGCTGGAGCACCTGTTTGAGTC
>NC_139673.1:2472377-2482377 GCF_951799395.1 Argentina silus | reverse complement strand
CTCCCTCCCTTGCCCCTTCCCCAGACGGAGAAGTTTTCCGGAGCGGTCCCGGCCCAGGACAGCCACTCCCCCATCTCCATGGCAGCGGAGGCGGAGCCGGCCCAGGAGGAACACGAGAACATGAAGAACATGCTCATCACCACCAGTGACCACGGCAACCTGCGCAGGAGTCGGGGCATCCGCAGTAAGACACACACACGCACACACATACACACACACACACATACACACACACACACACACACAAACCACACCGCAGACACGTACACAGGCACACACACACACACACACACACACACACATAGCCTGACTCTGCTGATCAATGTGGATTTCATTATCCTCTAGCTTGGCCTCTCTTTACCCAGTGGATGTATGTCAAACATCAGTCTGCCCTGAACCCTCTGTCTGAGGAAAGGAGCAGATCTGGGATCAGTCAACCCCCCCTGAACCTTCTGTCTGAGGAAAGGAGCAGATCTGGGATCAGTCAACCCCCCCTCACATCTTAACCCTGAACACAAGGGGAAAGCCCAGAACTAACTGACCTCAGATCAGCACCCAGGGGGTAACATTGTGCCTGTGTTGTGTTGTCTCCTCAGGTCTAGGGAGAGTCAGTCCATCCCAGATCTCCGCAGCCAAAGAGGACAGCACCAGCTCACAGGACGACGCCACGGATGAGATCATGGATCGTCTAGTCAAGTCTGTCACGCAGAACCCCACAGAGAGGCCGTCCAGCCCCAAAACACGCAAGCGCTCTCGCCTCAACAGGAAGTCATGTGAGTATACATTGTACATACAGTACCGAGGGATGGATTTCCTGTGTGAACGTCCTGCAGGAGGATTGCAGAATGTCATCTCTTGTGATGAAATATATCAACAGATGAAGACATCTCTAAAATATCTCGGTCAGGCATGTAAGTCCAGGGCTAGAACAAAAGCCTGCCTTGGGTTAGCGGCTCACCACAGCCATGCACCGTAGGTCCTTTCCCCCCCTAAAGCCCTGTGTTTGAGTCCCTCGCTCGTGTTCAGGTGTCTGAGGAGGGTCAAGGCTCGGTGTGTGTCAGTGTCAGCCCTGAGAGATAAGCAGGCTCGGGGGGGATTTATCCCCTGTGTCCAAACACAATAGGACGGCTGTGTCCAAAACAGGCTCCTATCACACTCTGTCTCCTATCACTGTTGTTAGTTCCTCTCTAAACCTTCATACCTGATCCATATCAGACGCAGGTTTATTCAAACTCTCTGAAAAGCGCTGGTGTCCTGTCCTGCCTGACTTCTAGTGACAGGTACAGTACTGTACAAGACTTCAGAGTGTGTGGCTGTCAGGTGTACAGGTGTTCCATGGCACGTCGTTTACGTGGCATAGTTTAGATCCACTCAGTAAAGGACAATGTGTGTCTGTGTCTGTGTCTGTGTCTGTGTCTGTGTGTGTGTGTGTGTGTGTGTGTGTTGTGCTTGGTGACACTGACGTTTGTGTGTTTCAGTGCGGAGGACGTTGAAGAGCGGACTGAGCCTGGACGTGGTGCAGGCGCTGGGACTGAGCAACAAGACTGGAGACAAAGTCTGAACACACACACACACACACACACACACACACACACACACACACATACACACCGCACACACACACATACACACACACACACACACACACACACACACATACACACACACACAGACACACGTCAACACACAGGCTAACACAGACAGACTGAGAGACACACATCTCTATAAGACACACCAGAGAGGAAGAAAACGTTACGACAAAGGCTGACTATGCCCACTCAGAAAGGCCTGAGATACTGACTCTTTATGGAGCGAGGCCTCCCAAGTGCCTGCAGAAGACCGACGACGCACCCTGGCCTAAGGACGAAGGCTTTAGGGTTGTATCTGTTTCACTGCAAACAAGCATTTGCCTTCAATTCCATTCACTTCATGGAACATTGTCTCAAAGAGAATCAAGGATAGGAAAGATGACACTCATTTTAAAACTATGTGTCATATTGAAGTGGTGAAAACTGTCTAAGTGTTTTTTTTAAGTATTAAATATTGAGATCGATGTTATACCTGTAGCATAATTCAAAGCTATGATGTAAGTTTTAACCGAAGCTTTTGTACAGACCAGACGAGAGTATTTTAAGAAGAATGTACGTATCAGGAACCTTTGTCGCTTTGTAATGCGAACATGACCTTACACTATTGCCGCGGGGGAATACAGGCGGTGTCGGTCAAAGGGGGAGTGGGTTTCATATAAAGTCTGTACAATAGTGAGCCAGCGAACAAGCAATGTGTCCAACGCTCTTGAACAGAGGTCAAGCTGACCTGTGTGGCAGACAAGACAAGGCCATCTAGATAGAGGGGGGGTAGACCACGTCACGTGGGTTTTGTTTATCACAACACTTGTTTGACGGTTCAAATCTGGACTCCACGGGTTGAGGGGGGTGGGGGGGGGGTCACAACCACTGACACTACGGATAACAGAAGCCCTTTTCCGTTTTTCATTGCCACTCTGTCTCCAGTGTCAAAATTAGCAAACGGGTGTACTGTGCCCTCTGTTTGAAGGCACTAGTATGACCGTGTTCATGTCCAAGAGAAAGATAGGTATTTATACAGGTGTATTAGGATTATTATGAAATGCATTCATTTGGGTACAGAAAGAAGATAATTACATTTGTCTATGATATGTACAGATATTGCCTATTTGCACTGGGAGTTAGTTGGGTTATGGTATGATAATATAGCAATGATCCACTGTCACGATTTCAACCGTGCACATTACATGACTTCACTCTGTTTAGTTGTGCTAAAGTGATGTAAATATTCACTCCCTGTTGATGTGTTAAGTGTGTAGGTTTATTGTGTTGCGTTGTGTTGAGGTATGTGTTGATTATAGTGTTGATGCATACTGAATGTTTACACATTGAATGTATCACTCATGTGTCCCACTGGTGAAGATCCACCTCTTCCACTATTCTGAGGCACATAGGCAGTAAATACTCCATCCATGCTGAAGTCTATTGGTGGTAAAAACCCTGTTTGCCCTGATGGTTTTTACCTTAGGAGAGAGAACATATTTTTAGAAATGTGTAAATGTGACAATGAGAATGGTTCTGCAGTAACAATGGGGTTATAAATAAATAAAAACGGTTTTTAACGAAGAATTGAAATGGTTTTGTTGTTTTTTTTTTTAATCAATCTGATTATTCATTGCACTTCATTACACCTGCAGTCACAGCTTATTAGGTTAGCTTGTTTCTTGTCCATGTGGGGGAGCTAGACTATAATGTTTCCATACGCAATACTGTTATACTGTTAATGACATCATCAGCATATTGACAGTTGGTGTGTGATAATATTGCCGTTATCTATGCGTTATAACACAGCCACCAAAATCTTATTTTGAAAACATACATTTTTTTTTTTTTACGAAAACACAATTTTCTTTATTCATTCAAATATGTGAAGTCTTTCCCCGTTCCTCTGGTTTTTTCTAACTCATACAGCTCAAAAAAATTCAAACGAATCTTGCCAGGTCTGAGTTGTGCGCCCCGCCGCGCGCTGTGACGGCTCTCGAACGGAAACAATCCTTTGCGGGTCCGTGGAGAGTTCGGTCACGTGCCAAGATACGCCAGCGGTACGGTACCTCTGCTGGGTTACCGGCGAGTGAGAGAGGTGTTGATATTGTAAACCGGTCACTGGTCGTGTCCCGTCGTACCTCCGTGACTCCCCTTCATGGACGTATAAAAGGGAAAGGAAGATGACACACCGTTGAGTGTACCGGGAAGATGCTCGCCCTGAGTTTGCTCGTGGTGCTGGCGGCGGTCGGTGAAGCTGCGACCGACCTTTACGTGACAGAGGCATCGCTTCACCCGGAGCTCGGGCTCGGTGCTTCGCCGCCGGTGCCTTCCCCCACCGCCTCCCGGTTTCAGCCCGAGGAGGACTACGGTTCGCCCGGCATTGTCTTGGCCAGGTCTGCCGAGGAACCGTCCACAACCACCGAGGACGGAGAGTCGTCGCATCACCACGGCGGGGGGTACAAGATTGTGCAGTGGGAATGGAGCTATGTACAGACACCCTTCATTATCGCGATATGGATCCTGGTGGCCAGTGTCGCGAAAATCCGTAAGTGGACAACTCTCCTTTGAATGAACACCACCAGTATTTCATTTAAAGCGTAGCCTTGGCTACTGAGTTATTGAAGTAACCTATCAACTATTTATTATTTTGACAGGCCCTCGAGTGCAATTCTAGTCTTGTACTGTACGCTATAAAAGTTACATTAGACCCCTATACATATGTTTGTTACACAGATATTACACAATATAATGCTACCATCATTATTTGGATTTCTGGATTCAATAAATAGATACATAGTAACATACAAAATCAATAAGGTAGATTCCGTTTACAGCCTATAGGGTCTATATTCATTCTCTCACGCACCTGCTTCAGTGAGCTAATTGAATGGGCTAGGTCGTTAAAATGCATGGGAGGATTTCATTCTTTTGATCATTCTTTTGATCACCAGTGCGGCTTACCCTAACCCTAACCCTGCATCAGCAGTTAGTAGCTCTCTCTCCGGAAACTCTCACCCTCTCATTCTCAGACATCACTCTTTTTCTCATCTTTTTTTTTTTTTTTTTCTTTAATCCCTCCTTCACGGCACAGTGAGCTCACGGTCCCGGCAGGCTTCCACACAGGAACCTCTGGTGCTGGGAGTAAAGTTGTGTCATGTTGGGAACATTCTCACGACCGCATGAGGTCCTGCAGCATCTGGGACCTACAGCGTGACTCACAGTCTAGCCGGTGGGGACCCTGCTGTCCACCGGGTCGTAAATGTGACAAGGGGAGAGATTGAGAAAACCCGAATGATTTCTGCACTTGTAGGACACTGCCAGTCAGAGACAGTCGCTGTGTAGTGACTCAAGAGTTGCCAGAGGGGCCAGTGGCGTTCTCTGTGATAGCAGAGCTCCCTGTCGTTGAACGTACTGACACACACACACACACACACACACACACACACACACACACACACACACACACACACACACACACACATAAACAGAGATAACTTTCACAAACAGGTGAAACTTGAATTGATGGTGTAGGCCAGATGCCTTGTGTCTGTCTGTCTGCCTGTCTGCCTGCCTGCCTGTCTGGCTGCCTGTCTGCCTGTCTGCCTGTCTGTTCCATTGGTCTGTCCTTCTCTGGTTTTGTTCTTTTCAAGTGGGAATCAGTTTAGCACCCTGACACTGCCAATAATAATCAAACAATGGAGCTGCCATGGGAACCCCTTCCATCTCTCTCTCTCTCTCTCTCTCTCTCTCTCTCTCTCTCTCTCTCTCCCTCTGCTCTGCTGTCTGCCACTGTCCTTCTGTTTCTCTGACAGCATCTGTCCATCTCTTCAACCCCTCCCTCTGTCTTTCTCTCCCTCACATTCACTATGGAATTTTACATTTATTTTGTTCTTTATTTCATTCCATTAGGCTGTGCTGTTAATGAATGAGTGGTCGTGTGTGGGTGGCTCTACGTGTGTGTGTGTGTGTGTGTGTGCGTGTGTGTGTGTGTGTGTATGTGCGTGTGTCTCACTCTCACCAACCCACTCACTTCTCATACAGGAGACTCACTCCAGGCAAATGTACCCCTCTATCTATAGCTATTGCTGCTGAACAGAGCCCAGCGGATGCCAGGCAAGGCCAGTGTGAAAATGGCAGGTTTGAAATGACTCCCCGGAATCACATTATGCAAAGCCCATGAAGAGCTGCTGTCATGAATACCAATTGCTAATGCATAGGCACCTTCTGTAATGATGGAGCTGGAGTCGGTGAACGTTCAGAGACGTGAATACCTGTCCACCCACCTGTACTGCTGTGTTCTCTCTGGGGGTTTTGACCTTTAATACAGTTATTGTTCTCTGTTGTTGCCAACGTGTCCTCAAGAGTGCGGTTAAACTATACCCAGTAATGGAAAGGCCAGGCACGGTAGATCTCAACATAATGTAGTTGCTATGATGACACTGTCCTCTCTTAGGCTGTCGGCCAGTTGATTTGGTCTCAGAGTCTGGGTATCTATACTGCTCTCTCCTCTCCTTTTCTCTCTCTCCCTTCTGCTCCCTCTCTCTCTCTCTCTCTGCTCTCTCTCTCTCTGTCTCTGCTCTCTCTCTCTCTATCTATCTATCTATCTATCTCTCTCTCTCTCTCTCTCTCTCTCTCTCTCTATCTATCTCTCTCTCTTTCTCTCTCTCTCTCTCTGTACTCTGTAGCTGTATATATAGAGTGAGCACAGGCTATCCTCCCCTGGGTAGTCTGTCTGTGACGGCCAGTCTTAAACTGCCAAGCTGTGCCCACGAGTCTCTCTCTCTCTCTCTCTCTCTCTCTTTCTTTCTCTTTCTCTCTTTCTCTCTCTACCACTTCCTGTTTCTCTAGGCTATTGCACCATCAGGATACAGCCCCACCTTTCCATAAATACACACTGACTTTCTCTTTGATTTCTGTCTTTCTTGAGAGTGTGGTGAGAGAAGCCATACCATGCATCAGTTCCTCCAGCGTTGGACAATTCAAAACATGGTTTTAACCTGTGGCCTGGGGTGGTCCAGTGGTCCAGCACCATGACCTTTCAGTGCTTACATATGCCTGCGTCGGCGTGGGTTCGACTCTGGCCTTCTCCTCCTTATTTTCCTGTCTTTCTTCACTATCTCTATCGACTAAAAATTAAACATATAAGAGTGGGTCTGACCCACAAAAAACAACAACAACACAGCTTTAACCTACACACAAGCACAGAGTTGAAGCCTGACCCCCCCCAGGCCGTACCGGGGAGGCAGAGCTCCATCCTGAGAGTGTCTGAGAGGACCAGAATAGTGTTCTCTGCTCCCACACTCCTTTCCCCTTTCCCTTTATGGAGCATGTCTTTGAGGAAGCAATCAAACACACGGGATAATTAACCACCACACTCACCCCCTCGTCTGGCACAGGGGACACAGCACACACAAAGACACAGACACAGACACACACACTCACTCACTCACTCACTCACTCACTCATTGTTCACAGTACTAACGGTGGCCAGCCACACACCCCCACTGGCATCCATACAGTATGCTAATAGCTGGCCCCATATAGCCACCGGAACAGCTAATTGGCCACGCGCAGATCAGGCCCCTTTGAGAGCTGTTGACGCTGTAGTGGTGGAAGGGGAGACAACAGGAGAGGCCTTACCTGTCCACTTGCCCCCCTATCTAGAACAGCTTGGCCACTCGCACCCCGCTGCTCCTTCAACAGGCTTCACTAATGCAGAGGCAGGCCCGCTGTAATGAGCGGGATTCAGAGGGAGGCGTTCATCATGGAGCTGTAGATGTATGTACAGACGGTTACATTTCAATGTGCTCTCTCACTCTCTGTGTCATTACCAGCCTGCGCCCCTCTTGTCGCTGTTGGAAGGGCAGCCGGGAGTCTGTGTGTGTGTGTGTGTGTGGACACTCCTGTGTGCATAGATCCTTTGATGTGTGTGTGTGTGTGTGTGTGTGTGTGGGTGCCCTGAGCACGCCTCTGCCTGCCTGGAACATATCAATCAAGGCCTGCTGTGAGTCATCACACAGCGCAGATAGAGAACGGGCACACATGGACACACACACACACACACACACACGCACACACATGCACACACGCACATGCACGCACACACACACACGCACACACAAACTCACACACACACACACCGTGGCCATGGGCGCTTGATGTATGATGTCAGCAAGGCCATTACTTGCTCTCATTACTTTCATTAGCCCTGCTCTCTCGCCAGGCTGATCAGTTTAACCGCTATTTGGAGCTGGAGGGACTCTGCTTGTAGTCTGGCTGGAGGGAAGGGTGTCCTAGTTAGAGCTGGCTGGAGGGAAGGGTCTCAGGAGGCCGGTGTAGGAAGGGTCTCCTAGTTAGAGCTGGCTGGAGGTAAGGGTCTCCTAGTTAGAGCTGGCTGGAGGTAAGGGTCTCAGGAGGCCGGTGTAGGAAGGGTCTCAGGAGGCCGGTGTAGGAAGGGTCTCCTAGTTAGAGCTGGCTGGAGGAAGGGTCTCAGGAGGCCGGTGTAGGAAGGGTCTCCTAGTTAGAGCTGGCTGGAGGAAGAGTCTCAGGAGGCCGGTGTAGGAAGGGTCTCAGGAGGCCGGTGTAGGAAGGGTCTCAGGAGGCCGGTGTAGGAAGGGTCTCCTAGTTAGAGCTGGCTGGAGGTAAGGGTCTCCTAGTTAGAGCTGGCTGGAGGTAAGGGTCTCAGGAGGCCGGTGTAGGAAGGGTCTCAGGAGGCCGGTGTAGGAAGGGTCTCCTAGTTAGAGCTGGCTGGAGGAAGGGTCTCAGGAGGCCGGTGTAGGAAGGGTCTCCTAGTTAGAGCTGGCTGGAGGAAGGGTCTCAGGAGGCCGGTGTAGGAAGGGTCTCAGGAGGCCGGTGTAGGAAGGGTCTCCTGGTTAGAGCTGGCTGGAGGAAGGGTCTCAGGAGGCCGGTGTAGGAAGGGTCTCCTAGTTAGAGCTAGCTGGAGGTAAGGGTCTCCTAGTTAGAGCTGGCTGGAGGTAAGGGTCTCCTAGTTAGAGCTGGCTGGAGGTAAGGGTCTCCTGGTTAGAGCTAGCTGGAGGTAAGGGTCTCCTAGTTAGAGCTAGCTGGAGGTAAGGGTCTCCTAGTTAGAGCTAGCTGGAGGTAAGGGTCTCCTAGTTAGAGCTGGCTGGAGGTAAGGGTCTCCTGGTTAGAGCTGGCTGGAGGTAAGGGTCTCAGGAGGCCGGTGTAGGAAGGGTCTCCTAGGTAGAGCTGGCTGGAGGTAAGGGTCTCCTAGTTAGAGCTGGCTGGAGGTAAGGGTCTCCTGGTTAGAGCTGGCTGGAGGTAAGGGTCTCAGGAGGCCGGTGTAGGAAGGGTCTCCTAGGTAGAGCTGGCTGGAGGTAAGGGTCTCAGGAGGCCGGTGTAGGAAGGGTCTCCTAGTTAGAGCTGGCTGGAGGAAGGGTCTCAGGAGGCCGGTGTAGGAAGGGTCTCCTAGTTAGAGCTGGCTGGAGGTAAGGGTCTCAGGAGGCCGGTGTCATGTTATCACAAATGTGTTCCCATGTGCTCAACAAGTTTCACTTTCCCCTACAGTGTGCACGGCGCAGCCTGTTTGACAGAGAGTGGCTGTGTTCCAAAAAATTCGTTCTTTCACATTCTATCTAGAGCGTATACCAAGTATGGATATGCTCTAGATAGTGTTATAGGGCGCAAGAATGCATTTTGGAACCCAGCCTGGGTTCCAAATGGCTTATTTTCAGTAACTCAATTCTGACAAATTGGTTGACTATGAACAACAGACTCACCTCAAAGGGATGAGACGCTGAGGGGCTGACTGGAAAACTCCAGATAGAGCGCAAGTACGCATTTTGGAACCCAGATGGAGTGTGTCAGTAGTTCAAACGTCAACGTCATCGTTCCCTTGTTTACTTCTTACACTTTTCTTTTTACTACTCCTTAAGTACTGCCCTCAGGGCTGTTTACTTTCTCTGCCATGGAGTCTGGCATCAAAATGGCTGTTAAAGCTTAGGTATGACGCCTTTGGTTGCGTGTGTGTTGTTGTGTTTGTTCAATGCTCTGCTACTCCAGCACCTCGGAGCGTGGGACTGAGTCGCAGCACGTGGCTCAAACACAGGGCTTAAACACAAGCAAGGGGGTTTTTGCTTCTCTCTGGACTGTGGCCTTGTTGAACACATGCTGGGGCCGAGTGGTTGTGTAGAACAGCAAGGATCTCTCTCTCTCTCTCTCTCTCTCTCTCTCTCTCTCTCTGTGTCTGTCTCTCTCTCTCTCTCTCTCTCTCTCTCTCTCTGTGTCTGTCTCTCTCTCTATGTCTGTCTCTCTCTGTGTCTGTCTCTCTCTCTCTCTCTCTCTCTCTCTCTGTGTCTCTCTTTGTCTCTCTCTGTCTCTGTCTCTGTCTCTCTCTCTCTCTCTCTCTCTCTCTTTCTCTCTGTCCCTCCCTCCATCTCCGCAACACTTTAACAATCCCATCTCCGAGGAAG